>NC_051850.1:63259174-63618858 GCF_905115235.1 Hermetia illucens | reverse complement strand
CACTGAAACTCGAGGAAATCGGTACAAACGTAACTTATAGCCATTTCTTTCAGAAAGAGTGGATGACGGTGAACGTGAAACTGATAAAATTGAAAACCCGGCAAATCAGCATTAGATGAAAATGCCTTATCTCAAGTTCACTGGCACTTGCTTCTCACTGACATACAAAATCGTGATAAAGCGCGCCATCGCGCGGGAGGTGGAATATTGAGCTTGAGGGATTGAAAACGAAAGTTGTGAAAGTCATGGCTATTCGAAGTAAAATGAAAAATTTGATCAAATTTAAAAACACAGCAACAATTCCAAAAAACATTCCAATTTGGTTTTGAACGTTTATTTCTGAGCCATCAAATGAGAATTATACTGAAAACAATTTAAGAATCCAGAGGAAGGCCATACTTCAAATGCATTTGTTTGATGGTTACCCCTTCGAGGTTTGCCAGTGCCCCGAGCACGATCTGGGTCGCGTCTTTAATATTGTTGTATTCATGTAGCAACTTTATAATCTCCTGATTCCGGTCATGCTTCCGTTGACATTCCGGCGATGTTTCCGATTTCCCTTTCAACGGCACCTCCGCACACGATGTTTCGACCTTTTCCATGACGTTCTTGACAGCTAGTCGGCAGCCACTGGTCGAATTTCAGGTGCACTTCGCACTCACTGCTTCCAATAGATCTCGTAGTAGGTGTTGTAGGATTTTTCAGAGTGCGGACTTCTTTGTAAAATTGCAGTAGAAATCGATAAAAAGTGAGTATAATTGACTTCACCCGTCCTTCGGTGAATGCGTAGACGGGCGATCGCTTCCTGTGTTGACCAAATTCGTGCGTTTTCGACTAAGAAAGTGCTGAATTCGCGAACTGAGAGTGTCGATTTTCCAAAATGGATGCTTACTGTTCGACGTTTCCAGACAGCATTGACATTTCTTCAGGCCTGGAACCTTATGACTTCATGTCGAAAACGGCGAATTCGCAGGTTCCCGTCCAGCCTTTTCTTTAATTGATTAATTACTCAGTTAACGCGCTGGTCACTTAGTGTCTGATAGACTTTGTTATTGTGTGTTCATAATATCCGTATTTTATTTCTCACAAGATGTCAACCACGCATAGGCATCGATATAAAAATGCTGGGCTGGATTCGTCAGAAATGCGTCGAAGACGCGAAGAGGAGGGAATTCAACTCAGAAAACAGAAACGTGAACAGCAACTGATCAAGCGGCGAAATGTCGACGTACCTGTGTCCATGGAGAGCGACATCATCCAGGTAGGAATGCGGGTGTTGGTGGAAATGAGCTGACTTAAGCTGTTGTATTTCTTGCTAGGAACATGAGATGACAATTGACAATCAGTCAGTCATTAAAAAGGAGATGATCGACCAGCTGTACAGCGAGGATGAGGCACAACAAGTGATAGCCACGCAAAAGTTCCGAAACTTCTGTGCCGGGATCCAAACCCCCCAATCGAAGAAGTCATCAAGACGGGAATCGTCCCGCGATTCGTTCGCTTTTTTGAAGAACCACAACACTGCACCTTACAGGGTATGGTTTCCTTAAAATCCTGTTGATGTTACGTTGGGAACTACTTTTTTATTATGTCATAAATGTGATCACGTTCGGTATTTCATGTCTTGGATCTGGTTGATCAGCTCGACTTGGCCAGCATGCATTCTTTTTTTTTGTGTCACTAAAAGTCTAAAATGCTGAAAATGTTGCTTTCCCTCCTTAGATTTCTTTTGCTTTTCTCTGTATCTGTTATGCGGGGATGTAGATTTGGTCGGTCCAAGATAAGATAACAATATAATGCATAACTAGACGGTAAAAGTGATGTAATGGAGCCATTTCTACAACGAGACGAACGAGTGCTTCGTCCAGAACAACCGAAAAACTGCTGTAATCTTTATGGATAGCAGTGAAAAAAATTGCAAAGTCAATGATGTAAATGTGATTTTGGAGAGGCATTGCTCTCCTGCCGTAGTTGTTTATAGAAATGAAATATTCACTAAAGGCACCACAACACAATTATTGGGATAGTTATACAAACCAGAGAGAAATGTTTTGTATCACAATTTTTGGGTTTATCCGGTTTGTATCATGATATTTGTGTTCTCTTCGTTTATACCTAGGCCAGCTTCCATCGCTAATTTGGCAAGCTCCATCAAGGCCTCCTTCGTGCGATCGAAGTGATTGTGTCAAAATATTATATCATCGCATGGGTACTATCTGGAATGATTTACACAGTAGAGTGCCATTTAGTGCTTCCTGGCATATCATACTCCAGAGCGATGTTGAGCTGATCGTCTTGCTTTATTCTGCAGCCTTCATGTTATTATTATTATTCTGTTAAGGGAAAGTCGCACCGCGTCCTTGAAGAACTATTGTACCCCTTTTACTGGTTACAGTGTACCTGTTGATCATAGTATCTCAAGCAGGCCAACCGTTAGGAACTTTAGTATGTTCCCCACTTCCAGATCTTTCAGCTTTGCATCTGGTATTAAGTGTTCTCCCAGATGTATCGACCTACTTTGCACAAGTGCCGGACACTGTCCCAGACGTGCATAGAGGTTTCGTCCTCCTCCTCACAAAACCTGCAGGCAGTGTCCGTAGATATCCCTAGCTTCCTAGGTGATAGTTCAGCCGGCAATGACCAGTGAGAATTCCTACTATGATTCGGAGGTTCTTTTTGGTGAGGTTTAACAATCCTTTGTACACATGGGTTCGTATCCCCAATAAGCACCCTGGACTGCTCCATCCCTGGTAGACCCGCCCAATATAGTTCCCTCAACCGTTTCTCTTCGTTTCTTAGATTCATAGCCATGAAACCGTTTCCGATTCCACAGAAGGGTTCTTGGCTAGTTCATCCGCTGCCTCGTTACCTCCCAACCCAGCATGACCTGGAACCCAACGTATCCAGACCTTGTTGGACGAGCCGAGTGTATTCAGTCTCTCCAGGCATTCCCATACCAGTTTAGAGTTCACCTGGTTGGACCTAAGTGCCTTGATCGCTGCTTGGCTATCGGTGAGAATAGCTATGTTCTGCCCCCTGTAGTTCCTTTGCAGATTAAAGGAGGCACATTTGTCTATGGCGTAAATTTCCGCCTGGAATATGCTAGTGTACCTGCCCATTGGCTCAAAGTACATTTTTCCTTGGACCAATGACACCGGCACCCGCTCCCTCTGCTGGGAGTGTCAGTGTACCAAGTAATCAGTTGCTGTTTAAGCCGTATGTCGCAGCCACGCTCTCCCAGTTTGCCTTTTTACTCCAACGTGTTTCAAACTTCTTATCGAAGTGAAACCTCGTTGTCATGTTGTCCCTCGGTATCAGTAATTCGGGATACCGCCTAGAAAGTATATCAATCTTCCTTCGATTTAGGCAGCTCCCCGCCTCACTCATACTGCCGGCCATCCTGAATGTTGATCTCCTTGCCTGCATCTGTATGTGCAGATGGAGAGGGGTTAATCCCAGAAGGACCTCCAGGGATGCCGTTGGGCATGTCCTCATTGATTACCGCTCCATAGGTAATCATTGGCCTTACTATTGCAGTATATATCCAAAGTAGTATCTTCGGGCTGCAACTGATTTTTTACCTGCTATGGATCTGCAAGTCATCAGAGCCCTCGTGGCTTTCCGACAAGTGTTTCCGACATGTGCCTTCCAGAGTAATTTCTCGCCTTCATGTTAACTGGTTTTGCAGTTTTTTCGTTCAAGGATTGAGGGTCTCAAGTCGGACCGGACCAAATGGAGAGCCACTTACTCTCTTTTTTTTGGTCCACGAACATCTAAGTGTTTAAAACTCAGAGACAAAGCCAGCTTACAGTTTTGTCCACGGCAGAGGCAACTACTCAGACGTTATTTTACCTGGTAGATGTTAACGAACCTTTTTACACATTCGCAAACACAAAATGGTTGCCAATAACTGGCATAAATCCACCTTAATTCGACCAAAGCAGGGCAATATTTGAGCGCTTAGTCTACTCGTTGTCATTCACTTTGTACAGAATAATTCGGAGTCTTTTTGGATAATTTGAAGTATTTTAGAAAATATTTCAACTTTGAACTTGATTTGTTTTGATTTCGTACAAAAAAAAAATTCAAAAAATCGATAAATTGGACTCTTGCCTCAAATATTCAGCTCATTTAAAAAATTTGTAGGTTGTGCGTTTGTCCTAAGTCAAAACGATCAAATTATAGAACACTGACTTTAGAGGATTAGGTATATGCGATTCGCACGGTAGAAGATGTGAAGATCGTACAGGTGAGGATATTTTGGAAGCTGTGGAAAGTCAGACGACCGCTAGTGACAATGAGTCTTCAAAGGAGAAAACGATAATCGAAGGAAAACCCACTTCCATCGAGTTCAGAAGCTGCAGAATGCATACGAGATTTGTGCCGTTTTATCGAAGCTCATGGCAACGTAAACTTTTCGAAATTGTTGTACGTAACAGTTGGGGTAAAATTTCGTAAGCTAACATAGCAAAAAAAAATTTTTATACAAAACTTACTTTATTTTCAATATAGTTGTCTTTGAGGACGATACCACGATTATTGCGGTCATACTGGTCGATATATTTTTTAGCAAGATTGTCCTCAAAATAGGCCTCAGCTTCGGCGATTACCCTTTCATCGGTAAAAATATTTTCAATGGGCATTCTCTTGGTCTGAGAACAGGAACGGTGGGAGCCAGATCTGGAGAATACGGTGGATGCGGAAGCACTTCGAAGCCTAATTCATGCAATTTTCTATCGCTTTCATTGATTTGTGATACGGTCATTGTCTTAATGAAACAGCACTTTCTTCTTTTTAAATGGGTCCGTTTTTCCGCGATTTCATCCTTTAAATGCCCCAATAACTATGTAATAATCGTTTCTAATGGTTTTCCCCCTTCTCAAGATTGTCGATGAATATTGTACCATGCGCATCCCAAAATAATGATGCCATATTCATACCAGCAAATTGTTGCGTATTGCATGCTTTGGAGTCGGTTGACCTCGTGCAGGCCACTCAAATGACGATCGTTCTGATTGTCGTATGAAATAATGGAGCCATGTTTCGTCCATTGTCACATATCGACGAATAAATTCGAGTTTTTTATGGAGGAAAGGAGAAGCTTCAAACACTGCTCAGAATAGTCAACTCTTTGTTTTTGATTGATTGTGAGCTGGCGCGGCACCCACTTTGAACAGAGGTTTCGCATACCCAAACCTTCAGGTACGATATGCCCACCACCTTTCTTTCTTTAGAGAAGCTATCTCGATCAACTTCACTTTGCGGTCATCCAAAATTATTTTATGGACTTTTTTGATGTTTTCGTCTGTAACGCCCCAAAGAGGAACGCCTTGGGTGCTCATATCGCCTTATTTAAACTTAGCAAACCACTTCTCAACGGCTGATTTTCCTGCTGCAAATAATGTTTATCAAGCCAAGCAAAGCCTTCGCTTCAACCGCCTTTTTTTTCGCCAAAAAACAATGTTTTATTAACGCACGAATTCCTTTTATCCATTTTCTTCAAACTAACAAAAGTTGTTTCACTCAAAATGCTCATCTCACAAACTAATAGTTCGACAATTGTCAAATTTGTACACGTGTCTTTTGAAGGTTAGGGTTAACCCTTACTAAACTAAAAATCATATGAATTTAATATTAGTAGCACCATCTGTGTGTTGGCCTACGACCTTTTCAGCCCAACTCTTACATCAATTGCGCTATTTCAGAAAACGTTAAAGTCGAAATCAAACTAATACACGTTTTTCAATTAAGATATTTAAAGAATACTGTTAATTGTCCTGAAACACATTCACAACTGGCACCTCTCATACCTCTTGCCCGTCATTTTATACTTTCTAACCTGGAAAAAAATTGGCCCTTAATGTTATTACCGTCAATTAATTAGGTAGTTCCGACCAGTAAACATTATTAGGCTACGGACTTATCGAAAAAAATGAGCAAAGACTATTGCTGGTAATGATGAAATTTACAATGTTTTTTTTGGCCAGGGACTGCACTTCTTCTACTTGTTGGTTCAAGTTTTTGCTCTTCTAACGCTCCTACACATTTCGATATCATTTGTTCTTTCCGCAGCTTTTTAACATTGGATCTGCTAGCTTTTTAATATAGAACCTGATAGCGACCTGCTATCTGACATTAATATCTTGCTCTGACGAGATAGTGGTCGCAGTCGGAATTCGCCCCATGGTATGAACGCACATCAAAGACGCTAGATGGAGTTCTTTTCGGCGTCGGCGAGTGAAATAGGGTAATAAGATTGCCATGTTTCTGCTACAAACAAATTCTATTAGCATGCCTACGTTGTCGTTAGTTATTCGTGTAGAATAAATACAACAGTAGTCCTTTCCGATGTTTGTGTTAAAGCTTCCGAGTACTATTTTCATGTTCCCCGAGGGGAATGAATC
Organism: Hermetia illucens; assembly: GCF_905115235.1. Taxonomy (NCBI): domain Eukaryota; kingdom Metazoa; phylum Arthropoda; class Insecta; order Diptera; family Stratiomyidae; genus Hermetia; species Hermetia illucens. The sequence continues at coordinate 63,612,454 of NC_051850.1, read as the reverse complement.
CCGCTCTCATTTGCTGTTTTGGATCGTCCAGGGTTTGCCAGCATGGAACTGAATTTGGCAGTAGGGTTGCAGGTGGTCATCAGCGTCCATTAGCCAGGTATTTATTAAAGATTGCTGTGCGGAATCTGAAAAAAGAAACCCTGAGAACCATACTATCCCTCACCTTCCAATAAATAAATCTGCTCTTATTCACTTTTGATAATAATAATAATAATCGTTGGCACAACAATCCATATTGGCTCAGGGCCTTGAAGTGTTAGAGCACTTCATTCAAGACCGTAACGGTACACTACAGAACACTGTAGGAGGCAATGTGGTCAGCATTACGCTCGCCCGAGATTATTTACCCTGATTTGACTCAGGTACTCATTCACAGCTGAGTCGACTGGTATCCAACGTCAAATCACGATACAAATCCCATTGCCGCCAGCGAGATTTGAACCGCGAACTTCCGTACGACAGCCTTGTGCTCTAACCACTCAGCTATCCGGGCACATTTTTGATGTTTCTGGAAAATGATTTGGTAGATTGATTGTTGGTAGTTTATTCCCATTCAGTATCTGCTAACTAAAGTAGCAATTCTGTTTCTCGGTCTATTGCAAACGTAGCCTTTTGACGATTTTACGGTATCTAGTATGCTGCATGATCTGAAATCAAGCTCGGTGGCGATAAAACCGAATTGCTGAAGGATGGGTCAAAATGCCCAATAACAGTTTTGTAGAAAAATGTAAAGTCAATTATCTAGCTGCGACTAAATATTTTGCTGATCTTAATAATGTTATATCATCATCATCATCAACGGCGCAACAACCGGTATCCGATCTAGGCCTGCCTTAATAAGGAACTCCAGGCATCCCGGTTTTGCGCCGAGGTCCACCAATTCGATATCCCTAAAAGCTGTCTGGCGTCCTGACCTACGCCATCGCTCCATCTTAGGCAGGGTCTGCCTTGTCTTCTTTTTCTATCATAGATATTGCCCTTATAGACTTTCCGGGCTGGATCATCCTCATCCATACGGATTAAGTGACCCGCCCACCGTAACCTATTGAGCCGGATTTTATCCACAACCAGACGGTCATGGTATCGCTCATAGATTTCGTCATTGTGTAGGCTACGGAATCGGCCATCCTCATGTAGGGGGCCAAAAATTCTTCGGAGGATTCTTTTCTCGAACGCGGCCAAGATTTCGCAATTTTTCTTGCTAAGAACCCAAGTTTCCGAAGAATACATAAGGACTGGCAAGATCATAGTCTTGTACAGTAAGAGCTTGACTCTATGGTGAGACATTTCGAGCGGAACAGTTTTTGTAAGCTGAAATAGGCTCTGTTGGCTGACAACAACCGTGCGCGGATTTCGTCATCGTAGGTGTTATCGGTTGTGATTTTCGGCCCTAGATATGAGAAATTGTCAACGGTCTCAAAGTTGTATTCTCCTATACTTATTCTTCCTGTTTGACCAGTGCGGTTTGATGTTGTTGGTTGATTCGTCTTCGGTGCTGACGTTGCCATCATATATTTTGTCTTGCTTCATTGTGTTATATAATGCTTCTATATCATTCTTCAGAACGTGTAATGTACAAGATGTTTTTGCATAATTTATATTCCCTTCTTTCCAAATTATTAACGAGACAGAGATATCTCTATAGTTGCTGCACTGCATAATATTCCCTTTTTAAGGTTTTGTGTAAAGACAAAACCTTATTAAAATCGGTTTTCTGTCTGTCGGTCACACGCATTTTTCTCGGAGACGGTTATAGCGATTGACACCAAATTTGGTAGAAAGGTGGGAACTGTGAACGCTCACGCATACAGTGAATTACATCCTTTTACGTCGAATTTAATTTTACACCCCCCTTTTGCATACATGCAAAAGGGGGGTGTAAAATTTTTTTTCATCAAATATAGTCATGTGGGGTATCAAATCGATTAGTACTTTTCAAAGCCGATCTTAGTTTTGACATTCGTTGGAAGGGTGGGGAGCGCGGGGGGTTGAAAGTGATCACTTCTTTAAGGGGGCCATTCTCAGAAACTACCAAACCGAAAAATCTGAAAAAATCAGGAGGCTGCCACTATATGGTGCCTGGGCTCCGAAATACCTTCCATGCCGATATCTGTTTAAATAAAGTTAAAAATAGTATATTACTGCAATTTTTCGTAATTGGTTAGAAACCCCCCCTTAAGTTCATCCTAGTACCATGAAATTTTGCAGTGGTATAGGCTATAATATAGAACATGATCTTACCAAGTTTGGTGGAAATCACACTATTACTAAAAAAGTTATAATACCTCAAATTTGTTGCTTCTTTGAAAATTGAAGACTATGAATGTCAATATCGCCCGAAAGTGGATACTCTCACATAATATATGGATATATTACGTGCTACGTACTAAGAAATACCCAAAACCTTTCGTACCTGAAGCGTCCAGCTTCCGGTTTCCCGATTTGGTTATTTTTGGGGTAGATAATGACTCCTTGCTAGTCGTCAGGCATTGATTAGCCAGTCCAATACCTTGAGCATCAATTGATGAACCGCTTGGTGTATTTGGTCGCCTCCATATTTACCCAATTTGGCTGTAATTCCATCGATTTTTAAAGCGATGAATTGCACGAACTGTTTCTTCCATGCTTGGTGTTGGCAGCGTTTGTCCGTCATTTTCAGGGTCATGGCAGCGTTTTTCCGACCTCATACTCGCCTATGTTGATTGTTGAGTAGTTCATCAAAGTGTTCAAACCATCGCTCCAGTATGCTGAGGTGTATAAAGCTTCATCATGCTGCTGTTGATAAAATTTCCGTGCCTGGTGCGATTGTACTTCTCGAGTTTACAGACTTATTGGTTCTCAGAGGCTTCCTTTTTCTGTCGTTTCTCCACTCGACGTAGTTCGTGATAGGCCTTGCCTGTGAAAAGATGTCAGCGTCTTATGAGGATATAGTCGATTTGCGTGTTACTGTTCACACTATAAAATGTAGCAAGATGTTCCCCAAACTGGCGTTGTTTGTGATCGACGCAACAACAAAGTTGAGAAAGGCTAAAAAAGGACAAGAACGTTTCAATTTCATGTCCTGCAAAGTCAATTTTCGTCACTTTTTCCGGTTTTTGGAATAGATCTTTCCTTCCAGTTCATGATAGTCACTCTGAATGTCACATTGACCATCCCCTCATTTTCTTAGTCATTACAATGTGAGATTTGATTCATCTAACCTGAGTCGACTGTATAGATATTACACAGCCATACAGGTCAAAAGGATGATGTGAGAAGTAGGTTGAATGTATCGCCATTTTTTACTGTTAACGATATGTAGATGTGTTGTGCGCTGTGATTCGTGTATTCATGCAAATTGCGTCTTTATGCTCTTATTGTCAGTTTGTACGGTTTTTGGAAATACAAAACCTCATTAAAATCTATTCAATGTCTGTCTGCCTGTCACATCCGATTTACTCGAAAACGGCTAATCCAATTGTTACAAAATTTGTGGTCATTGAATCCTTTTACATATAGCCAGTGGTGCCATTTTTTGTTGAGTTCGAATGTGTCGACTCAAATGAAAGGGTTTGATTAGTACTTTTTGAAAAAGATCTTGTTTCTGATATTGGGTGAAACGTAGAGGGGTGAGGGCTCAAAATGTGTGCTCCAAAAAGTGAAGGACGTCTCGTTCTCAGAACCTATCTAACCAAAAAATTTGAAAGAATTTACAGTGATGCATTTCTACGAAATCTAGGCCTCAAAATACATCCGGTTCCGTTATCTGCACAAGTAGAAGTACAAAATGTGGCAGTGATATAAGGCAGAGTTTGATCAAGTTTGAAGAAAATTCAACTATCATTAACAATGTTATAGAGGGTTAAACGTTGTCAATTTTGTGAATTTCGTGCATTTTACGACTTTATGACGTCATCATTGCATATCAATTCGCAAATATCACAACAAAGTGAACTCACCGGAATGGGGGGTCGCAAAGAAATATTTTGTTTTAGTTTTTTAGTCATTTGTATATCAATATCAATTACTTCGGACAGATATATGTGTGTATGGTGGTGCGGATGGAACATGAAGGCGTGGGTTGGGTGTTTCCGCAGGAGCTTAAACGCTATCAACAGCAAAAAATGCACAAAACTCTCTACCTGGTGTTAAATATTTTTAGAAATAGAAAATTTATTTACGCTGGAAAATCATTTTATTTTAAAAAGAATCATTGGAAGTAGATGACGCGAGTATATACGAGAAAAATTGCGAAGAAACAATTGCATGCAGTTAGACTATTCCTCCATAAACCACGATCGATCTCTTTCCGTTTTTCAAATTGTCTCTAGTATTGTTCGATGGGTGATTTTAAATCGCCATCTATTCATTTTCAGCCTTATACTTCTTTAAAAAACAATTTTGATATTTCAGTTTGAAGCTGCTTGGGCCCTCACCAACATAGTATCAGGAACAGCTCAGCAGACTAGAGTGGTGATTGAAGCTGGCGCCGTGCCGATATTTATTGAATTACTTTCTAGTCCTCACGAAGATGTACAAGAGCAAGCCGTCTGGGCTCTGGGAAACATTGCAGGCGACTCGCCAGCTTGTCGAGATTATTTATTAGGTGCCGGCATTTTATTACCACTTTTACAGTAAGTGATGGAATTTTGAAATTTGAGCAACAATTACAAGCATTTTATTCCGTTACAGAGTTTTAAGTAATCAGGAGCGTCTAACCATGACCCGAAATGCAGTTTGGACTTTATCTAACTTGTGCCGGGGGAAAAATCCGCCTGCAGATTTTACGAAAATTGTGAAGGGTCTACCGATATTGGCAAGACTATTGAATCATCCTGATGTTGACGTTTTGAGCGATACGTGTTGGGCAATTAGTTACCTATCAGATGGCCCCAACGATAAAATTCAGGCTGTTATCGATGCTGGTGTTTGCAGGCGTCTGGTCGAATTACTCATGTAAGTTGTGTGAAATAATAAGATTTTAGAGAAAAACCAGCTTATTTCCAAACAGGCACCCAGAAACGAGTGTTGTAACGGCTGCTTTACGTGCCGTCGGTAACATAGTAACGGGGGATGATATACAAACACAAGTCATTTTAAATTGCAATGCATTGCCTTGCATACTACAATTGCTGAACTCCGGGAACGCAACTGTGCGGAAAGAAGCTTGCTGGACGATATCAAATATTGCCGCAGGCAACCGGCAGCAGATCCAGGCTGTTATAGACGCTAATATATTTTCAGTTTTAATAACCATACTCCAAACTGCGGACTTCAAAACTAAGAAGGAGGCGGCATGGGCGATTACAAATGCAACAAGCAGCGGAACTGCTGAACAAATTAGATATTTAGTAAGTTTGTGATTGGCGGTTGGATGGAAGTGCGTTGAATGTAGGATTGTTTTTTTTTTCAGGTGCAAGTGGGCTGTATACCACCAATGTGTGAGTTTCTTACCGTTGTCGACTCGGACATTGTTCAGGTAGCATTGAATGCATTAGAAAACATACTGAAAGCAGGCGAGAAATGCAACACGCGACCTAATCCTTACGCGATATTAATAGAAGAGTGTTCAGGTAAAGTGCCCTTGACTATCATAAGCGATATTTATCTTTAATATACTTATCCTCGCACAACAGGCCTAGATAAGATAGAATATTTACAATCTCACGAAAATCGAGACATTTATCATAAATCATTTAATATCATCGAACAATTCTTCGGCAATGAGGAGGAAGATCGCAGAGTGGCACCGACTATGGAAAATAATCAGTATCAGTTTAACCCGGAAAAAGCAGCCCCGCAAGGTGGATTCAACTTTTAGTGCGGCCAACAGGCTTTAATGACGTACTCGATAGAATGGAACGGCTAAGTTAACTAACTATTCAGTGTAACGCTCTCAAAGACACCTTTAGCAAACCAACACCACGCATCCAAGCGAGATATAGAAAGCAGTCACCGCATTATTGAAAGAAATAGGCATTGGCGAATTAATGAAATGAAGAATTCAAATTTATCTTACCTATTTACTCTGGATATAATTTATTTTCAGTTGTTTTCGGCTAACACCCGTTCATGTTACTACACACAAAGAAAAGATGTGAAATGAAGCATGTTCATTTTGAGTATTTGTATAAAAATATATATAAATATGTACCATAAGGTGGATTTTGGACTTTTGATAGATGATAGATGATTGATTTCTATAGAAGACCAGTAGCTAGACTTCCATTATCATACTCCAATACTTGAAATCCTCAGATATACTTTTGTGATTCGCTCGTCTACCCTCTGCTTTCTTGGAGCGCAGGTCGTTTTTTCACCTTCTAATTTTCAGTTCTGATCATAGGATTTTCTCAGTTGATCGCTACTCTCTATGATTACTGGGTCTAGTTTGTTGTACGTTTCTTTGAAGAGCTGACCTTGGTAAGGTTGCTATTATGAATTCTCTTGTGAGGTCCGCTGGATCCATGTGACTTGCCTGGCCAATGGATGGCCAAAATATTAGGGGCAGTACACAAGGCTTAGCATTTTCTTTCTTTTGAGCAGAAAATTCGTTTTCATAAAGTTTGTTGATATGGTACTGCTTTTTATATCCCTGCTAGCTGACCCGACAGAAGTCGTGTCATACAGCATTTCCAATCCCCCATCAACTTATGGTTTTTTTTTAATTCAAATTCAAAGCTACCAACGTACTTTATACCATTTCAATTGAAAGCTGGCAACGTATTTTGCATCAGGAGGTGAACGTTTATTGTTTCCCATTGAAAGTAGGCATAAAATTATTTTATAGCTTTCGCTGCGTCAAATAATATCATTTGAAATCAATTATTGTATTACAAGATATGATTTAAACAAAGGAATAGAATCTGGCCCATTTTCGAAAACCAATGATAGCAATGATGTCAATTTGCCTTGGCCAAATTGAAACTCAAATTGAATGCCTTGCTATGTGTTCGTCGGTTAATTAACTGCGACCCTTGTTTATAATTTGTTTTGAACAAACGCTTCTAAAATATCACTGAACAAACTAAGAATTGAATAAAGGTTCCGATCGAATGGATTGGGCACTAGGAAATGGATAAATGAATTTTTTGCTTGATAAATATCGAGCGATGTAGCTGTTAAGGAGGTCATCCCGTGTGGCGGATCCCCGGAATCGAATTTTTTTTTGGCATCAATTGTATTTATATATAGTGTAGGATATATGGGCAAAGTGAGTTTTTGATATTCGGAGTCGTTCGGAAATTATAATGTTAAACACGTGACATAAGTCATATGCCCGATTTATGTCGATCGTCGTAATAAAGCTCGTATTTATCGGTCCGAATGACGTTCGAATGACTTCGCTAAACGGACAAGAATTGAAGCCAAGGAAGTCATGTGTTTCTTGAAGAAACCTAAGGTTTATTGACTAGGTATAGCAGATTAATGGTCAGTTAAGATTTTACGGCTAAAAACCACATCATCATCATCAACGGCGCAACGACCGGTATCCGGTCTAACCCTGCCTTAATAAGGAACTCCAGACATCCCGGTTTTGCGTCGAGGTCCACCAATTCGATATCCCTAAAAGCTGTCTGATGTCCTGACCTACGCTATCGCTCCATCTTAGGCAGGGTCTGCTTGGTCTTCTTTTTCTACCATAGATATTACCCTTATAGACTTTCCGGACTGGATCATCCTCATCCATACGGATTATGTGACCCACCCACCGTAACCTATTGAGCCCGATTTGATCCACAATCGGACGGTCAAAACCACATCCTACTTTTTAAATACGTTTTTCTTGAAACTGCATGTTGAAAATCGGCTGCCAGCATAGCCCAAAATCTATTCAACGAAATTCTTTGAAATTTTCACAACTTATTCTGAACATATTTCTACGGTCCATAAAACTAGGATAATTGCGACTCATTCAGTAGTTTTTGAAAGATCCGTGAAAAAACACCAAAATTCACAAAAAAAAAGTTTAACACGGCGCCAAAAACTTAGCTGTTAATATTTTTCAATAATCCTAGTTTGCGGACTGTAGTTAAGTCTAAGCGCCCTCTAGCGTGGCAGCAGAAAATCACATTTTTTTGGAGATGGGTGTATAAATTGCTCTGTATTTCAATAACGTTCTATGCGGTCGGGCTTATTATACACGCTCAAGATATTAATAAATCTATGGTGAAAAATTCGTATTTCTATCTTTATCCAGTTCTTCACAACAAATTTCTAAAAAAAGCCAAAAAAAACGGCCTTCACACGGGATGACCCTCTTAAACACATAAAAATTTATTTGGCTGATCGATTTTGATCGCAACGCAAAGACGATCTTATCATATACTACCCTGCGTCTCTGCCTTGCGGACCAGCATGACCAAAAGCGACTATGGATCTTGTTGGCTCCGTTTTTAATAAACTAAAAACGCTATAAGAGTATGAATACTTTTAGTTAAAGTTGATAAGGGGAAACAAATTAGTCAGTAATTCTGCTAAATTTAATCACTGATAACCAAGAACTAAATTTTAGCAGGGTTCTAAGCCCCGGTCTCAAAATATCGAAAATGGTAAATTTGTTATCAAGTTATGGCTAAGGGAAATAGGTCTTCATTTTTAAGATTTTGTGTAAAACAAAACCTTATTAAAATCGATTCGTCTGTCTGTCTGTCGCACGTACTTTTCTCCAAACCGGCTAAATCTGGTGGACATATGGAAACTATGTAATCCCTCGCATACAGTAAGTGACATAACTTTAGGTAGAGTTTAAAGGGGGGCTCCTCGGATATGCAAAAGGTGCATGTAACATTTCTTTCAGCGAATATAGTTATGTGGGGTATCAAATGGATGACCTGGATTAGTACTTTCCGAGTCTGTTATTAGTTTTGATGTAAATTGTGAAGTACGCTAGTAAGGAGTTAAAATGTATACACTTGAAGTGGGACAGGACTCATTTTCGGAAACTACCCAATTCGAAAAAAATCAGGAAGGTGCGCTTATATGAAATCTAGGCCTCAAAATATGTTCTATTTCTATATCTGCTTAAATAAATCTACTAATAGTCTATTACCAACTTTTAGAAATGGAGAAAAACGATTCCTTTCTCCCATAAGGAAATACAAAATCTTTTATACCTGAAGCATCTAGTTTCCGGTTTCCCGACTTTTATAAAGAAAACAACAAGCAGTAGCTAACTAACAGCTACTGTTTGTTGTTTTGCGTTTTGCGGAACTGAGTATCTTGTCCTTCTGTATTTAGCGGTACTTCTACTTTTTTAAGCGAAATTCGTTTTTCGGATACTAGATATTTTCTCTAGATCCTACCGACCGCGCGGTTTAAATAAAAATAGTTCCACTTTATTGGATTTCGCTATACAATTTAACAAGATTGTGTTTTGATTAAACTAACTGTGCTTGCTGGTATGTATTTTATATTTTCTACTTTCTTTGTCGTTGGAATTTTATGCTAACACTGCATTTAATGCTAAGCTGCTTTCTACCTATACTGACAACTGTCTACGTTATCTACGTTATCGAAAGATAAGGGAGATGATTCACCTTTAATAAGGTATTGGGTTCTCTGAAAGAATGCCTGCAACAGAAGGAAATTAGGGGGATCTACAAAATCGAATGCCCGGAATGTGACCAGCTCTACGCTTTGAGAAATAGATGTGCCCTGTCCACCTCATTTTCGGTAACAACCTTATTCCGAAATAAATTACATCGCATTTGATACTCAACATAAAGTGGTATCATGGGGAAATATTCAAGTCGAAAGAGAATTGAGCGGTGGAAAAACTGTTGGAATATGAAATATTAGTTGCACTATCTCTTCATCGAATTCAAGGCAGCCAATGATAGCATAGCGAGGATAAAACTGTATACCACTATGAGAAAATTGTATACTCCAACTAAATTGATAAGTGTTTCAATCCAATTTTGGTTAAATTATGCCAATTAGAAGCTACTGTACTAAACAATATTGCAATTTGCTTCGTTGTTGCCTTCGTAGTCTTACGCACATCCACTGTTTATACTGTTGAAGCAATTGCCTGAACAAGTTTAATGGCAGAAATAGTCGTCAAATGGTAAATGACCAAAAGGCAGGCCGAAACAACGGCGGCTTGATACGATGGATGGGGATTTAAAAGTCTCGAGATTGCACCCAGATCGATAGAGCCAAATGACGAAACCGATCATAACGAGCCGACCCCACTTGTGAACGGGACAAAGGCTGAAGAAAAAAGAAAAATTCGTCATAGGGGGGGGGTTTATCAACAAAGCTTGTGGAGCCAACTCAAGTTGCGTAATGCACAGGACTAATCTGATGAAGAAATTGTGAGAGGCTTCATATGACAGATGGTGCTCTTCTCCTAATTCAACGGCGCTTTTGGTACAGTAAACTCTCAATTCCTAAATAAAATTTCATCTGACAGTATCCCGTACCGAATTACGAGGTATATCGAGTGTCCGAGCAATGAGACGTTGGCTGTACCCAGGGTCAGGTAACACCACTGCTATAGCTGCACCAATTGCATGGAGTGGCATTTTTTACAAACTCAAATTAAATAATATTCGGTCACTATAGCAGAAAAGAACGGGAAAGGTTAATAAAGTAACACAACTGCAACAATGTCAAACAACCACTAAATTTCAAAAATCGATCGGTGACACAAATTTAGGAAACGAAATAACGGTATTAATATTTTATTAACTGCAAGAGTACCCATTTGACAGAAAAACAAAACAGTTGATAATCCATAGTTGACGTAGATAATTGTGGCTGTGAGTGTATATCAACAGAAGAAAATCGTAGAGACTAGACCAAACATAGTCTCGCAAACAGAAACGAGGACCATTGACCAACAAAAGAAGACTATAATCGTTCATATTTATATTTAGCAACGACGACAATATGAGAATAATTAGCCCTGATCATGTTGCAAGATGAGGACAAAATGTCAAAAGAGAAAATATTCAACGAAAGTCCAAGCCATGACCGAAAATCGGCATTAGATCAACATCATTGAAACGACAGATTTTCAAGCAGTTATGAAAACCTTAAGAAACGGATGGGACTCCATTGCTGTTTATGCCATGGAATGGAATCGGCTACATCAGAATGGTCGGCGTACAATAGTAATAGATCTGGGTTCCAATTCCATTCCATTGACAGCAATTATGAATGAAACAAGTCGGAACACCGGAAGCTCGTGCTTCGGGTATAAAGGTTTTGTGTTCATCTTATGGAAGAAACTTCAACGCACAACGCACGTATATAGCTACAAATCCAACATAATCCTTCATATTTTTCCAAACTACGAGACATACGTACATATTGCAGCCATAGGTATCACGCTCACCCTAAACAAACAAACTGCTTATTACCGAATACTGTACACATATATGCACGTATATAAATTGATCGCACTCATATTTCCGATTTACTTCTTATATCTATTTGAATTAGGTACTACCCGCAAAGTTCATTAGCACGCATATATTATATACCTACATACACACATGTCTGGCTGACAACTAAAAAACTAAAACAAAATAATTCTCTGCGACCCAATTCATAAGAACTCATTTCGGTGTGGTATTGACGAATTGACATGTGATGATGACGTCATGCAGGTTGTAGAGTCCACGAAATTCACAAAAGATTGTAAAGTTTCACCCCTATAACTTTGTTAATAATAGTTGGATTTTCTTCAAACTTGACTAAACTGTGCATTATATTCTTCGTTACAGGCATGCCAAATTTTGTACTTCTGGGATGAACATAAGGGTGGGTGCCGGGTAAATTTCTAAAATGTGGAAATATACTATTATTAACTTTATTTGTGAAGATATCGGAACCGGATATATTTTGAGGCCTAGATTTCGTAGAGATGCACTATTGTGATTTTTTTCAGATTTTTCGGTTGGATAGGTTCTGAGAACGAGACCTGTTACACTTTTTGTGGGCCATATTTTGAACCCTCACTCCCCTATGTTTCACCCAATATCAAATATTGAACCAGATTCGAAAAGTACTAATTGAGACCTTTCATTTGATACCCTACATGGCTACATTCTGTGAAAAAAAAATTTGCACCCTCCATTCACATGTACGGGGAGCCCCCCCTTAAACTTAACACAAGATGGCGTCACTTACTGCATGTAAAGGGATCACCAGATTACATACTCTCACCAATTTTCGTGACAATCGGTCTAGCCGTTTCCGAATAAATCGGGTGTGACAGACAGACAGACGGACAGACAGACACCGTCTCGATTCTAATAAGGTTTTGTTTCACACAAAACCTTAAAAACGTCTCGCCCAACTCTGCCGCGTTCACATGGAGCTCCAGTCCACTCGCATTTGGTGCACGTTTTTCAGGATAATCGCAGCTGGGAAACGAAGATGACTGAATCAAAGACGTTTATTCATCAAGGCTTATAGTAAAGCTTATAAAAGAGTCGTTTGGAAAATAAATAGAACTAATTTAAATTGATCGTAGTTAGAAACTTAAATATATTATATGTCCATACTGTTTGTAGAAAAATAAACTCTTAAACCTATCTGTCATTCGGGGTGCAGCGAGATGACTTGGTCCGTTACTCTTGTTACAAGTGCACTTAAAGTATTCTGATCAATCGTGGAGTTCCAGATTAAATTCAATGTGTCTTCGGCCATTTCGACAGGTTTACCTAAAAAATATGCGCATTACAGACGTCACTGATTTTCACTTGATTTCTAATGGGATACATACCGACATCTGTGAGCGGGGTCAGTGTCAGAAATATGACGACGTTATTGATCATTGGATTTTCATTATCACAAATAAAATGTAAAGCTCTGGCCGTTTGTGAAGGTATCTGAAAGGATAAAATTTTCTTAGTAGTTTCTCTTTGTAAAAAAAAAAGATGAAAATTGTTCATATTATTTTTCTTGGACTTTCTGATTTCCTCTCTCCCTCGTTTGCGTACTTTTGTTTGTAAAAAAATCATGAAAATTGGCGGCCCAGAAGATTATAAGTTTCAGACTGATACCGCGGATTGGCCTCACAATAAAGCACTAAAACTGCAAAGCACCTGGTGATGCTTAATCCTATCTCCACATCTACGTAATGATCGCTGGAAGTTTTCTTAACGGAAAAGAGAGTACAACGAAAGCAGGCAAAACTGGGCCAACTGGTATTTCAGGTTGGGGATTGGTCTAGTGTTCACCACGCAACCTGGAAAAACTATCTGCCACAAAGTCATGAAATAAGCCTCAGACACAGACCCGATGAAGAAATAGGATAAGTCAATTGTACATTTTCTTATGGAGCCTGAACGTCTTGTGCAGAGCAGAAGTTGCCCTAGCTCCTAGTCGGTACTTAGTCAATATTCCATCTCAATGTAAGTGTTATATAACTGTAATACAAGAAATACGCTAGATCCGGTTCTTTCAACCCTCAACGTGTTGGAACATGTGCAAGGTTAACCAGCCTTTAGAGAGCTGTTTTATATGTCTCGAATACGACTATTGTGCAACCGCATACACCAATGATTAATATGAAAAAAAAATACCGAAAATATAACTTAAATGTAAAAAAAACTTGTAAATATCGTTCAAGCTGAATAAATATGTGGATAGCCGACAAATTACACCATACAGGTTAATGATGGTGGCACAAATCGAGCTCTATCGCGAAAAAAAACTCTATACTTGTTTTCGCAGAGAGTCGTATTTCATTTTTTAAAAAACAACAAGTCGGGAAACCGAACCCTGGACGCTTCAGGTATGAAAGTTTTTGTGTAATTCTTTTATAAAAATATTTTATTGTGAATTTTTCCCATTAGTACGTAACACGTAATATTCGCATATATTATGTGGGAATATTCACTTTCGGATGATATTGACATTCAAAATCTTGAATTTCCAAAGAAGTGACAACTTCGTCCTATTATAACTTTGTTAGGGATAGTATGATTTCCACCAAACTTGGCAAGATCAAGCTCTATATTATAGCCTACATTTCTGTAAAATGTGTTGTTGTTGCTAGGATTAACTTAAGCGGGGTTCTGCCGCCAATTACTAAAAACTATATACTTAATATACTTAACTTTATTTGAAGGGATATCGGTATAGAAGGTATTCTGGAGTTTAGTCACCATATAGTGACAGCCCCTTGATGTTTTTGAGATTTTTCGGTTGGGCAGTTTCTGAGAATGGGTCTGTTAATCAAATAATCAATTTCGACCCCCTGCACTCCCTACCTTTCCGAAGATTGTTAAATCTAGGCCAGACTTCGAAAAGTACCTTTCATTTGATACCGCACATGCCTATATTTGGTGAAAAAAAAATTACACCCTCCTTTTGCATAATGGTGACTCCTCAAATTCGACGTAGAAGAATGTATCCCACTGTATGCGTGAGTGTTCACAGTTTCCACCTTTCCACCAAATTTGGTATCAATCGCTATAGCCGTCTCCGAAAAAAATGCTTGTGACGGACAGACAGACAGGCTGCGCACTGATGACTCTTGACATCAAGAACGCGTTCAATTCTGCCAGATGGAATAACATCATCGAAGCACCCATCGCGGCACAAACACCTAAATATATATTAAATATAATCTTCGATTACTTCCGACAGCGGAAGCTACTTTACGATACGGGCGAAGGGTCGACGATGTATGTAATAATGGCAGGAGTTCTGAAGGGGTCTAATATGAAACTTAATGTATAATAGCGTTTTACGGCTTCCAATAGCTAAACATGCCGTTGTCGTCGGATTCGCAGATGACGTTGGAGTGGTCATAACATCCAATCATCCCGACGAAGTACAGATATAACGAACGAGACGATACGGACGATCAAGTCTTGATTTAAAGACCAGTGTAGGCGTCGGCGATAAAAATCGGAGAAAATCGCAGACAGCTTCAAACTGCATATCGATTAAGCGCTCTCCGAACATGTTGCGCTTAGCGAACAACATCTTATGAGGCGGCATGCGTGATTGCGGGGATGATCCCGGTAGAGATTCTAACCGATGAAGCAAGTCGTCTGTACGAAAATCAGGAAGCAAGCCTAAATAAGCAAAGTGAGCGCATGCGGTCATTGGCTGCATGGCATTTGTTTTACAAAAAACCTTAAAAACGAGTAGCGTTTGTCAGACTTCATATTGACTCTCTTCTCTCCTTTTGGGATTCCGTAATTTGGCGTGATAAACCAAAATCCAACTTATGCGGGCCTGATAGCTGAACTTATGCCAATAACGAGTTGGATCAGGTGCACCAGGGCCGGTGAAATTTGGTGTCGCGCCACCGTGTTATGGTATGGAGTCGTTTTAGCAAACATTGTCAAAATCAAGTGCACACTTGACGGTTTAGCTTACCGAAATTTGCTGTCACAGCACCTTCCACCATACCTGGAAAACCTCCCGTTGTCAGTTTATTTAAAGGCAGCTTTCCAGCAAGACAACGTGCGATGTCATAAGTCGCAATTCGTACAACAAGGGTTCGGCAATGAGGCTATTTCAATTATGGACTGGCCTGCACAAAGCCGGAGTTTAAATTCAATGGAAAATTTATGGGTAATAACTAAGCGGCGAGTTATGGCACTGAAATGAACCACTGTGCGTCATCAAGCAGGTGTGAAAACAGATCCTGAAGGATGTATGGAACTTGTGGCCTGTTTGGTTGTAATTTCACAAAAAGGATATTCAACTAAATCTCAAGTAAATATATAATTTAAATTTCCATATATTCCCATGATTTAAAATTTATTAAATATTTTTTTTTCATTCAGGTGCGTTGACAGCTTGACACATTTTTTCCTTTATTTTTATAAAGAATATTTCCATGTGTATATTCCCTGAATTAAAAGCAACTTTATTCTCCAAAATGAAGTGTGAATATCAATAAATATTCCCTATATGTATTTATTCTGTTTTGTACACCTTTAGATGCACGAACCTTGCTGTGCTAATTAGCGCGTCACCCAGTATTACACCGATGGAAGGTTTCCAATCGATCCTAATGAAAGACGAGTTAATCAAGGACTGCCCCTTAGCTATCTCAACGAAGTCATAGGCTACTCCAAGTGTTGTACATCACACGCCACTAACCTACAAGCGCTTCTCTACGACCTACTTAAGGTCTACTCAAAAAATATAACTGCAGTGAGCACGCGAGCTTACCATATTTATAAATAGGCTATAAATCAGGGCAGTCTTCATTAGTCCCTTTCTTCCTTGACTGTAACTGTCCGTCAGAACCGATTGCTGAGACACCGTCCTAGAAGCGGCCCTAAAAATAACTCAAACCTTCCGAGTTTTTTTCTTCCAAAAGCTACAACCACACTAAATAGCTGTTAGTGCTCTTCCCAGTAATGACAATTTTTGAGAGACCCTTTAAAACGGCTGTTTACAATATTCACATGCTACAAACATCTGTAGCTTGTCTTTGTGCCAAATCAAAAGTCTGATAAAGTGTCGTGTATAAATGCGAGGCACAGACAAAATGATAGGGGATGCCCTATCCACAACTTATGAAATCGACCCGGTCGGGCTTCGTCATGGACACAGGTATCGCCTGACAAGTGTATGACCCTCACAATTCCAAAAATCAGGGCGACTACGCGCCGGAGCCGTTGTCTATTTCCCTGTCGACTAACCTAGACGCCATTGACCAAGTTGGACCTTATAGACTCCGCTGCAGCTACATAAACTGATGATCACCAAGAAGAACATATACTGTCCTTAATCACGCCGCACTTGCACAAACCCGCGTGGTGGCACACATACAACATCGTAACGTCTTCCACGGTCTGTCGCATCCAAGTGAAGAGGCAGCAACAAAAGGATTAGCACGCAAGTTTTTTTAGCTACCCATACGCAAAGAAGCCATCGTTTGGACAGGTCATGCGGTTTGTCGCAAGAGAGTAGCTCTTGGAAAAGCTGATGAATCAGACAACCTCATTGATCACATTATCAACATCAACGGTGCAACAACCGCAATACGGTCTAGGCCTGCCTTAATAAGGAACTCCAGACATCCCGGTTTTACACCACGGTTCACCAATTCGATATCCCTAAAAGCTGTCTGGCGTTCTGACTTACGTCATCGCTCCATCTCAGGCAGGGTCTCCCTCGTCTTCTTTTTCTACCATAGATATTGCCCTTATAGACTTTTCAGGCTGGATCGTCCTCATCCATACGGATTAAGTGTCCCGCCCACCGCAACCTATTGAGCCGTATTTTATCCACAACCGGTCGTGGTATCACTCATAGATTTCGTCGTTATGTAGGGTACGGAGTCGTATATCCTCATGTCGGGCGCCCAAATTTTTTCGGAGGATTCTTCTCTCGAACGCGGCCAAGAGTTCGCAATTTTTTTGCTAAAAACCCAGGTTTCCCAGGAATACATAAGGACTGGCAAGATAATTGTCTTGTACGGTAAGAGCTTTGACCCTATGGTAAGACGATTCGAGCGAAAGAGTTTTTGTATGCTGAAATAGGCTCTGTTGACTGCCAACAGCCGTGCGCAGATTTCATCGTCATAGCTGTTATCGGTTATGATTTTCAACCCTAGATAGGAGAAATTTTCAACGGTCTCAAAGTTGTAACTTTATTATTTTCGTTTGACCAGTGCGATTCGGTGTTGTCCGTTCCTTGGTTTTTGGCGCTGACGTTGCCACCATGTGTTTCGTTTTGTCTTCATTAATGTGCAGCCGAAGATCTCGCGCCGCCTGTTCGATCTGGATGAAGGTAGACTGTACATCTCGGGTTGTTCTCTCCATAATATCAATATCGTTAGCGTAGGCCAATAGTTGAGTGGACTTGAAGAGGATGGTGCCCCTCGCATTTACGTCTGCATCGCGAATCACTTTATCCAGGGCTAGGTGGAAGAGGACGCAAGATAGGGCATCCTCTTGTGTTAGACCGTTTTTGATGTTGAATGGTTTCGATAGTGATCCTGCTTTTATCTGGCCTCGCACATTGGTCAGGGTCAGCCTAGTCAGTCTTATCAATTTCGTTGGGATACCGAATTCTCTAATGGCCGTGTACAGCTTTACCCTGGCTATGCTGATCACATTGTTCTCATTAAAATGCCACTCCATGCCACGACCATAATTGATAGATTCACGCGCTGGTCCGTGGTATTGCCTTTGCCTAAGATTCACACGATCACAGTCACCAAGGCTTCATGGATCAATTTTGATGTTCCTCTGTTTATCAATCGGCAAGTCATCTGCATGCAGATCTTAATCAAACTATTTTACCACTTCCTCTCCAATCGTATAATAGATAATGATATTGTGCTCTCAAAGCGGCATTTCATCATAGATTGACTGTTTGGCCCGCGCTCGCTAGAACTGTATTCAAAGAAAACTTCCAAGTCTATCTAAGCAAACGAAGCACCTCTTAGTGTGCGACGGCTCTTCAGACCTAGGTCCGTGCCGACATTCAGGCACACAGCTTGGCACTCACTTGAGAACGATTCAAGAAAAGCTCCTCTGCCGAGTGACTGTGCGAATCCCCAAATAGCCACAATATTAGAGTCCAATTTAAATTAAGTTAGGAAAGAAATTATAATAACAGCTACCTTGTTCAGGTCAGCTATGAGCACGACTCCTCCATTTCTCAGGGCTTCCTTATATCTTTTTATGATCACTCCGTAATCTCCTTGAGCATCTTCGGAGCTAAACTCGTCACTGTCCAGGGTAACAGCCTTCAGTGTCGGATCTGTGAAACGAATGGAAGTTGCCACAAACAAATATGCAAACTATTTTCTATTCTGCAATACTCACTGAAGCAAGCAGCCGCTGTGTCTACAATTTTGGTAATAATCCTTCCCGCTGAGTTGTCATCTCGATGGAGGAACAGGAAAACACTTGGTTTCGGCGGGTGATTGTTCAGCACTCCTTCGACTCCAGTTTTCAGTGCTCGCCAAATGTACTCGTTTTGGTTGGGGAACGTTTTTTTCAGACTTTCAAAGTTTTCACAATATTTATGTTCAGAAACATTGGGTTCTTCCACATATCTCCTTATTACTAGTCCAAAAATTGCCGCTAGAAAGAAAATCACTGTCGCAAACAACAAAATGTCGAAATTGATCGCTCTTGGCTTTGGACTGGACTGGTATGCTTCGCGCTGAACTTGACTCCTCCTCCTCTTAGGCGGACTTGGTGATTTCTGCTTAAGTTCGTTCGCTTGGGACTTCCGAGCACTCCTTGCGCGTGGGGAACCACCCCCAGAAGCAACGATTGAAGACCTGTTGAATGTAATTGAGCGGTCAGCACGCTGAGGCGAATGAATTCCTTCTTCCATTTCATCTGCAATGAACGACTTTTCATTTCGGAACGGTGGCGACGGGCTTTGGGTCCTCTTGCCCGTTTTCTTTGTCATAGATGCATCCGGGAACTTTCCTGGAGACTCATCTTGGCTGTCACCTTCATCGTCGCTGCTGAGATTGCTATTCTGCAATGTGGCCGATGTATTGAAAGATGTTGGACTTCCCGCTGCAGATAAATTATGAATTGGATTCCGGCCTCGTACGGCCCGGATCGGACGAGGGCTACTCATTTTCACATATAGACACCAACGGAGCACAAAACTCAAACGAACTTATTTACTCACAACTATGCACTTTTAACCTGACAGTCCAATAGCGGCTGCAAGGGCTGTGACAATCATATGTTAAGCAGTGTGGCCGTTCCCTTCACACTTTGCTTTATTAAAATTGTTCTGCCTTTTACAAGATATTATTGCTGGTATCAATGTGTGATATAATTAAGGTAGGAATTTCTAGCGCATATATTTAAATCGAACTTTAACCATATTTTCATTCATCGAGAATTTCTTTTTGATTGAAAAGTAACAATATAATACCGCTGTAAGAAAAGCTTCGTTAAATACAACTGACGCCACCAGCGGGAAAATCGAATACCAATTGGACCAATGACAAATTGGACAAATTTTTGCAGCTGTCAGAAGTGTTTTTATTTTATGAGTGTCATTTTGATCGGTTCGGTAATTTCGCGCGTATGTACAAATAAGGAAACAGAATGACGGGAATTTCACTGAAGCTGAAATCAAAAAGCGGCCAGCACGTCCTGAACGACTTGAACGGTGCGAACACAATTGGCAATCTGAAGACGCGCATATCGGAAATAACACAGATCCCAGAAGCGCTGCTCCACATTTTGGTTGGTTTCCCTCCAAAACCTTTGGACCTGTCCAAGGATGGCGATATGATTTCATCGATCGGAATTGCGAGTGGTGACACGTTGATTGTAGAGGAGAAGGTGAACACACAGAAGCAGATGGAGGAGGACGAGAAGTTAGCCCAAAGACTGAGCAAGGAGGATGAGCTGGCCAGCAGTCCGTATAACGAGCAACCTACGCCAAGTATGCCGGGACCAGCGGACGACTTCTCTGGGATTCTGTTGAAAAAAGTAGTTCCGGCCGACAATTCATGCTTGTTCACCAGTATTGGATACGTGCTGAACAGTAAAGTTGACCCAAACTGCTCGACCTTCATGAGGGACATTATTGCCCAGCACGTTGCTAGTGACCCGGAGACTTACAATGAGGCGTTCCTAGGGAAGCCGAATGCAGAGTACGTGGATTGGATCCGGCACCCTGACTCGTGGGGAGGCGCCATCGAGGTGTCGATATTATCCAGTTTCTATGGGGTTGAAATCGACGTTGTGGATATCACGAATACAATTATCAACCGTTTTGGAGAGGACAGAAATTACGGAGTGCGGGTATTCCTGTTATTTGACGGAATACACTACGATCCGCTTTATCTGGAAACACCGGTGAGTACATTGGTCGACTGTTTTTCAAAAAAAAGGAAAGATCATGTTACTTTCCTTAGTTTTCGTTAGTATTAGCGGAAAATGTTGCATGGATGCATTGTTATCCTGAGAATTGCTGATTCATTTAACAAAATTAACTCTTTTGTTGAGAGTCGTCATGCCAGCGATGTGAGTGAAGTATTCCCGTTTTTGCGTTTTCGTCATCAAATAATCGGGAACAGGTGCTAGAAAATTGGGGATCCCGTTAACTTATCAAAAGACCGCTTGCCGACAAATGAGAGTTCTTGTACAGTTACGATTTCATTGTTTTTCTAAGTTGCAGTACCACGGGTAAAGCTAGTAAATTTGTCTCCGTTAGAATAATGGGATACCCGCAGAGCGCGACAGGTCGTTCGAGAGGAAAAAAGTATTATTTTCACCTTTCAGAACTCCCTATCTGAATCGGTACCAGCTCGACTTGGAAACTAAACTGTGTTATCACCCTGTCCTACCGCATTAGCCTCATGAGACACATTCTTCATTGAGATAGAGTTTTAGTCATGCGGCCTAAAATCATTAAGGAATTATCGGTGAATAGTGGCGTAACACTAACAATTTCGTGGATTTTTCGAAAAGGCAACTCCAATCTGATAATGATTTTCACATATTTTTTGTAGCCGGCATAACGAAACCTAGTTCAGGACTGCTTTTCCTTGATCCTGCGGTTGGTAACGAGGTTGACATTGGTGGGATTTCAATGGTCGAGGGGACAAGTATTGGTTGTTTCGGGGCACACAGACGACCTTCCGCTTGTGCGGTGGCGTTTCGAGATGTGTTGGTATTAGCGCATCTGTTGAGGAAATAAGAAGATTATCGTTCACGTTTATAATGCCGGATGATTTCAGTGAGTGTCGGTTTATGGAAGTTGCGAAAACCTCCAGGTGCGGGAACATTCGCAAATTCTTAAAGAAGGGTGCATCATACTCTGGAAGGCATTTCGATATTGGTGTAGGCTTACCTACTCTGGTTCAATTCATCGGGTATCTTGCGCGTTGTGCCGACCACCATTTTCAATAGTGTTTCTTGAGGGTCTTCGGTGAAGTTGGTGCGATTGGCTAATTCAGAGAGCAGTGTGGATTCGAAATTGGTGCACTTATCTGTCGTGATGATTATAGATCTTCTCATCCTGCGCTTTTATATTTATTGTCATAACCATGCGTGTCTTGTAATGTAATTAACTACTATTAGGGCATATGTATGCAGTGAATAACAATATCGCACTAGGAGAGGGCAGGTTGAATCCAAACATGTATGAGACTATACAATGAAAAACAAGGCGGAATACCGGAAGCTCGCGCTTCGGGTATAAAAGTTTTGTGTTCATCTTATCTGAGAAATTTCAACGCAAATTTTTCTATCCGTATATGGCTACAAATCCAACATAATCCTTCATATTTTTCCAAACTACGAGACATACGTACATATTACAGCCGTAGATATTACGCTCACCCTAAACAAACAAACTGCCTATTTCCGAATACTGTACACATATAGGCACGTATATAAATTGATCGTATCCATATTTCCGATTTACTTCTTATATCTATTTGAATTAGGCACTACCCGCAAAGTTCATTAGCACGCATATATTATATACCTACGTACACACATGTCTGGCTGATAATAACCGGTTGATAAATAACTAAAAATCTAAAACAAAATAATTCTTTGCGACCCCATTCATAAGAACTCATTTCGGTGTGGTATTGATGAATTGATATGTGATGATAACGTCATGCAGGTTGTAGAGTGCACGAAATTCACAAAAAATTGTAAAGTTTCACCTCCTATAACTTTGTTAATAATAGTTGGATTTTCTTCAAATTTGATCAAATTGTGCATTATGTTCTTCATTACACGCATGCCAGATTTTGTACTTCTGGGATAAACAAAAGGGGGGGGGGGGTGCCGGGTAAATGTCTAAAATCTGGAAATATACTATTATTAAATTTATTTGTGCAGATATCGGAACCGAATATATTTTGAGGCCTAGATTTCGTAGAGATGCACCACTGTGATTTTTTTCAGATTTTTCGGTTGGATATGTTCTGAGAACGAGACCTGTTACACTTTTTGATGGTCATATTTTGAGCCCTCACTCCCTTATGTTTCATCCAATATCAGAAATAGAACCAATTTCGAAAAGTACTAGACCTTTCATTTGATACCCCACATGGGTAGATTCTGTGAAAAAAATGTGCACCCTCCATTCACATGTATGGGGAGCCCCCCTTAAACTTAACATAAGATGGCGCCACTTATTGCATGTAAAGGGAACACCAGATTACATACTCTCATCAATTTTCGTGACAACCAGTCTAGCCGTTTCCGAATAAATCGGGTGTGACAGACAGACAGACAGATATCGTCTCGATCCTAATAAGGTTTTGTTTCACACAAAACCCTAAAAAAACCAAAAGGTTTATTCCCACGTATTGAAATTGAAATATTTTCACGACCCCATCGGCCAATCTTCCGTTTGGCCCTACCGTCGTTATCATGCCTTATCAAAGGACCAAGCTTCGAGAAAATTCCCAGTACACCTGTCTGTCTCATTAAGCTCGAATGATTTACCAAAATGTAAGGGTCTAAAACTGTTGCTAAAACAGCTTACTTGCTTTAGTATCAGTGTTGACTTTTTAGTACCAAAAGTATTAAATTAAGTACCTTTTGAAGATTATCAGTACCTTAGTACTTTTTAAATAAAGTAGGTATTTTTCAGTACTTTTTATGAGAAAGTTAGTATTCGTGAAATAGTTCCAAATTTTCGTCGCAAAAATGGTTTTGGTGACACATCATAAAAAGTTACAAAATAACCCAATAAGTTGGACGACATAAGTGGAACGACAGTCCAAAAACAACGTAACGATGTCATCACATGCACGCGCAGACAGGTTCACTTTTAGAATATACGCCAACTATTGTGGATAGCGAAGTTTCAGAGTTGCTCGGCCGGAAGAAAACCGTTCATCTTCGAAAATGACAGAGAAAACAGTCTGATTTCGTGAAAGATCGTGTTCTCAAAATCTTTGACTTTTGAGTATTTAGTTCTGTGGTGTGGTAAAAGTGAAATCATTTATTGTTTACAACATGAAAAAGGATACTACAATTTGATGTGCTCTAATTTGCTACAAAACGCGGTCTTATGCACAGAACTACCGTTTGTCTTCCAATAAGAAAACCCAAGGCTCGAGAATGGGTTTTGTATAATGTCCTACATCGATTCCAAATCGGTAAATCTTAACCTAATTTGTAGCGTCTGCTTGAACTCCTGGTCAATACGCAATACATTTCCCCAAATATGATTTCTAGGAAGCTACGAACGAAATTCCCCGCTGTGGTTCAATATCTTTCCAATTCGATGCATTGTTGTCTTACAGTCATAATTGCGTAAGAACATTAAAATTAAAGTTCAAAATTAATTGGTTTTTAATTAGAACCTGTTCATTTTTCTTGTTGTGCTAATATTTTTCTTGCCCTCCGTTAGATTCATTTTCTTCGTGTTCCTTCTGCCGTCTGTATTACGGTATGACACAAAATACAACAGAAGAAGTAAAAATCTTTTCTTTTTCCTTGAACCTAAGTACGATCATATCAAAGTACAATTTAGTACCTTTTTGCCGCATTTTTTTAATTTTTCCGCTTCCGACCACACTACTTAATATTCCAATATCACGTAATCTGCATTACTGACACTTGGTTGGTGACAGGATTTTAGTTTCCGGGCTCCTCTTCTGCGATTCTGTCATCATACGTGTCATTTCGCCAAAGGCATGTCTCTTTGTCATAATTTGTCTGTTTTTTGTAATTATCCTGTACGAAGATTTCTTCGGCAAATAATCGGAATTCTTAACCGTATTGTTCCTCCCTCTTTGCACTCTTGATCTTGTCCTTCAAACTTCCCTGTGCGCTGCTTTTCTCAATCCCCTCATACATCCTTCTCACTTATATTGCTCCTGACGCCCTGCTTCGAGTTTGATGTTCAGATCACTCGACTCTATTCTCCTGTCGTGCGCAAGCCTGCTAAATTTAACTTTCGTAAGACGAATTTGGAAGACCTGAATTCAGCGCTGACTACAATCAGTTGCCCCCACTCCTTTCTCGATTAACGTGTAACCAACCAGTCAGCGCCTTCTATACCATTCTATCATATCTCCTCCCCAAATCTCAGTCTGGTTCGCCATTGAAGTCCACAAAAAACTTCGTCAAAACCTTGCTGCTATGAAAAAGTTCGTGTCTTCTGGAATCTATGCTGACTTCGTTTTTTTTTTCAAAATTCTGCGTTCCACGGTCAAATCCCTAATAGTCCAAAAAGGAATATTTGGCCAGTATTGAAGTCGCACTGGAGTGTGAAAACCTCAAATCACTCTGATCCCACATTCGCAACTGCCGCAATCCACCCTAGTTATTTCCCCCTTTGCTAACTCCCCCAGCTATCTTGCAATTTACTCTGCCACTATCTTTCCTGAATCTATGTTCGATCTCCTTTCTCTTCTATTCTCTTACGAGTGGATGCAATCTGCCCCTTATCTTCCGGCAAATTCCCCCATTATCCGTTTCCATACCGGGTACCTCATTTGCAATTTTGACGGCAATGTTGCTCCCAAGCTTTTTTGAGTAAAATTGGCCAGCCCTTTCCCCTTTCTTTCAATTATTTTCAACAAGTGCATCGAAGAGCCTCATTTTCCTAGCCTGTGGAGAGAGGGTCTCATCATCTCCATTCACAAAAGTGGCGATCGCACTTTTGCTGAGGAACACAGTACTTTCAGGCAATCTCATAGTGGAAGAGCACAAGGCTTTGCTAAACATAGGTCCACTGCTTGACTTCACCAATTTTGTGGTCAAATGTCTGGCTTCACGGCAGGAAGTGCATACCTAAGCCTTCGACACTGTAAATCACACGATACTTTTGTCAAAAGTCACCTCTCTCAGCGTCGCCATATCACATGTAACATGGCTTGCCTCTAATATTTTCAACAGATCTTGCCGAGTCTCTTTACATCCCCTTCCGTTCCCCCTCCTCTGGCGTCGCACAGGGCTTTATTATTTATCAACGGTCTTTCCCTCTGCATACTGTCTGCCATTGACCTTAAGCTGTTCGCCGCTATATTATCGCCTATGGACTCTGTCTTCCACTCTGGCTTCCTGACTGCCGTGCTAATGGCTTAGTGCTAAACGTCAGAATGTGTCACTCTATGTGCTGCTCACTCAAACCTTGATCCAGTTCCTTCTCCTACTCTCTTAACGGATACTCCTTATCAAATCAGAACTACACTCAAGATTAGGTAGTCACTTTCGACAATAAGCTCCGCTTCAACACCCATTGCTTCGAAGTCACCAATCGGACTGCAAAATTGTTGAATTTTATACTACGCTCCTCTAATTGTGACTCCCTTCAATCCTCCTTAACTCTCTTCAACTCCCACGTGATCTTGTCAAGCTCCCGTAACTGATTATCTTGCCCTTGAAAAGCTGAAACGTAAATTCACCCGTTCTTTCTTCTTAAAAAAAACCCCGCGTGTACTATTCCTCCCGCCTCCGACCTCTTAACCTCCGCTTCCTACAAGGCGGAACCTATCTCGATTTATGTACATTTTTTAAAGTTTTGTGTAATTTACCTTTGTGTAGAACAAAACCTTATTAAAATTGATTTACTCTCTGTCTGTCTGTTACACACACTTTACTTCAAGACGACTACATCGATTGAAAGGAAATTTGGTGAACATATGGGAACTATGAAATCCCGAGTGCCATTAAATACATGTGAAAATGCGCAAATCGAACAATTTTTCACACCGAATATAGTCATGTGGGGTATCAAATGAAAGGTTTCGATTAGTACTTTCCGAAACTAGTTTTGATGTAGATTGCAGAATTCGCGAGTAAGATGAAATTGAGTGAAAAACCCCCCTTAAGTTCAGCCTAGGAATACTACATTTTGCGGCAACATTGAGGACAGTTACATAATACTGCTAAGGCTCGAAGAAATCCGGCTGTTAATATCGAAGTTGAAACAGTTAGTTAATTTATTTCGCGCGAATTTACTGCATCTTAAGCCATGCAAATAAAGTGCTGACTTTATAATTAACGAGAATAATTCACATTCGAGCGAAATATTAAACTTCCATTTATGAAGAATCTACTTCTCCCCAGCCGACTTGTTTAAACGTTCTGCGGTTCTAATGGGTTGCTGCGCCGTGTCGCCTCTTATGATATATGCACCCCAGACATTTTACATTTTGTCGTTCGTAGAGATTGAAATCTACATCCATTCCCTGATTCGAAGGCTATGCCGATCTTACAACTCATAAAAGCTTGGTCCCTTAAATTTTTCTTCGTTCTTAGAACTACTAAGCATAGGTTAAGGTTCTTGGTTTCTTCTTCTGAGGACAGTAAATAATTGAAATTTACTCTGGTTACTGTCCGTTAATAAAAAAAAGAAATAAATACAAAATAAACACAGGTCGCACAAGGAAGAAAATGAACACAAATCAGGTGCAACAAACATAACCCCAAATTCGAATTTCCATTTCAATTTTAAAGATTTATATGTAGTTTTAGCTGTAAGGCAACCATGCATCGAATTGGAAAGGTATTAAATTGCATGGGGGAAATTTCATTTTCGGCTTCATACAATGCCTTCCTTCCTGGTCACCAGTTCGGCTATTTTGGCATGCAGCAAAACGTGATATTTCCGAATATCAATTTCGTTTCGGTGGTTAGCAGCAGCTGGCGCGCTTGCGATGCTGCAAAAATTAGGAGCTTGTAGTTGATGTAAATTTTGAATTATTTGCCGTCGAGATCGTCTGTATTTATGTCTGTCTTATAATCACTCTTTTGTGGAGTATACCACATCCGGGTGGTTATTATCTCGGGGGGATTCGGGATTCGGACCCCGGAGAATGAAGATTGAGAAGCTAATGCTCAACCAACTCGACATTTGTGCCGTCAACGGCTAGAATCTTTTGCAATATCGGTTTCGGTGCAGCCTGCGGATGCGGATAATGCAGCAGCCTTTATGTAATAAAAACTCCTTCCAATTGGAGCAAGGGAGTAGAGACATTTGGCTCAATTAAGTTTCTTTCTTATCTGGCTCGGCTAGCCAAATATTGTCTCTTAGAAAAGTTTCTATAATAAGAAATGGATGATATTCTATAGTGAATACAAATACTATAACTATAAGGCCACAAGAGTTCTTCTAGGGCACAGTGCAATTCCCCCTGACATTATCATCATCATCCAATTATGGTTATCATTTGATCATTTGGAATTAAGTCTAGTTTAAAACTATATATATATATATAATATATTTTTCAGCGGGAAAACGTTTTATTAATTTAACTTTTATGTATGACTCCCACCTAAAAAAACAACGAAAATGTTTTCGAAACTACTTTCCTTTATTTTCTTTCGAATGATGCACGAGCATATTCCAAATTGTATCCCGATAGCTTAAGTGTTTAGAGGGCTGGGCTGTCGTGGCGGAAGGTCACGGTTCAAGTGGCTAGTGGCAGAGTGATTTATTATCATCTCTGGATGTCGGATATCAGTCGACTCAGCTGTAAATGAGTACCTTAGTCAAATCAGGGTAATAATCTCGGGCGAGCGCAATGCTGACCACATGGTCGTTACGGCCTTGAATGAAGTGCTCTAACACAATTCAAGGCCCTAATCCAATAAGGATTGTTGGGCCAATGATAATTATACTCCAAATTATCTAAGGTCATGACATCATCTACAGTCATTTCTCACAGAAAGGTACTGCGAAATCACTGACTTATCCGATCTCACGCTATAAAACAGCACCACAAGTAGGCGACGCCCATTCAGAAAAAACTATTCTCCACTTGGGGGGATATACCAAACTTTCCGTTCACCCATTTTTTGCAGTTTGCAAGTTGTTTGTCAACAAAATGCCGTGTAATATGTTAGCTGCTTTCTTCAAGATGTAAATAGAGTTGTAACTTCCTGAGTGTTAGGAATAATCTAAGGAATAATTAGGAACGCGCTAAAATCCATATCTGGTTACAGGCAAGGCGGTGAAACCATAAAAGTGTTAATTAGTAACTCACCGGTGTATTATGTGCGAATGTGTTGTGTCAACGACTTGTCAAAACCTAGTGGTAGGTAGTGGTGGCAATGAGAGGAGGTCGTATGGACTTGGAAGACAGGAGTTTCAAACATCATTTATGGGGTCAGAACCTGTAATTGGAGTCAACAACGCTGCAGCTGTGAGAACCATGTGGGGCTGAGAGTTCAAGCATTAGCCCAGAGAAATTTATTCCATAGGATGGACAGCAGCTTAAAACTTTCGAAACCCTTAGACAAAGAGAATTTAGAATAAGTACATTGATAGGTCTAATAATGGAAAACTGAAGAGCCAATAATGAGTAAGATTAAGCATTCCCTTGAACTGATTCCAATCATGGTCGTGATTAGCGGTTGACCTTGCAGATCGATGAGCAGAATGTAGCGTGGGAAGCTTATATTAGCCGAATCTCGAGGTGCGAGCGATAGCCGGGCCGAGGAAATCGAAGTACCTGTTTCAGATGACATCGTGACTATCTGCAGACTCAGCTAGGCGCGGCCATACATGCAAAAGGGGGTGGGTGTGTTCCCATACATGCAAAAGTTGGTGTATATTTTTTGACCCAACATAGTCATGTGGGGTATCAAATGAAAGGTCTCGATGAGTACTTCCGAAACCGGCAGTTTTTTTTGTCGGCTGTAAATGGGGGAGTGCGCGGATAGAAAGACATTGCTTATTTCACGAGCCCATTCTCAGAAACTACCCTACCGAAAAAAACACACTATAGGATATCTAGGCGTTAAAATACCCTGTATACTAATATCTGCTCAGAGTTAAAAATAGTAAATATTGTCTGGGAATTGACAGGAAACCTCCCTTAAGTTCATCCTAGAATCATAAAATTATATAGTAGTAATATAGGCTGTTATATAAGGCATGAAACCGCCAAGTTTGGTGGATATTCTACTATTACTGACAAAGATATAATATTGAATACCAATGCCACACTATAATGAATAATTTGACATACTAAGTTCATATGCATAATGAGTTACCTACAAAATGAACAGTCAAATATTTTAACATAACAAATATACTAAACCTTTTACATCTGAAACGTCAAATTCCCAGCTTTCGACTTGTTCGATGATCATGTGGAGTATATCTGCTTGTTATCGAAGAACCCGAATATATGTACGTTTGCTGCCCAAAAAGTTTCCGTCTCTCAATAATCGTCCTGTAAGTCTGTATAGTTTTTTCTATGATGCCGCCAACCTTTCAATCAGTGCAAAAAGTGCTTAGCGTCTTTTTTTGTAAAATAATTATTGACTAAAGTAATGACCTCCTTTTAAACTTAGCGAACAAAAAAGTGGGTTATGACTAGATCTGATGAGTAAGAAGGGTGGGCAGTAATTGTATATTATTATTGCAACAGATATTATGTCAGATGGCGCATCGTCTTGATACAAGAAACTGATTAGGCAAGCCTTAAGTTTTTATGGAATTTTCAATCAAGTTTACGGATACGTGGTTGTATGTGCCATAACAATATTTTCAGCTATTTGTAATTTGTCACATGAGTTACATGGGTACGCACACACAAGAAAACTGTTGATTGCTACAGAAGTAGCGCACATCGTGTAAGAGATGTAGCCATGATTCAGCGTCAATTCTGAAGGTTCGTTTTTTTCCATTTCTACTTGGGAGTTTCGTCTGTTGCGTATAGATTTCTTATCTTGGTGGAGCAACATTTTCCCCATGGACTTCTCCTTCCGCTATTTCTGCCTTAAACTTGCCAAACAAAAGTGAAAATATGCTCCCTTATTTTTCTCTTTTCTCTTTTATTTTTCAACCTTATTTCAATGGTTGTTTGGGATCATTTGATGAACTTGAGCGACGTAATCGTCCAGTGGTCTGAGTTTTTGGCCGTCTCCAACGTTCATCGTCATCCAACCTAGTAATTCAACTTAGGCAATATTGCCTTACGAAAACAAATATTAAATAACGGCTTGACATTCGACAAATGACATCATTTCTGGTTCTGATGTACTCCAGTTGCCGGGAGTAGCACCAAATCCATTCAAGAAACTCCTGAATCCCCGGTTTGATCTTCTTGCTAATCGGAGGATAGGTTCTTAAATAAGTCGCTGGGGGATATTGGCGAGCATTAGGCCACCATTTAAAAGCTCTTTTCTGAGGGTCTCGGCTAAGTTCCGAAGTGGAGTGATAAGATTTGGCTGACTACTGGCACATCTGATGCGATACCTAATAAATCTCCGGAAGTACGCTACAGTGTGCGTCGTAACAAACAAATTTGACGGTAGACTTTTCATAAACGATTAAGAACAGCTTAAGAGGTGGAAGGAGTGCTTCGCCAAAATTCACCACCACCGCCTCTAGTGGGGTAAATGGCTAGTGATCGTACCATGCGGATACGGATTGCTCCTCCAAATAGAAACGAAACTATCCCAGTCATCACCGAACTCAAGCGTAATAAACTCGCCGGCCTTCTGCTACTTTCACTTATTTGGAGATGCTGGGAGCGGGAGAAGGGAATCATTAACATTTCAAAAAGGAACACCCGTCTCGAGTGCGACAATGGAGTGGGTATTTGCTTTTGCGATAATAACAGCTCAAAGAATCCTAAGATGCATCAAAGAATATCTCGAAAGCCTGATCGATAACAGACTGAATTCCATTCTGGACACCATGCACTCATCAAAGCAACGTCCTGCGTATCACTTTGGAAGTGTGCTGAGTTTAGATCCTCGCTTCACTTGTTCTTTGTCGATTTCGTAAAGCTTTTCAACAGCTTCAGGATATAGCGTATCTGAAGTCCTCTCCGCGGGAGGGACATCCGAAGAAACTAATGGTTACTATGAGTGACTTATGATGGTGTAAGATGTCTCATGATCATTTGCGTACTCTCTACTGTCGTGAAGAAGATAGAATGATTCTTGAACATATCAAAGAACATGTTGAAAATTTAATCGACAGAGTAGGTTGGTTTCTGATTCGTGTCTCCCTGTACCGACCACACCAGGACCATGCGAATCATCTCCTCTTCACTGACTTCGAGAAAGCTTTCGATGTCGCCAACAGCAGCATCTGGAATGCTCTGTGCAGGAGGAAACTTTCCGAGAAGCGGAAAATGTCACGACCGAAATTATGGAGGTTGTATTTTCATGTTGAATGATTCACCGAAGGTTCTCGTGAAGTTGAAGAGAGATGTTTGCGATATTTGTGTAATGCTTGAATATGAGTTGCAAAATTACGCATGGAATTTATATCCGAGTCGGTGGGCAGAAAAAACTTCCAAACTCGGGAGTCTACAGTTTCCATTTCTTTTTAACGAGCCATTTGGGTTGTAGTTTTCCTGACCTATGTGGGTTGAAGGGAATATATATATACATTATTTTCTATAAATTGTTGACTTATGCAAGTTTTTTTTTTATTTCAGGGAGGGCAACCAAAGACTATATTTCCCGTCGAGGAGATGGGTGTGTTTCAGCAAGCCGAACAGCTTGCGTTCGAAGCGAAATCCTCGCGTCAATTCACAGACGTAAATCGATTCACATTGCGTTGTATGCAGTGTGATACGCTGCTAGTCGGACAGGTGGAAGCCCAGCAGCATGCACTCAGCACTGGCCACGACAGCTTCGGCGAGGTTTAACAGGAAATGGACGAAGAAAAGACGAAAGTTTTTAACAGAAAATCTGAATAAATAGTGATATTAAAAGGAAACAAAACTAATGTTACGAAGATAACTGAAGCTTACTGACTTGTTTTGAGGATTTGCATGTTGGTCAAATGATTAAAGGAAATCATGTAATTTTTATATGGCGTTGTAGTTTTCTATAATTTTACACAACACACCTACACATATACATACGCGTAGTGCTCGAACAATCGAAAAATTGATGGGGCACGTCCAGTCACCGATTTGATTTGCGTACAAGTGTTGGTGATTAAATATTTATCCATTAAATGTAGCTAAAATGCTAGAGCAATAAAAGTTCGGTTTTGTGTATCAAAATTCAGTAAATGTTTTTACACGCTCGTTATTTAATTTTATGGTAAAATTTATCAATTAATCTAAATAAAAGGTTTTACATGTAAAGGCAAAATTCTTTTTCATTTCGTAGCAAAAGTTAAAGAAAAAACTGTTTCAAATTAGAGCGTCTTTGACGATTTTATTTGCCAATATTGGAATTTAAACAATTTATGTTAACATATTTGGTAAACTTTTTTAAAAGTAAAATTTGTAAATACATCTAGTGTTACGATGCCCAAGGTGGCGTCATCGGGGCTGGATTTTGTAAATAGGACATCACGACAGCACTCACACTAAGCATGAAAGAAGACAAAACCTGAAAGAGAAATTGACGGAAAGATAGTTACATATGTTCTACGTAATGCTTACCAAACGAGTAAATAATCCCTTAATCAGAGAAAAATTATATTGCCGTCGAAGAATATGGTGCTGATTTGATTAGATCAACATTTTAGAGGGGGGATATTGGGAGGAATTTTGGGTAAATTATATAGTTCTGAGGAAAAGAGTTCGAAACATGCTACGAGGGTAAAATGAAAAGTTATGCACACATACTTCCAGAACACGAAAAAAATCACTTTTAGCAGCACGCCAGGTGACATTCGAAAGGAACATTCCCCTTCAATACGCAGATTTAACGTTCATCTAGCTATGTCAATGCAAGTTAAATAATGTGCATTTAAGCAATCTCTGCAGAGATTCATTATTTACCATAGTCGCTGATAAAACACGCAGCCATAGAGGACCACCATCGCAATCGTGTCGTCATCGGCGAAAAACTAGAAAACGGAAACTTACCGAACTAAGAACGAACCCACTATCGCACCCGATAAAACGAATTGATAACACGCTCTAGAAATGCTTGAACGTAATAGAGAACCCAGTAGCGCTCAGGATAACAAATCCTTCTCCCCCTCGGATCAGATGTGTTGAGACACTAGATGTTTGCTAAATGTATTAGTGCAACTAGCATCGTAATTTTATATTCGTGAGGGCGCCAGGGTTAGTCTTATTCGACCCACACTACACTCGTGATTTATAATCGTGCTAATAAAAAAATATTAACTATTGTGAATCCTGATAAACTATTAGAAACAAATAAATTCCCGCCCGTTAATTTATTTACCCATTAACATTACTAAAGTTGATGCTCACCAAAAGCACATAGATCAGACCACGAAATACTTGATATCAACACAGAAGATAGCACGTTGGCTACTACAAAAATTCCACGAACTACGAGTATCAACAGGAAAACGGACCATAAGGAATAGAGAAGAAAACTCCTCAAGAATTCTCGAAATATGCAAACACTTTCGGATAAGGAAAACATTGGTATCATTCGTCATAAAAGCCCCTTTCCTTAACATACCTGTAAAGCAAAGCACTGGCATATTTAGAGGAAAAACTAGCAAAAATTGACGAATCGTCGTGGGAATGGATAAGGAAAATATGACAATACATGAAACTATCCACCTTCTTGGCCAGATATGTTGACATTTTCGCAACTGCGAAACGAAAGCACTCGACTCCATCCTTAACAAACTAAATACGATCCACAAGATTCACCATTCACAACAGGGGCAACATCGAATTTGACATATACCGGAACCCAACTTGCACGCAGAGAACCATCTCAGCAACATCACACCGCTCTTCTTCACAAAAAATGACAACGTGCAATGCAACGATGAAAGTTTGAATAACGATAGAGAACACCTTGTTGAAACTGCGGAAAAGAACAGTTTCGGCAGGAAGACGAGTGAAGGGTTAATTTAAAAGAAAAACGGATAAAATGGAAGGAGAAACAATCTGATGACACTTTTCATTTAAGCAGGACGATAAAAAATTGGCGGGTGCTTATAATAATTAATTAATAATTTTAACATTTAACGATTGTGTTTTATTGTGCTTTTGTTATATTGTTGGCTTTGTTTCTGTTCCTTCTCTACAAGCATGTACCCATTACTTTATAGCCTTCACTCGTACATGCTTAAATCCACAATGAAGTTCAAGCTTAATCCTAACAGAGATGCTACTTTTTCTTAAGGAAGCAGGGTAACGTTTTTGATTTGAATGGAGAGCCTTTCAAGAATATTGTGAGAAAATTTGAGATATATCGGAATAAAACTAAGGTATCTTCCTTGTGGTTTAAACAACCGCGTCTCATACATGACTGCGTTTGCGATTCAAATTGCAAAAAGCTACAATTGCTAAAACACTGGATTCGTTCAAACACACGTATAGTGCTCTTCCCAAGGATGTTTTAGGTGCTATCAAGCCCTCCTCCAGCCATGTTTGGAAGGTTTTACCCAGAGCAACAATGACAGTTCGAAACAACTTATGTGGAAAACTCACTAAAGCACTTGAGTGGAACGTCTATCATCGTTGAGATTGCAGCTTATGTGGCAGCCTGTGTTTTCAGTGAAGGCTCTTTGCTTTAGCCTGAAGATCAATAGTGGACGAAACGCCCGTTAATGGGCGCGATAAGGCGAACGGAGCTGGGACCTGAAAACAGACTAAAGAAGGCAGTATTCATCGAAGAAGGATACCTTCTACGAGGCAGTAGAACGAACCCTCGAAGCCTGTTCCAGTGTTCCAGATATGATATCAAAATCATACTTGGGGATTTTAACAGCCAAGTAGGGAAGGAGCCCGTATTCAGGCGATACGTTGGCTCCCATAGCTTACACGAAAAAGCAAATGATAACGGACTGCGGATTATTCAATTAGCAGGGTCACACGAAATGGTTGTTGGAAGTACCTGGTTTGCGCGGAAAGCGGTCCACAAACATACGTGGGCCTCTCCAGACGGGACCACTTTCAACCAAATTGAACACGTGTTGATCGAACGCCGCCACCTCTCAGCCTTGATGAATGTCAGAACATATAGGGGGGCCAATATAGACTCGGATCACTATCTCGTTGGCATGGTGCTCCGAGCTCGAATAACAATACCACCTAGAATCCCCTCTGACAATCAGGTGAGAGTGAACACTGAAGCCATCTACAACACAACCCTCCGCGACACCTATAAGAGGGAAATGGATGCCGCAATAACCGCAGTCAATAGAGGACCTGGAGATGAAGCATCAACAAATGATCTTCACAATCACCTGAAGAACGTTATCATGGATACGGCCACAAACATACTTGGCCCCAGCCGCAAAAGGTGTCGGAACGGCTGGTTTGATGATGAATGTAAGCTAGCAACGGAACGGAAGAATGCCGCACACCGAGTAATGTTGCATTCTCAAAGAACGCGGGCACGCGCAGAGACTTATCACGAACTCCGTCGAGCGGAGAAGCGACTTCACAGACGGAAAAAGGAAGCCTGGGAGAACCAACAAGTATGTGAATTACAAAGTACAGGGAGCAACCGCACCAGGCGCGGAAGTTTTACCAACAAGTCAGCAGGATGAAGCCTTATACACCTCGATGCTCATTCCTGCCGAGACAAAGCGGGAAATCTGATTTCCGACATTATGGGCATATTAGAGCGATGGGTTGAGTACTTTGATGAGCTACTGAACAACCAGAACATCGGCGAGTTGGAGGTCCCGCCAACTGAAGACGACGGACAAATACTGCCACCACCAAGTTTAGGAGAAACAGTTTGTACAATTCATCGGCTAAAAAATCATAAGTAGCCAGGAGCCGATGGAATTACAGCCGAATTGGTTAAATATGGAGGCGACCAGTTACACCAAGTGGTTCATCAACTTGTGCTCAAGGTATGGGACAGCGAATCAATGCCTGACGATTGGCAACGAGGCATTATCTGTCTCATACATAAAAAGGGAGATATCACACGGTGCAGCAATTATAGAGGTATCACGTTGCTGAGTACCATCTATAAGATATTCTCCACTATCTTGCTAGGCCGGATAGCCCCATACGCCCAGAACATCATTAGCCCATACCAAAGAGGCTTCACTCCAGGCAAATCAGCAACAGATCAGATTTTCTCTCTGCGGATGCGGAGCGATGGAAAAACTGTTGGAATATGGACAACAGTTGCACCATCTGTTCATCGACTTTAAAGCCGCCTATGATAGCATAGCCAGGGTAAAAGTGTACACGGCCATGAGAGAATTCGGTATCCCGACGAAATTAATAAGACTGACTAGGCTGACCCTGACCAATGTGCGAGGCCAGATAAAAGCAGCAGGATCACTCTCAAGACCATTCGACATCAACAACGGTCTACGACAAGGGGATGCGCATCCTCTTTAACCTGGCCCTCGAGAAAGTGATCCGTGATGCTGAGGTAAATGCAAGAGGTACGATCCTCTTCAAGTCCACCCAACTACTGGCCTATGCTGACGATATCGACATCATGGGAAGAACCACCCGAGACGCACAAACTGCCTTCATCCAGATCGAGCAGGCGGCAATTGGCGCAAGATCTTGGGCTGCACATCAATGAAGGCAAGACAAAGTATATGGTGGCAACGTTAGCACCGAAGACGAATCAACCAACAACATCAAACCGCACTGGTCAAACACAAACACGAACAAGAATAAGGATAGGAGAATACAACTTGGAGACCGTTGACAATTTCTCCTATCTAGGGTCGAAAATCACAACCGATAACAACTACGATGATGAAATCCGCGCACGGTTGTTGTCAGCCAACAGAGTCTATTTTAGCTTACAAAGACTGTTCCGCTCGAAACGTCTCACCATAGGGTCAAAGCTCTTACTGTACAAGACTATGATCTTCCCAGTCCTCATGTATTCCTCGGAAACTTGGGTTCTTAGCAAGAAAAATTGCCAACTCTTGGCCGCGTTCGAGAGAAGAATCCTCCGAACAATTTTTGGCCCCCTACATGAGGATGGACGATTCCGTAGCCTACACAATGACGAAATCCATGAGCGATACCATGACCATCCGGTTGTGGATAAAATCCGGCTCAATAGGTTACGGTGGGCGGATCAGTTAATCCGTATGGATGAGGATCATCCCACCCGGAAAGTCTATAAGGGCAATATCTATGGTAGAAAAAGAAGACGAGGCAGACCCTGCCTAAGATGGAGCGATGGCGTAGGTCAGGACGCCAGACAGCTTTTAGGGATATCGAATTGGTGGACCTCGGCGCAAAACCGGGATGTCTGGAGTTCCTTATTAAGGCAGGCCTAGACCGGATACCGGTTGTTGCGCCGTTGATGATGATGATGATTCATCGAAGACGGGAACAAAAAGGTGCTTTAGACATCATGGGTAATAACCACATCCTCTATGCGCCGTGTACTATCACATTACGCAAAAAAGGGGTAGCCTTACTGGCCGAAAATTACAGCTCTATTTTTGATACTTTCGAGAGGGCCAACTGTCTTAACTGTCACCGACTTCGTCACGTAGTCTCTAAATAGGAAGAAAAGATTTCCAAATAATCTTCACTGACTTCTCCAAAGCTCCCGATTACGACGGTTATTGTTTGTTTCTTATCATAGTAGGATCATATGGCTTTCTTTCAACTGTTCGCATCTGGTTGAGATCCTACCTAAGTTATGGAGAAAATCGAATTATATTCAATGCCGCATCTTGTCTTTTTCCCTCATCGGGCGTCTTTCAAGGCAACATAGTAGCTCTATTCTTATCCCCATTCTTCATAAATGATCTTTGTTACCTATCGCGACGATCAAAAACATCTATTGAACATAGCAGCCTGGAAGGGTTGAAATTATAACTTATTATCTCTGTGGTATATTCGGAATAAGTTAGCAATTAATGCTCTTCATTATTATACTTATTATAGGTTTTTCATCAGTTTGCGTTTACTATCTCGACGGTCAGTCTTTGTAATTTGATCACAGCAAATTTTAAATGTCCGGATAGCTGAGTGGTTAGACCATTAGGCTGTCGTACGGAAGGTCGTGGTTCAAATCTCGCTGGAAGCAGTGGGATTTGTATCGTGGTTTAACGTCGGATACCAGCCGACTTAGCTGTGAATGAGTACCTGAGTCAAATCAGGGTAATAATCTCGCACGAGCGCAATGCTGACCGCATTGCCTCCTAGAGTGTACTACGGTAGTGTACCGTTAAGGTCTTGAATAAAGTGCCCTAACACACTTCAAGGCACTGATCCAATATGGATTGTTGCGCCAACGATTATTATTATATTAAATTTAATCTCCAATATGAGCCTGTAGAATGTTTGAGTTTTTCTTCATCAGTGTTATGCACTCGCGAAGAAGGATAATATTGTGATCGTGTTGGGTGATCTGAATTCTACGGTGGGGTCTGACAACACCCTGTTCGGATATGCGATGGTAAAATACGATCTTGGCAACTGTAAAGATACTGGTGGGAGGTTTATGGTTTTCTGCAACTTCCACCGCCTCATCATTTGTGGCTCGTTGTTCAAGTACAGAGCTTACCATAAGGTGGGTTAGTTTCAACTGACCGACACAGTACGACCATTCAGATTGACCACTTTGTGATCAGCAGTAAATTTAGGAGTTCTTCTGGATGTGCGTAACAAGGGAACTGCTAACATTTGTCTCGAAAGGTGTCCCCATCTGATGGTCGTGTACGTTCACTTGCGTGTTGCATCCGCCACTTCCTCAGTGTTGGAGAGCTGCAACTTCCCAAGTTCAACATCGACCGCTTATACGATCCCACTTCCGCTCTACAGTGTTAGAGCGGACGACAGATAAACTAAGAAACCCGTCTGAGAACATCGATGAGCATTACGCTGCCATCAAAAATGCTCTTTTTTCGACGGCTGCTCCTTCAAGCAGAAGAGAAATCACCTCGGCTATCAATGCAATCAAACGGAATAAAGCCGTTGACATCCATGGCCCCCCGCAGAGTTATTCATCACTAC
This sequence comes from Hermetia illucens, assembly GCF_905115235.1. Classification (NCBI taxonomy): domain Eukaryota; kingdom Metazoa; phylum Arthropoda; class Insecta; order Diptera; family Stratiomyidae; genus Hermetia; species Hermetia illucens. Next base: position 63,572,736 of record NC_051850.1, on the reverse strand, counting down.
GTCTGCAGTTTCTGCAGATTTTCGACTTCCATTTGTACGAAAATCCTGGGAATCCGCGATCTTTCCCAGAGAGTGGAAAAAGGGGATGATCACGAAAATTCAAAAGAAGGGCACCCCCCCCTACCGTCGCAAAGATAATAGCTAAAGCTTGATCGACAGAGGGCGGGTCAGTTTCCATTCTGCATTGACCACATCAAAACCTTACGGATCATTTTGAAACAGCGCGCGGAATTTAAATCGCTTAATTTGCTCTTCATCGATTTCGACACTTGCTCGGCCTTGGGCCGCGTTTAACTTGTTTTTTGGCAATTGGAAAAGGGGAGTTTTGATATGAGGGGAGGAGGTTAGTTCTAAAGATTTTTTGTAAAATAAAACCTTATTAAAATCGGTTTACTGTCTGTCAGTCTGCCACATGCATTTCCTTCAATAATTGTTATTTCGTTATTGACACCAAATTCGGAGCGAAGTTGGGAACTGTAGACGCTCACATATACTGTGAGTTACATCGTCCTACGTGGAATTTAAGTTGCATGCAAAAAGAGGGTAAAGCTTTCCAGTTCAATGGATGAATACTAATAAAGGATGCTCTGCTGTCCGAATTCCTGCGACGTGCAAAGCTGGTGCTGAAATCGCATCTCTCGGGGAAGAACAAAATAAGCGCGTTGAATGTATTCGCTATCCCTTCACTGGCTTATGCATTCGGAATATTGCCGTGGACGAAGACCGATCTGGAAAGCGTCCAGCGGCGGATACTATGCATCATCCAAAGTCTGCCGTGGAGCGGATGAACCTACCTCGTGACATCGGAGGTAGGGGCGTGGTTGACGTGGCGGCACAACATCATCGCCAAGTCAACTCGCTGCGCGTTTACTTTTACAGCAACGAGCAGGCGAGTCCCTTGGATGCGGCTGTCTGTAAGGCAGACTGTGGGCTGACTCCACTTAACTTGAAGGATCGATCTTTCAATCCTCTGAGTGGGGTGAAGTCGGACCAAGAGCGGATCGATGAATAGAAGTCCAAGGCAATGCACGGTAAACACGTGAGTTGTCTTTGGTAGCCATTTGTCGAACAGATGGCTGTGTGCTGGGGAGCTCTTTGCTCTTCATCATGAAAGAACGGGTGGAGAACGGCGAGTGCAGAATATGTGGTTCGGCATTAGAGACGTTGGACCATCTCATTTCTGGCTGTACTGTTATGGCACCGGTGCAATACATCACCAGGCATAATGCTGTATGTAAGGTTATCCATCAAAACCTTGCATACAAGCATGGGCTGATCACGGGAAGATGCCCGGTTTACCGATATGAGCCGCAAGCAGTACTTGATAGTTCTGCTTACAGCATGTATTGGGACCGGCAGGTTCTGACTGATCGCCACACTCTACACAACAAGCCTGACCTACTGTTAGTTGACAAGACGGGTCACTCCGCGTATATTATTGATGTTGCTATCCCCCATAATAGCAACATTGAACGGAAATACGTGGAGAAGAAGGTGAACTATGAGCCATTGGTTCGGAAAATCAAAGAAATTTGGCGTCTCGAGCGGATGGTTGCAGTTCCCATAATATTGTCAGCTACAGGTATTGTACCTAAATCCCTCACGGCTTCCCTTGATGTCCTGGGACTTTCACACAGTCTAGTTCAAACCATGAAGTACACCATTCTGCATACGTGCTCGATGTTGCGGGGAGTTCTCGACGGATTCTCCCATTGACCTAACACCGGCCACCACCACCAGCGTCCCTTTAGTTTTAAGTAGGTAGGATCGTCCGAGCCTAAATGCTTGGCACTTAGTGCTAGTATTAGGTAAAATCCGGCATCTGCCGAGATTGTGATAACTCGGAAAATAATAATCGTTGGCGCAACAATCCATATTGGATCAGGGCCTTGATGTGTGTTAGAGCACTTCATTCAAGATCGTAACGGTACACTACCGTAGTACACTCTAGAAGGCAATGTGGTCAGCATTGCGCTCGCCCGAGATTATTACCCTGATTTGACTCAGGTACTCATTCACAGCCGAGTCGACTGGTATCCGACGTCAAGTCACGATACAAATCCCACTGCCACCAGCGAGGTTTGAACCGCGGCCTTCCGTATGACAACCCAGTGCTCTAACCACTGAGCTATTCGGACACATTGGCTAAAACAAGTCCGAAACGGGGAGCTCGCCGTTTCAGCTATGAAAGGTTTTGTTTGTTTGTTATGTAAGTATATTTTAGTGCAGAACTATCCTATTTGTAGGTTGCCCGTAATGTATATGTATATTTAGCATGTCAAACTACCCACTTTGGTGAAATGATATTTAGTATTTTGGGTTCCAGTAAATTTACGCGGAATTGACAACTTTGAGCTATTATAACTTTATCAGTAATACTACAATTTTGATCAAACTTGGGGACAGCATGCTTCATACTATAGTCTATATAGTCTGTATCACCGTATAGAGGCAGCATCATGATTTTTTTTCAGAATTTTCGATGGGGTAGTTTCTGAGAATGGGCCCGTTAAAGAAATCATCATGTTTGACCCCCGCACTTACTGCGTTTCCAACAAAATTTACAAATTAAGGCTGGACCCGAAAAGTAATAATCTAGACCTTTCATTTGATACCCAACTTGACTGTATTCGGTTAAAAAAATATATATGCACCGCCCTTTTGCATATATGAAGAGCCCCCTTACACTCAAGGTAGAAAGATGTAAATTACTGCATATGTGGGCGTTCACAGTTCCCACCTCCTCACCAATTTCGTGTCAATTGATATAGCCGTTTTCGAGAGACGAAACGACAAAAGTGTAACAGACAGGCAGATATTGAACCGATTTGAATAAGGTTTGGGATTAAAAACAAAACCTTAGGAACGAAGAAAATGAGAAGAAAAAGCAGTCACACACGAGGGTTGTTGCAAAGTGGATTAACAAATCGCGTGTGACAGAGGGACGCCTAAGTAAGTGATGAAATAGCACATCATTTTTTGAAAACGTAATATTGCAACCTGAAGTAAGTTTTCCACGCCTTAGCCTGTCGAGGGGAATCATATGTAGCACTAAAAATTTGCGAGCGATAGTCGATATCGGCACTCGACAACCGATACTTGTCTACATCACATCGAACATTATAAAAGGTTACTTAACACAAGAGTAACATCATTATTATTTCAGAGAGATAATTATAAAAATGGTGATCGAGTACCCATAAAAACGGGTCCATTTTTGATTAAAATAACCATGAAATTTCTACCCAAAATTTGGACAGTTCACATACAATTATACTGACAAGAACTCCAATAAGACTTACCTGTTTTGCATCGTCACTGACACGGGAATTGGCAAAGCTAATGCAAGAGCAATAAAGTGCAAACCATGCACACCACTTCAGCTTCATCATCAAACCACACATAGAAAATATCATTCCTGAAAGCAAAGGAGTTAATTTCGATCTAAGTAGGCTCACATGATCTCATTACCCAGGATATTCATGTAGTCTGGCATCAGGTCATCTCCGACCGCTCCTTGGCCCTGACCCAATGGGCTTTTGTACCGATTCACTTTGTCCTGACGACGTGGATCAATCGGGCTACTCATTTTCGAGCTTGATGCACTCCTTGCACGTTAATTTAATTTATTGTGAAAAGGAAATAACACCGAAATTCAGCTCCGATGACAGGACAAGTTCACCTGCTAATAAGATAAGGGTGTCAAGTTGACGTTGAAAGTTGGACTGCTATAAATTTTCATATTTTCGGCTGGCAATGCTGTGTCTCAGAGAGTTACTGCAGAATTGAGAAACAAAATTTTCGAAGTTACAGCACCGGAGTTGCATGCGAGTCGGGATTACCTTGTCGTGCTCCAGCTTTGCTGTGGATTTTTGTAGTGGCTGTGGTTTGTGCTGCAGTTTTGATTTCGGTAGTCTGATGTGAGTCTGGGTTCAAACTTTGAAGTCAACTCAAGAAGAAGGCGTTCTATATCAGTTATTTGGGTTTGAAAGTTTCTACTTCTTGAGACAAATTCACAACGGCTCTGAACTCGCCTAAATTATTATTTGGATAGATAAATAAATGTTAAATAAATAGTGTGAGATTTGGCGCGAAAAAAAAATCAGTAATAGTATCTGACTAGAAGTGATCGAACAATCAAAGTGTCTTCATTAAGTGGAAGTTACTGGCAAGTAAGGTATTTTTTAACTATAATACTTTTCAATCTGTATGTTTTCTCTGCAGTAATATTGACCTTGCTTAGGATCACAATATACTCTGCGCCCTATTTTCACTAATGAGGGAAATCACTTGTATAGCGCCTTTTAACAAAACTCTCAAAGACTGTTTTTGAAAATAAACTGCTTGGTTGAAATGTCCAGCGGTTTAAATTCCAACCAAGTTCGTTGTTACTATTGTTGATTGTTTGTCCTCTGCAGCCCCGGCTGGCTAACTGTATTTCTTGGTACCACAGGACTAATGGCAGACACTTAGCCTATGTTGCCAGAAACACACTTTCGTTATTGGCCAAACGTTTATTTATCAAAATCGTATAATTGTTAAAGTTCTTGCAAAAACCGAACAGGCTGAACACGTACTGCAAGATAACTATTCAAATGGGCGACCCAAGCAAATATAGGTACACAAATGAACACCAAAAGCTTCAACCAGCAATAATATGAGCCATATTGCTCCTGAAACCGAGTCGATAGCGTCCCTGACGTCCCCTGTTAGCTGTGTCCGAAGGGCTTAGAAGACAGCAAATCGAAAATAGGGACTAACAGTTCCGTCCAGGGCAGAGGCAGTTCATCAGACGCTGCTTCCCCTCTGCCCTTGGAGCATCGTGACCGAAAATGGCAACAAGGGGAAAATGCTCCTTTTTATATTTGCAAAAACACGGCATTATCCTTAACAGCGAATCGGTCTGACTACAGTGAGGGTTGCGTTGCAACTCAACCAAATTCAAACGCACTGATGTAAATGAGACCAGCGGTCCGCGTAAGGCAGTTACTTCATCAGAAACATAGTCAGACCGAGTACGGAGGTTCGAAAAACCTTCAATTGGGCGAAACAAACGGCGGACTGGCCAAGGAACAAAAAAGCACGGACGACTTAGAGCCATGCTGTGCGACGTCATAAGTCGCGTCAAGAAACTTCAATAGGCTGCTAACTGGCAGTTATTCAAAAAATATAAAATAGTCAAAATTAATTTCGCACATGAAATGTCAAGGTCGGTGAATTACTGTTTTGTGCCTTGCTGCACAAATATCTCCACAAAACTCCACTGAAAACTTTTGCAACTGTTCCCAAAGGAGGTATTCGGAAGAAGTGGGTTGCCATTGCCCGACAAAATTCTATTTCTTTGCGGTCAGGTTTATATTGTTTGTGAATTGTGAATGTCATTTCAATATGTTTTAACATTTAATAAACAATGCTAATTAATAATATATGACTGAATTTTAGAATTATTAATTTTTCATGTTTCAGTTGAAAGAAGATGTTGAGAATTTTATGCAGTTCTCATTAGATCCCACTTCCAAAACCTCTGGTTCCGCCTGAGAAGATTCGACCTGCAGCTGCGAAATTGCAAAGAAAGGGGAAGATAAATGAGCCTTATCGATCGTTTCTCGCGGCCTAGGTAAAGCTCTGAGTGGAATTTCTTGGGCACTTGTGTTCGGGCATTATTCTCCCCAAAGCCGTATAAACATTTTCCTTGCACATTAACTGCATTTCCTACACTGCAGTGTCTCAAATTCCTCGCTCCGTGACGTCACAGAAAGTGTCGGCCAACCAACGCGTTTTCTTTTCCGTTTTGTGAGAATTCAACTTTTAATTAATAAGTGAGCGTTCTAAATTGTTTTTGGTTGTAAGGGATATGGTAATTCGGCAGGTGAAACTCCTACTTCGCGGGGAGTCTATTAAAGGTGCTAAGGTAAATCTTAAAAATCTGATGAGAGTGAATGAACAGGTCTACAATTTATTGGGACTGGCACAGGTAGAACTATTACTTCGCAGGTTTAGGGTAATTAAACCGTAGCCTTCAGGATGTCGGAGCAATAGGTTCACTCGTCTACCGTACAACGGTTTATCTTGAAATTCCTTGTTCGTGAAAGCGTAAGACCAATTTAAATTAATGTAAGATTCCCTGCAGAGTATTAAGTGTTGAGCTCGATTGGTTTGCACTGAGTGAAATCATACTCTAAAAGTAAAAATTCACAGGTTCCTTAGAGTCATTGAATATTTGAAAATTGGCAATGTGTATTTAAATAGCACAACAGTACGAAAACATCAGAAGTCATCAAGAAATTGGAAGAGTGCCGTATAGAAGATTTTTTCATTTTTCGATTATTTCATACGATATAAAGACACCATTTCCTAGCATCCCCGTGAATAAAGCATTACGGACTAGTCGATCGCTCTCTGTGCCGATGTTCTGAGCGAGGGAGCAGCTCACGAAGACCACCTGTCGGTTAGTGAGACAGTAAAACTAAATCACTTGCCGACAGATTTGATACTTGGTGACCGCATTCCTAGCCAGCTACTGCAAGAAATGCAGGTGATTTAGGATAAGGTTAGAACGGAACTGCTGAAGTCCGTGTGGCTTAAGCGACTGTCGGAGGCCATGCAGGCTGTAGTAGCGTGAGCAAACGGCAGTTTCCTGGAGACGTTGGCTACGACGACTGACTGACCTGATCGCGGAAGCATATCGTTTCTCGCGACACAACATCTATGTTCGCCGGGGGACGCTGGGATCTCTACCCGAAATGCAGCGATACGTCACCTAACAGTATACGATTCCCTTAGCAGGTGTCATTTTCTAGTGAACAGCCGTGTGGAGGTCAGACTCCTTCCTGTCAGCAGATTTGATTCCGCAACACCATACAAATTTACGGCTACAGGCAAGTGGACGTAGACGTAAACACAAACCTTTTTAGAGATTCCTTTACTCTGTACTACGAAAGTTGACTACTGCTTGGATGATGCTTTGTCGCCTACTTCACTCAGTCCGAGCATTTGCGAGAACTCGAGTGCATTTTTCAAATGTTTCCTTGATCATTATTTAGTTCGATTGCCAGCTTTCCGCTGTCTAGAACCGTAAAAACCGTCAAAAGGTTCTTCGGCTTGACAAACTTCTACTGATTTCCTGCCCAAAGTCGCTCACCACCAGGCATTTCCTCAAAATGATGCATACCTAACCATGTTCGTCGATACCTCAGATATCGCAGTAGGCGCTTCTCTTCACTAGAAGGTGTCCCGAACCTGTTTGAGTTTCTTCCTTAAGTAATTGAATTCCGTTTCCGTTCATTTTATCTAAGGTCCATAAGTCTCACGCATTTGCCTTATTGCAAAAACCCGGTAAAGCTTTCCCTCGCCAACTTCGGCATTTCGCCTTCATAAATCAGTTTACATCGGACGTTCAACATGTGTCCGGTAAAGACAACTTAGTTGCTCACGCTTTTTCCCGGATCTCAGAAATCAACAACTCAGCCACAGTCGACTTTCTACGAGATCTCCGAACAGGGGCCTAAGCCATATATTCCGCACGCTTTCCGTTAGGAAGTATTTGGCTCCGTGCTCAATCTTGTCTACCTCGACATTCGAATGACGAACCGGCTAATTGCTAACAAGAGAAGCCAGAGAGTGCATCGCATGCCAGAAGTTTAAGGTCTCTAGGCCTGTTAAGAAAGGTGTAGGTGTATTCTCTAGGCCAACAAAGCGCTTTCCAACCATACCATTGACATTGTAGACCTTTTGCGCGTGGCTACAAATATTGCCTCACGATTATTGATCGAGGGAATACAGTTCGAATCTGCTCGCTTCTCGGGCTGTTGAGTAACCACGCCACGGGTTTTCTCACCGAAGCCCCTTGGTTTCGGTTCCAAGCAGTTGTCGACCGAGGAACATATTTTTTAATTTTTCATTTTTGATTCGCGTAAACATTGAAATTTAAGACAAGCTGAATTAATGATTTTTTTTCTTCAGCCTTTGTCCCGTTCATTTCGCCATTTGGCTCTATCAAATGCTTGGCCTGCATGTAATTACGAGGCTGAATTAGTAATTACCGTGAAAGAAAAAAATTCATATTTCACCTAGTGATTATAACAGGCATATTTTTTATTATAATATGTTGTCTAATTTAAAAAAATCATGGTTAATCTGATAGAACTTAAATAAAATTGTGTTTAAATTAGTAGTGCATAATTGTAAACCCTCTTTCCACCCCCTCCTCGTCAGGCCTGCAGACTATAAAGCCTTGAAAGACTTATATGCAGGTCTGTCGAGAGGGGTGACAAGGAATGATTCCTTCCGTGCTCAGGGGGAGGGGAATACGAAATTAGTTTGATTTTGCTACTTTCTGTAAAGTATTTGGTGGCAGTTTCCTTCGACTTAACGATTGTAACAGTGTCACATTTATGTATTTTTGTAGATAATTTAGACTTGCATAGCTGAACTATATTTCACATCTTTCTATCGACATGTGTACCTATTAATTATTTTTCATTATATTTGTTATAAAAGCCACCATAGCTGTCTCATGAATGGACAGTTTTGAACCTTCTTGAAATTCACTTCGTTGGGATATTTGAAGCCACGCACGTTCGGGTGTCAACGACAATGGTGTTTGTAACCATGATAAATAGTCAATTTTGCAGCCACCAGTCAGCAACTAAAATAGTTATGAAACTAGTTGATTGAGAATTATCTGCGCTAATAAAGTCCTAACCTGATCGAATGAGTTATGGCCAATATAGAACATTGTCCTAAGTAAACTGCCGTCGTTATTCGGGATATTCTGACCAGGTAAGAATTCAACTTCATGGAATTCACTAGTGGTTCCCAGTTGATGTAGCAGCCAATTTTGATTCTTCTTCAAATATGTGTACAAAATCTGCAAGATGTAAATACTATATTACTATCCTTATAATCATGGCAATCTAGGAATACCTTCAAACATTGTTTCCCTACATTGGAGATCAGTACATCACTCGCTAGCAGCTGTGGTATATGTTCAGCACTTTCTACATCGAAGTCGTCGGCAAGGTGGAATACTGAGGTCTCTTGAAGTCCATCCTCCAGATCATCGATTTTGATGGTGTCCATTGCGTCCATATCGGAATTGTCATGCAACCACGATGATGCAAAACTATACTTCCAGTTGCTTTCTCTTATTTGTTTCAATAGCAAAACAATTTGGTCAGTGTGTTTGTTGTCCTCGTCAATTGAGCAAATTGCCTCTGCCAAAGCGTAGTAGAGAGTTGCGCGGGAAGCTGGATCTACGCGACCTTCGTTACTAATATTAAAAGAAAAATAATAAAACCCTACCTTCTTCAGAGAGATTTTTATCAGCTTCATTTTCTGCTGCCGTTAGTAGCCTCGTATATAGAGCAGAAAGCAAAATTTGCATCAGAACAGAATCGCCTGTGAAATTAAAGAAAAAATATATTAAAAAAGGTTTAAAATATCAATCTGAATTGATTACTGAAAACTCACCCAATAACTTCACAGACACAGGGACGATTTCTTCCAAAAGCAATGCGATCTTCTGAACCCCATCTGGGATACAATCCCAAATTTCGGAAAGGCATGTTATAGCCAAGGACATTGCTTGGTACATGCTGGCTCCAGTTTCAGCTGCATTTATCAGCATTTGCACTACACAGTCTAGTGTTGGATAGACGAAGTGCAATATTGCTTCTAGCCATGGAGGCCTTTTCTGATTCCAGACCTAAAGAAAATTCACAAATGTAATTACCAAAAATAGATATTATAATAAAATTGTTGAATGGGGATCGTAATTAGGGATGAGTGTGTGCATTCTTCATTTGAGCTATGTGCTCCTTACCTATTTCTATTGCTCTTTGAGGTGATTTTGTTTGCTACTGTACCGATTGCTACTTTTAAAGTACAAGCTAGCCCTTTTGAACACAATTTAATAGATGCTTGCCATTTTTTTATGTTTTCGTCACATTGGAGTTGAACGATGCATGTGAATGGCACCATGACTGTTAAGTGGTGAAATCGAAATGTGTAAAAAGCTAAAACTGAGACAAAATATGAGCTCTATGTATCTCACTTATTTCCTATTCGGAATGTGCAATGAGAGTTAAAGTGTCTCCGACTCATTGATTATCAATGCGCAATCGGATGAAAACTATGTAATAATTGTCGTGGAAGAGGTTTAGTTAAACGTGTAGGACGAGCATGGTAACACGCAATTAGTAGACGTACTAACTTGGTGCCATAGCTTGCAATCCTACACAAATGAGAAAATTGGGAACAGATCTCGACGGAGATCTTCCAATAATACATGTGTGTGGTGAATATGTGTGTGTGAAAACAGGTTTAGCTTGAAACCCTTCCACTTGTCCAGTTTTACGCTTTAAGATAAGAAAGGATCTCATTCGGAGATACGCCGTGAAAGAGTTGAATAGAAGAAGATATAGAAGAGTGTAGATCTTGAGAAATAAAGACAAAGTGACGGAATTATTTTGTGTTTCTTTTTATAATTGTGCGTTTAAGTACTTTACATTTGGTCCTTCGAGCCGGATATATCGCATCAGCAATAAACAATCGTGTAACTAAATTAATTGATAAAAGTCAATGAGGTGTCGGTTGCGGTTAAATAAATGTTGAATGTTTGTGTTTTTGTTGAATTAAGAATTCCTAAGTTTGGTCGAAAAATTACTTTTATGTTGGGATCTGACCAAGTCGTGTAACTTGTTGTCTCGAGTGCGGTGCTAAATTCGAAGACAACAGAACATTATGAAAGGACAGCTTCCGAAATTGCTATCGCGGGTTGTGAAATAGCGTGACAACTGCAATTGTGCCTCTATCGTTGCAGCCTCGGAACTGTTATTGGCTAAAATCAGTGATGGAAGTGATTTCGCAATGAAAAAACAAAGTCTCATCGAAAATTTTACTGTGAAGATTGACGCGCAAGAGGCGTCTTCCGTATCTATGGTGGATATCTTTCGTGGCCGAGGAACACGTAGTCTTGTTGCGAAGTTGTGCAGCGCTATAAAAGTAGTTGCGTCTCAGCACCGTGTTTGTTCCAGTTTACTGTGAGTGTTATCTGCGGGCCGTTAGTCCGTGAATATTCGTGAATCCCATTGAAATCGGTGTAGTTTTGTTGTTCGTTTTGCCGGTAGCCAGCCCATCGCGATGGCAACGATTTTTTAGATTGCGGTTTCTAGCAATGTTAGGTCGGCAGGCGCATGCATATTTCTTGCTTTTGCTCGGCATCTGGATTCTATTTCTGTCGTTAGTGATCCGCCGGTTGGTGACCTTGATTTCCACCCAAGCGACGCTTCTCGCCCAGGCAGAGGTCTCCATGAAGCAAGCCCAGAGTGCCACCACCGCTGCTCGCAGTCTCTTCGAACAGAAAGCAAAGTCGAGTGACGCGGAAGAGGTCAAGTCAGAGGCAGCAGAAGAGCATACATATGTGTCTATGGTGTTTTGTTTCTTTCGCGGCCTGATGTCCGTGGGAGGATGGACGATACCAATTTGGAAAACCCGGAAAACAAAATGATTTCAGGAAGTGTATAGTCGACAAAGTGGTCAACGACAATTTAAATTTAATTTACTTTTTAGTTGGAATGTTTCAACGATTAAATTATATTTCCAGATAGGCAACTATTATTTGCTTGCGTGTGTGTATCAACTCATTTTAGCAGAAGAGGAGGAGCTACAACCGAACGATATATTGATTGTGAAATTGCCAAGAATCGTGCTGTCTAATAAAAGTAGGCTGAATCGTGCGAGATTTTGTTGGGCCAATTTTCTCGCAGATCGCATTTGTGGTGAAGTTCCTTCCGCTATGTTGGATCCTTGCAGCGGCAACGGACTAAAAAAAAAAGGGGGTTCTGTGTTCACGTCGTTCTCTCCTTTATGTATATATTGTTGATGTATGTTGACTCCTGTTAATTTTTTGTTCAACGTCGTATGAGTTTGTGAATTTTTAGAAGAGGTTTGGTTAGCAGGGGTAACTGCTTCCAAATATCGTTTTCGACTGGATGGTAACCAGCCATACAAATACAGAATTAAATAACAATAGGATTCCACATACTTAGATATCAACCCAGTTTTATTTAATTCTTATTTAAGTAGAGAGAACGATGCTAGATACTAACTTCAACTGATAATTTTCCTCTCAATTAATCTTGATATCTGTTTATATGCACACAACCGCCATAGTACATTGTTGATGCATCCGAAAATCAAATCAATGCAAATTAAATCAACAATTTCGAACTCATTCAACTCAAATGATCTATTAATCTTTACATTTTCTAAAATTATAAATTAACACTTAAGAATGTTTCAAGTTTTTAGAAATTCAGCTGGGACCCTATTATCCCTATTTGCTTCATATTTCCATATTTGGTGCATTGAATATTTTGTCATTAAAGATGTTGGAGCCAAATAATCCCATTGGATCAGATATAATTGAGATCTTACTTAACATCGTTCTGTTGATCATGGTAATAATAATTAGGAAAGCCAAAATACTCATGCAAGACATTCCATGAAGGCGCCTAGTACTTTTGGATGTAGATCAAAAAAAAAAATCCCATATGTGAAATGTTCTTTACTATTTCATAAGAGTTCAAAAATCACTTGCGTAATTCAAGTTTCTTTGGAATACTTTTTATTTTATTTTTTGTTTTCGTTAATTGCTCCAAGAATATGCTTCTGCTGATAAATCGTCTATATAAGGACAAGAAATTATAATTTGGCGTTCTTGGGGGTATTTCTTTTTATTTGAATAGCAAGCGATTGTAAACGTTGCAACGCCCACGCTATCAAAGGTAAATGTCAATAATTCAAAAATGTTGGCCTAATAGCAAATAATTATTCAATGACTACAAGATGAAATGCAGGATGCATTAAAACCACCCTTCGGTCTAATTGCTGCTGAAGGGTGCGATACTCTATGATGTCGCAAAGGATAGCCAGTAATATCATTTTGATGCGATGCTAGTCGCATCCGTTTTAAATTTAAATATTTCATTATCCATTCTAAATAACGTATATTCAATTCATTATTTGCTGGCAATTTTTGTTCTAATCTTAGCTGTTGAGTTGGTGATTCTTCTCCAAATCAAACTGGCTGTTTGTGGTCAAAGAATATTGTGAAGCGCTTGGGCAGACTCCCCATGAGCTTTAAAATAGCAAAGTCTTGATTACTTGAACAACATAAAACATTTAATTTGTTGAACATCACTTACATGTACAAATTTTCCTTACGTTGTAAAATTCTTAATTATGTTCATAAAAAATTCTGCATTGTCCTTTGGCAAGGTTCTGCTCACACCAATTTTCCGTAAGTGAGCAATAGTGTATGAAAGAATGTCAACCTTTATTATACAAAAGAATTTGAATAACTGGCGAATGAGGAACGGAATAGGAGAAGTCAATTTGTGTTTGCAATATTCGCGAATCTCATTTGTTTACATGATTAAGTTTGATAACTTATACACAAATTGCTGTGAGTCAACTTTATACTATAGACGGTTTGGATGGTTTGGATACATTTCATAATTCTAAAGACTAGGAATCTCCTGAAGGTGGTTCTGTAATTAATCAATTATTTTTTTCTTTTCGTTGAAATAATGCTGAACAGCAGATCTGCCTTCGTTGGTTCTCAGAAAAGTTTTCTAAGGAATAATTTTATTTGATTATTCTTTTATTAAATTCAGTTAAAACTTCTAATTGATTTCTTTTAGTGCCTTAACATAATGAAGTGTTATTAATTAAGCAGATAATAATTTGAAGTCTAACTCATGATCTGAAGATTTCATTATGTTTGGCTAATATGATTCCATTAAGTCGAATAATATTCGAAGTATTGCAAAAATATATTTATATTAATAACATAGTGGGACTTTGAATATTTCTAATCCTGAACAAAGGTACGAATATTCTACAAGCACAAGGCGAATCCAGCTGATTATATTAGTAGAGGTATGTCCCCAATAAAGAGAATTAAAAATAAAATGTGGTTGAATGGTCCAGATTTTTTGAAAGACTTTTTAGTCTTGGATTTTATATAAGGTGATAAAATTTCGTACAAACAAAGTTGACCCACACTGAAAAAAGTAGTTCAAGTTCAACAAAATCCAAATTGATAATTTAGAGTTTTTAAAGAAGTACTCTTGCTTTTCAAAGACAAAAGGGATTCTAGTTTACATTTTGAGATTTTTCATAGCTTTGAAAATGTCGATTTAATTTTCAATTTTGAGCAAGCTAAGAATCGTGGAAGTGAAACTAATAAAATACATACAACAACAATTATTTTCGAACGTATTAAGTGAATTAGAAAAAGGAAAAGATCTTAAATCATTGTTTTTTACTTTTTTGTGATCAGAATAAAATAACTTGAGTTGAAGGAAGGATATATGATTATATAGAGAATTTAAAGTTGAACTTACAATCAAATCATGGGCAATTTGCTTGAAATCATGTAAGACCAAGTAGGATTTCCTCAGTTGTGAGTGTAAATCGTCAAATTACTGATGTCTTTTTGCGGCATTCAAATAATGATCGGTAACCAAGGATTCTCCTTGAGACTATATTGAACTAATGAAGCTAACTCTATTGGAGCTAGAAATGAATGAAATACCTTAAAAGCATATAATATAATTCCCTAAATTTTGTATGAAATAGAATGAAATTTAATTTAATTAATTTAAAATATTAGACCGGTGAAAATGTATTTCAAAACAAAAAAAATATGATATGATCTGTTTGTTTATTCAGGGCGAATTACGACGACGCTATGTCTTTTTAATGGGTGATTCCCTAAAACTATATATGTACTTAAGTAGATGAAAATATTGAATACTCAGATCTATGCGCAACAATAAGTTAAATACGCAAAACCTTAAAAAAAAATGAACAAATTGGCGAAAAGATATTTAATTTGAATAATTAAATTAAATTAAAAAAGCAAGGTCAATATTGAATTAGATAATATCGCTATTGCAAAAGATCAATTCCCGCAGCAGTAAAAATAACAAATATAATATTCAATCAATTTTTCAAATGAATAGAGGCACTGCTGCCCGGGGAATATGTTAAGTGGTGAAATCGAAATGTGTAAAAAGCTAAAACTGAGACAAAATATGAGCTCTATGTATCTCACTTATTTCCTATTCGGAATGTGCAATGAGAGTTAAAGTGTCTCCGACTCATTGATTATCAATGCGCAATCGGATGAAAACTATGTAATAATTGTCGTGGAAGAGGTTTAGTTAAACGTGTAGGACGAGCATGGTAACACGCAATTAGTAGACGTACTAACTTGGTGCCATAGCTTGCAATCCTACACAAATGAGAAAATTGGGAACAGATCTCGACGGAGATCTTCCAATAATACATGTGTGTGGTGAATATGTGTGTGTGAAAACAGGTTTAGCTTGAAACCCTTCCACTTGTCCAGTTTTACGCTTTAAGATAAGAAAGGATCTCATTCGGAGATACGCCGTGAAAGAGTTGAATAGAAGAAGATATAGAAGAGTGTAGATCTTGAGAAATAAAGACAAAGTGACGGAATTATTTTGTGTTTCTTTTTATAATTGTGCGTTTAAGTACTTTACAATGACTTTTACTTTTTTTTTCTTTACCACAAACTCGATCGACACATATCGATCGCAGAAGTCCTCATTTCGGATGTGATCATAATGTGTTACGACACACGTAAAATTTTTGTCCCCATTACCTGCATCCGGTATCATAAAATGGAGCAGGGCAAATAACACTACGGTAAACTTTGGATTTGAAACATTCATTGATAAGTCAATCATCCGAGGTATTTAAATCACTGAGTTCTTGGTTGGTCTGCGATCATTTCACTTTTGAGTAAGCTGCTTGTGATTAGCTTTGTTATGAGATGCTAGGAAAACATCATCTGCATAGAGCAGTGTGTAGGGCGCAACGAACTATGGCTTCTTGGCGGATGATATGAAGTAGGCATGGAGACAACAAACGATCCAAGCAGTTTCAGTCATGATTGCAGCGACAGGATTAGTAGTAGGATTACATAAAGCGCTAAGGACGTACGATCTAAGGGGCGGACTATACAAGGAAAAGCCAAAAGGTCATCCTTGTCATCTGTTCTATAGTCCGAAGCCCAGTGGGTTCTATTATTAATTGACACTGTCTTCTATTTACAATATATATGTTTCTGTAGTGAGGAATGGCCATGCCACTATTTGAAGGGTTTGCGAGAATCGGTGATGTAGCAATACGTTTTCGCATGGTCACAGACACTTGCCTGTAATATGGATGAAGCAACACATCATACATTGTCGCTGTGATACAGGCCTTTGGATGTTGCCTTCAGCCCATTTTTAGGTTGGCCCCCCGGTTTTTGAGTAGAGGGTTTTTGACTGTATATGTATATATAATTAAAAGAAGTCCACGGACCCTCTTCCCGCCCAACCGGACCGAGGGGCAGCCAACTTTAGGATGGGCTGAAGGCAACATTCAAAGGACCGCATCATAGCGATGATGCGTTTCAACCCAAAGTGCATGTAACCATGCGAAAATGTATTCCTACATCCCGATTGTCGCAAACTCTTCAAGTAATGGCGCGGTGGTTTTAAATTGCAGAGATATAAAGGCTTTAAATCGAAGACAGTGCGAATCAAGACTAGTCCACTAGCCCAAACTGTCACCTGACAGGACTCTTCGAACTATAGCGCAGGTTGCAAGGATGTAAATTTTCCGGGACTAATCCTGTCGCCGATTTTGCCACTGGGATTACTTCGATCTTTTGTAGTCTCCAAGTCTGCTTCATATCGTCCGCCATGGGGCTGTAGTTCCGAAATTTTTCTTGCTGTTTTCCAACGGTGTCCCGGTTCAACGGTACGGCTACATCGATTATGAAGCACGCTCGTTCTTCCTTGAGAAGCAGAACTAGATCGGCTCTGTTGTGATTAATACTGTGGTCAGTGGCAATAGTGTGATCCCAGTATACTTATAATAAGTATGGTAGGTTGCCACTAAGTTATACTTCAACGCAAGGTTTTAATGGAGAATCTTGCAGACGAGTTATGACGATTGGTGTACTCGGTACTGCTCAACATCCTGCACGGAGATATTATGTGTTGGATGGTCTCCTCTTCGCAATGCATAACCTACAACTGGAGTTGTTGATTGAGGAGTCGTGAATGATGTACAGTTTGTAATTTTTTGTTGGGAGCGAATGTTCCTCCCTCATCTGCTAAAACAAACATCCCATTTAGAGCTAGAAATATCGTTCTTATCATTAGGAAATTCGATGCTAAGAAAGCATGTCGACATGACAAAACTACAAGCAAAATGGTCAAAGAACTCCCTTTTCATGCCATCAAGCATTTAATTAAGATCTTTAACGCAATGACAGGTATTGGTTACTTCCCGGACATGAGGAAAAGTCAGTTATAATTACTGTTGCAAAACCTGGAAAAGATCCGCTGTAAGTAGCATTCTGTCGTTGCTCAATATAATTCACCACCATCTATTCGGCTTCTGAGAAAAGCATGGCAGAACACAACAGGTTCATCGTATCGCTTCGGCAATAAGGTACGCTTTCAACGAAAATAAACATTCTTTCGCCATCTTTCTCGACATAGCCCATGCTTTTATAAAATTTGAAAGGTCCGACCGGAAAACATTTACAATATTTTGAAATTCTATATTGATAATCAGTCGTTCCGATTCAAATACAGAAGCTTCACATTCAAAAAGCATTCTCTCAAAGCAATTTTCTCCGAAGGAAACGTACTGGGATCATTATTGTATATCAACGATTGTTATTCTTACAGAAACGCTTGGAACACCTTGGAAGTCAATCTCAAAAAGCTAGGACAATGGCTAACGATATGGAGAATTCGCGGAAAACGAAATCATTCTAAATTCAAAATCGTGCCAGCCCATTTCATTAAACGGGATCAACATTCCACCAAGTGACAATGTCAGGTATCCTGGCTTTCAGTTCGATCAATGTGGCATTTGGGGAAGACACATTGAAGCTAAAAGTGAAAAGTATCTACTGGCTAATCAACCGAAATTTTAGCTTTTCATTAGAAAATAAGGTACTTTTGTACAAATCATTAGTTCAACCCATTTGGACTTACGCTAAAATTCATTCAGAACGGAGTGGTTGCGGTGGTTCTGTCTCTTCGGTCGTGCCTCTTCTTCTACTACTACTTTCATCTATTTCAAAATTCCAAGATATACATATGGATGTCTGTATATATTGAAGGCATTATTATTATGGCCATCTTAAACAAACAATCATTCCCCACTACCGTTTACTGATGCATATATACAAAAACATGTATGTACCGATCTAAATTGATCGTACGCGCCTGAATAATTCCACTTTACGTCATACACAAAGCAAATATTACTCGCATTGAAGGTATATAGTACATATATATTTATCTCAATTGGCCACTACGCGCAAATTTCATATACATATATATGTATGTCTCCTCTCGAGAAACTGTAACTGATATCCTAGATATTTGGCTAAAAAAATCAAAATAAGATGTTCCCATACTGCCTTTGTATAGATATATGAGCTCTTCGTACCTCAGTTGGTTCACTGTCGTCATACACTTTGGCGGCATCTAATGCTACTAGTGCACTGCAGGGACTAGAACTAGTTCCATCGACCGACTTGCTCAGAAGAAGGTCGATTCTACTCCGCCACCCCCGTGATCGAAGGCGCCAAACAAGAAACCTTGGCGCCAAACCAACTGTTTTTATCGCAATGGGTAACAAGGTCATGAAGCTTTGTAAGTTCATCAAGAAACGACAGAATATTCACCAGAATATAAGGGCCATGATAAGAGGCATCTGGTTGGCGTACGGTAAGGCCCAGAATGAAAGAGGAGTGTAGGCGTCAAGCGAAAAAGCGACACAAGTGACGTAACAGATCCCGAAGAGAAAAAGTCGGCTGAAGCTGCCAGCGAAACTCACGTAGCTGCAATTATGGAGAAAGGGACTGGATCTCACAAGGAGGATATGGAGACCTGGAGAAAGATGGCGTCTTAGAAAAGGAGAGATCGGTAGAAGATAAGACCGTTATAAGAGCTAGCAGGCCGGAGATCACTGTAGTCAGACAGATGAGATTACCGCGAAGGAGCAATTCAAACTTATCATATTACAAGAGTCAGCGGTGAAGCGCTAAGGGAAGCCTGAAGTTAAACACAAACGGATATTATCAGCTTACCGGTGGAGGCAGTACTCAAACTATTGGCAGCAGGGAGAGTAAGAATAGGCCTGGTTACGTGTCGGCTTAGGGAGCACTTAGTACTGAATCGATGCTTTAGATGGTTCGCCTTCGGTCCCATTACGGAGGCATGCACCAGTTCAAATTACAGGTTGAAACAAAGCAGGAGATGTGGAGCGGAAGGCCATATCAGCAAAGACTGTGGAGTTGACCGAAATTGCTCGTTGTAGGCAACAGCAGCTGCCTGAAATACAGGAGAACCTTCAAAGAAAATCGCCAATGAGGTTAATACAAAATCAATTTGAACCACTGCCAAGTTGCATTTGGGGGGACAAATAGCGTTGTAGAATTGCGGATAACAAGCCTTTTAGAAAATAATGGAGCTTCCGGAGGATAGATTTTTCAAAGGAAAAGTGAAAGGAATTCACATATATACCTGCTATCATCCATCCAGCGCTACACTTGCAGAATATCAGCATGTGCTGACAACTCTGGTTTTACATGTGAGAGGACGTGGGTTGAAAATCATAGAAGGGGATTTTAACGTGAGGGCTCTCGAATGGGGCAGCTGGACAACGAATGCGAGAAGTCGTGTTCTGCTCGAAGCATATTTCATTTCGTTTGTATGAAGGATTTTACTCATCTCTGGAAGGCAAAGATCATTCAGTTTCCTCCTTTTTGTAGATAATATCATTGTGGTTCTATTTAGATTTACTCCATGGCCGAGTCACCAACTATCAATCAAATCAACGGCGTGTTCTGTACTGCTAAACACCGTTGCGAGATCTCGACCAACAACTAGCACAGTTACGTCATCCGCATACTCCACATACGTGGCGGTACTACATCTCCAGCTTTTCGTCGCTTCCGTTGTTATGTACCGATCGACATCCACTTCAGCACACAGCAATCTCTATATTAGCATGACATAGATCCACTTAATTAAAGTTTCATCAATACAATGCTTTTTGGCGGCATCATAGAACTTTTGGAAAGGCGAACGTTCAAATACTCCTTCAAATCACACGAACACCCAGCTTACTCGCCTTTCAAATTGCGTCTTCTATCTTTGAAAGCAAAGGGTGAAGGGCAGACTGGCAGAACTTTCCACGCTGGTAAGCGTATTGGTTTTCATTTAGTAGATGCGACCTTAGTCGCTTCTCTCGAATGTGACGCTGAACCAATCTCTCCAAATATTCCAGTGAAAATCATGTTAAGCGGATTTGTCTGAAGTTTTTTTGGATTTGAATAGTCTTCTTTCCCAAGCTTAGGTATGAAGATTACCTTAACCTTCTGCCAAGAGGAAAGCACGTAACTCAGAGCAAGACATCCTCAAAAAATATTTTTTAGAAGTTGTTATTAAATAATAAATACACAAAGCTATTCACACCTTAAGCACCTAGTTTCCGGTTTACCCTTTTCCCCTATTAGGGTATCCAGATTTCTCCTTTGTTTCTTACCTGCCTTTTGTCGAGACAATCAGCCCAATGTGGAGTTTGATTTTTATCTAATGCAGATATCAAAGTAGCACTCATATCCGAAGATTTCCCACATGCAGCAATCAAGTAAGTTAGAGCCAATACGACTTGATAATTACTTTGCCCCACAGGATCTGTGAATGTTACAAATTAGTTTACCTATTTCAGCGAGGTGAAGGACCGAAACCGAAATACTTACCAATATCTGACTTTGTCATCTGATCAACATTGAAACATTCTCCAGCGCATAAAAATCCTCCACATTGAGGTTGTGAGTGTTTCTCTGAAAATGGCTGTTCAGAGGGAGGCTTGTAGTTGTCTGGTGTTGGTAGGTTTGTGAGCAAATTATGCATGATGATAACACTCAAAGACGCCCCACGCATAAGCAACACCTGAATAAGTAGACAAAAATAAATTGCATCTCTTTGGTTCACAATGGACACTACCTTAAGAAGGAACGACCAATCTGCTTGTGGAGCGGAAAGTAAAATTTTCAGCTCCAAAGTTATTGCCGCGTTCGCTGAATAGTGGGACGACTGCAACGAATAGCAATTTGTCTGCTGAGCAGTAAAGAGTTCAGGCAGGGAAAATACAATCCATGGGCTAGGCGATTCCTGCTGAGGGGAAAACAAGTCCATTGCCGATGTTCCTTTTCGCAGCAGCTTGATGTGAAGAAATCCACTTACTTATCCAAGTATTGAGGCCTTTCTAATATTAGAATACCTTAAATAGTACACCAAGTGGTACTCCACGTAACAGAAGGCAACAGAACAGCTCATGACATTTTGCATGGATATCTCTGATAATTTTGCTCTGGTTGAACTGCTGCATCCCTAGAGAGATCCTGGTTAGAGGGAATTGAAGAAAGTAAATTCAGTTTAATACCTATATAATCATCAGCTTTTTCGGTAACGAATAGGAGAAGCTCCGATACACACTGAAGAATGTTGCATATGTCTGCTAGCAGAAGTTGAGATCGTGCTGGGCTTGGAACAGTCTAAAAAAGATAGTAATGTTTGCAGCTAAGACAATCGGATATTGTCCTCATTTTTCTAATAGGGAATATCTGGTTTGGAAAAATGATAATGCAGGAACATTCGTGGTTAATTCTTTCTTATCTCTTATTATTTCGTCTGTCCATCGCATATCTAGGTGTGCCTTTATATAAAATAAATTTTTCACTGGTATTAGGAGGGAGTATGCGTGGGGTGAGGGATGGAGATCTCGCGGGGAGGGTTTTTGTGAATTAAGAGCGAGAAGCGATGCTGGCGGTGAGAGATTTGGTGAGCCGGGGCTGTAAATAACTGCCACTGTGGAAATTCCTCAGGTGGAGGGAGGGGGATATAAGGATTTGGGAACACCGATGGGCAGGGAGGAGATTTCCCTCTTTACACTAAGGATAGGGCTGACATTTGGTGAGGAAATCGCCCACATGTCGAAGATTTTGCATTTGCATAATCGGACCAAAAAGCTAAAAATATGAAAACAAGCTCTTTATATGAAAACAGCTTAATTTTTTAAGAAGTAGGGTTATTGTACTTGCCTTAAATATGGAGAGGTGGGAATCTATATTAGCCTCTAGGCAGGTGACTTTGTTTTCAGTGGTAATGGGTTGTTTTCTATTTTAAGAGATAGGATAGCTAAGTCCATCGTCATTTTGTTGATTGACAGCTTACAATGCCTTTCCCGGAAACATATTTCTAGTCGGATTGGGGTCGGACAAAGGGTTGAAAAGAGCTGTTGTATACAATGACAAAACGGTGGCTAATAGGACAGAGCCTTGTGAAATTATGACTGAGCTGGTATTTGATACGAGTTTCGATAAGGATATAATGGTATGTTGAGGATGGTTTTAGTTCTTTTTTGGAATAGCACTATTCAGTCTGTAAGGAACTAGCCCTTTAAGGGACTTGTGGGATTTTATTGGCTAGCTTTAACAGTAAGGTCTTTGTGTCCGGATAGCTAAGTGGTTAGAGCACAAGGCTGTCGTATGGAAGGTCGCGGTTCAAATCTCGCTGGCGGCAGTGGGATTTGTATCGCGATTTGACGTCGGATACCAGTCGACTCAGCTGTGAATGAGTACCTGAGTCAAATCAGGGTAATAATCTCGGGCGAGCGTAATGCTGACCACATTGCCTCCCTACAGTGTACTGTAGTGTACCGTCACGGTCTCGAATGAAGTGCTCTAACACACTTCAAGGCCCTGATCCAATATGGATTGTTGTGCCAATTATTATTTTTTAACAGTAAGGTAATGTAAAGGATAGATTAATTTTGACAATTTCAATGAGAATTTTTTTAAAAAATTTCTGGCTAGACTATTTGGGTGTTTTTTCAGTTTTTCTCGACAATTATTAGATTGATTAAGTATTTCGTCATCTACGAGATGATTGATTAACCAACGTGCATTGATTGCTCTTATTCGAGGGACCTTCGGCTGGGTTTGTTGGCAGATCGGAAACATGCATCAGATACTTAGAGATAGAATGATGTTTGGATGTAAAGCTTTTGTACCTTATGCGATATCACTTGAAGATATCATATATATTTGCCGGTAGAATTTCTCTGATCCTGTGCGGCCCTTTGTGCCACACTTTGTGGGAACCATGGCAATATCGAAAAAGACGGAGAAACAATATTTTTTTGGCTTATTCCCGAAACGATATGATTAACCTGTTGTTTTGTACCATGCGTTTCTCGGAAGCTGAATTGATGTTCGGAGAGTATATTGCGAATTGTTAGGAACGACAGAATCTTTGATACTAGCAATTTTTCAAATAATTTTAATAATGTAGAAAGCAGACGGTACGATGGTACTTACGTCGGATCTTTTCCGGTTTTGCGACTATAATTCTAACAGAATTTCTCCACATGTTCGGGAAGTGACCAATAAGCGACATGGTGTTGAAGATCTCAATCAGGTGCTTGATAGCATGGAGAGGGGCCATTGACCATTTTGCCTATAATTTTGTCATGGCCACATGCTTTCTTAGGATCGCGTTCTCTGATGATGCGAACTGCATTTTTAACTCTGAAGCGAAGGGGTTCGTTTTGGTAGATGAGGCAATGTGGTCAGCATTGCGCTCGCCCGAGATTATGACCCTGATTTGACTCAGGTATTCATTCACAGTTGACCGGTATCCGGCGCCAAATCACGATACAAATCCCATTGCCTTGTACTCTAACCACCCAGCTATCTGGACACTCCAATATATAACTGTTTGGTCTACTACAATGCTGGACACTTTAATGTTAGAAAAGGTTTAGATAGGATTGATTTTGAGGATTTGGTTGATACGTTTCCAGTTTGCTTTCTCAGAAAACAAAAGTGATTAAGGACAAAAGGCCCTTTCTGGAAGTTCACTATCTAGGATGATGGCATCGTAATCGTTGATGGCAGCGACTATTTCAAGGAAAGAAAAAGTTGTCAACGTATTTGTGGTACTTTGTTTGTTGAAGGCGGTGGCGGGAACTCAATTGGGGCAGGTTAATATTAGGGTTTGAGCTGATTTGGAGCTTATCGTTCGTTCCTATTCGATCATGTAGAAAACCAGGAATAATGCTTGGTATTGAGGTGGTCGTCTATTATAAGATCGCCACTTATTATATCTTACTAAATATTATAATGATTTGTTTGGGTTACGAGGTAATTGTTATAATAGTTGAAGGCAGCAAAGTCCTTCGCAGGGAATTTTTATGCTACCAGAAAGATGGAAAAAAATAGTGACTGACGATGGACCATATTTGGATTAATCACATTGCAACTATTTTGTCAAAATAAACTCTCAATTTTACGAAAAAAATCCTAAAAAAATATTTATACGCCTAATAGTAGTATTGTTTCACACAGAGTTTGTCTACCAAGTTGGTTGTAAAACTTCATGCGATTTCTTGTCGAGCTTATGGTGTGTGTACGTGTGTATATGAGGCGGGGGAGAAGCAAAACCTATTAGCATTCAGACCCTAGTGGGCCATTGTACTCGATTCCCTCGTCTAACAGAATAGCCCGTATTCTTTTATGCATCGCAGTATTCCCGCTGGTAGGTATGATGCTACCCGTTGCAGTTGGAGCTCATCAGCACCAAAAATCAGATATCTGATGCATCCATAGGCGGGGCATTTACATAGAAAATTTTTCGTGGATCCCAATTCCTCATTACAGGATGCACACTTATTATCTTGGAGTATTCCTATTCTGAACATATGCCAGGCTAGTGAATCATGACCGGTCAGAATGCCCACAATACTCCTGCAAGTCTGTCTGCTTTTCGATAGGATAAACTTTGCAGTATGTTTATTTGGTTCTGACAGGAAAAGTTTGGTGGTGCTCCCGTAGTTGAGCAACCGATTAAACTCTCCAAGTTCGAAAATAGAGGAAAGATATATTATTGACCTGTTCCTTTATCTGGTAAATATCTAAGTTTTCTAGGATTTTGAAAAAAAACCGGTGTAGCAGTTTTACGAGAATTATAGGGGATGTACGCAGTATTTAGCGAGGAGACCGCTCAGTCCATGTGTTTATTAAAAGGAGCACTGTACTTTGGTACTCCGAAAAGGTAAAATAATATGAATCTAGCGAAAGGCAGAACTAATCCTTAACTTGTTAGGGCCAGGAAATATATGCCATCGGTATTGCACTTTGAATGGATTGCGGCTCAAGTTTCATTGGTGGGAGAGGGATTTGTGGCGTGACTGAATGTCGGTTACCAGTCGACTCAGATATGAATGAGTACTTGCTAGCGTACCACTACTGAAATACTTTAGTATGTTTCAAAGTCTAAATCCAAATTGGATTAGTTCACTAATAAAATAAATTACCTGAATATATCGCGACGTCAGCACGGTAAGCGTTTCGTTCAACATTCCAGAGAATACCCGTTGAGCCATCTTGGGAGGAACCGAATTCCATAAATCTTGCTTGGTTCCTAAAAATGATTATAGTTTTCTGATATTTGAGTTCGCAGCATTTTTTCATATACGCATACCTTTCATGTACAACCACCACATCTGAATAGTGTAGGAGCCACGCTCAGATTCAAAGAAAGGCTGCATATTCTCCCAATGCAAGCTGTCCGCGTCCTGCATTATATAAAGCGTTAGTAAACGGCAATGCAGGTCTAATAATCGTTCAGCCAGTGCTTCAGTCATTTCCGCATATTGTTTATAGCTAAGCTAAGAAATTGTGAAAGTGTTGATTGCTCATTTAGTCAGGCTTGGACGGAATCACATTACCTTCAATGACCCTCCTTTATCATTGCCTTTAGGAGGACAAATATTTTTCGTAACAGATTGTAAATAGACCCAGAGGCAATTTTTCACCAAAGCAGATGCTCCAATTGTAGCTGTTAGTACCGATAAATCGGCGTGATCCAAAGATTCCTGACTCAGACAATGAAGATGTTCCAGGAATTGATCCGCAGATTTGGTAATCAATGATACGAACTTCTCGGGATCAGAATTCTTGACAATGACTTCACCAGTTACCTGAAATATTATTTTTCGTCCCGTCGATATTCAGATATTCTCGACTTTTATAGCAAAATGGCCACCAAATTGAAATAGCTGTTTTCAATATTTATACTAATCACATGAGTGATAAAATATAGTACATAAATAACAGGGTGATGATAAGGATGAGTTTCTCACCTCTTTTTTCGGATGCTTATCACTTGTTTGACTGTGATGTAATAGTCCTGAGTACTTTTTGTATGCGGCGAAGTATTCATCTTCCCACCTAAAATGTACTTTTCTGTAGGAACGTTAGTTAAAGGCTATAAGAAGGCTACCATAGAACAATTTTTATTGCCGCAAAGGAAGCATACAAAGGAAAGTCCAGTTTTCCTCCAACGACCCCTGGACAGAGACGTTCCTGCAGCACACTCTGAAATTCCTGTAAAGTTTGTGCTGTTGCTGAAGTGCAAGGTTAAGCTAAATGTTTGCTTTTTACCTGATAATATTGGAGATCCCTTTGCAACAGAACTGGAACACGGTCCATTAAGTTGCCTTCTTCCATTACCTCCATTTCGGCTTTTGTTTTCTATGCGATCTATGAGAACTGTGAAGGAGTTTCAAGTATTCAACTGAATTACAAATTAACACAAATATCGATTAAACATTTGTCCTCTCTAATGTTACAGCCTAGCTATTGGATCGAGTGCCATACCTGGAATTATGTCCCTAGTTACTGATTTTGTTTATCCTATATTGTACATAAAATACATAGTTTCCCAAAAGAAGATTTTATTATTTCCGAATTTTTTATTTTTATTAGGTATTTGACTTTTAGACGGTAAATTTACTACTTCTCTATTGCTATAGCTCATTTGCAGCCATGATTTTCCAAAAGCGTTGGTTCCAATCATATCTGCTCAATGGGACTTTTTTACATTTAATATTGAAGTGCTGTTACCGTCGGTTGAGTCCACCCATTGTTTTTTGGCTTCCTAACCTGGAAAGGTTATCTCCAATCGCCGGTTCGATGAACATAGCTGGCTATAATGGGCCTATCAACGTCCTTCAAGTCGTAGTCGTGAATCGTAATGCTTTCTTTAGCTGGTCCTTCTTTTTGAGTTTGGTCTATGATATTGGATTTTCGTTTATTGACTTGTAATCCTTCTTCATCTTCTTCATTGCCCAAGTTTACAAAGGCTTTTTTGGCCTCAAGGAAGGTGCGACAGGCTGTTGATGTGATCAGCATACACTACTATTGTATTTGTATTGATTTAAAGAGTATGAATTGGTGTTTTCTTTATTGTGTGCTCAAGGGTTAAAGGGTTAATTATTCAAACTGTTTTCAATCGTACTGTAAGACGAACTATTTTTTTTTGGATACCTAACTAAAGTAAAAGTTTGTGCAGTACGTTGCAATGGATATTGTCGTATGTTTTTGTAGTCGACGAATAGTTAATAGACTTTGACTTTGAACCTCCAGCACTTTTCAAGTACCTGCTTTATAGTGACGGTCATGTGTTTAGTTGTAAGGTCGCTCTATTTTTCCCCAATGAGGTTTTCTGTGTAGGTTTTGAGTTTTTGCTATATTGTGCCCACGTGTGAACCTCCTGATGATCAAATTCATATTAGGAGAGTGAATTCCACTGCATTATGTAGCCAGCAATGTAATTATCGCTCCTCCTTGAGGTGTGACCTATCCATTGCCACCTCCGCCTTCTGATCATATCGCGTGCCAGGAATCTGTGCCAACTAAGCTCTTCATTTATAATAGTATCATACCAGCATATTCCAATGATTAGATGCAGACAGGTGTTGAAGATAGTGTGGGTCACTTTCAATGTGTTACTACCGTATCGCAGCACAGAAAGAACACTAGCATAGAAGAATCTCAACTTGTTTAGATAACTGCATTTCCAGATTTTAGGCAAAGTAGCGGGGCGGTTCTAGCGCTGTCAATGCATCGAGCAACATTCAGTTCGGTGCCACCGTCTGCAGAAACCACGCTTCCTAGATATACAAATTAATCAATGCCTTCAATGCTCTGTCCATTAATACAGATCGGGGATTTGCGATAACAAGTCAGACTGAGTGGGTTTTGTTGATGTTTATCTTCAGTCCAACTCTACTTGTCTCTCTTTCCAAATCCAGAACTATTTGGCCAAGGTGCATGACTCCATGAGAAAGGTGAGAGAGCAAACAAGGGTTATCAGCGTAGTCTAGGTGTTTGAGTAAAGATGTCATTGGCTATTTAACTCCTACACGTCTTCCGGAAGAGGCTACATGAAAAACTCCCCGATAACAAGAAGGAATAATATTGGTGCGCCATCGTATGTCCCTCTGATAATAACTCCTGCATAAAGCACATCAGATATACTCCCTATTCACGCTATCAAAAGCTTCCTCCATATCGATGAAGAGCATGTGGCGCAAAGATCTCAATTTCGCACACTGTTCCAAAATGATGATGTGTTCAATTCAAGAGAATCCAGAGCAGCACCCAGCCTGCTCTCTGTCTATTAAGCTTTCGAGATGTTCTTCTCTCTTTCTTTCTTCCAGGATGGTTTGGTATCTTAAAGATCATCTCTTTCTCCCAGATCAGCAGTAACTGCAGGTGCAGCGATAAATAACTCTGTGGGATAATATCGAACCCAGCGGCTTTACTCCATTTGAGTGTGTTGATTGCCTGGAGGAATAATCTGCATTCGTATGTTATGGTAACTAGCAATTTCTGATGGATGAAACCGGAAGAACCGCATCGTATATAATACGGCTAAGAACGACGGTGAAGTGTTCTTTCCACCCCTTCAGCTGCTCGTCATCATGGATGAGGAGTCATCCGTTAACGTCTTTCACAGGACCATCGAAAGATTTGCGATCGCATCCAAGTATTTTTGTGATGCGATATACACTTCTGAAATCATTGCGTTCTGTGGTTCTGTCGCTTTCCTGACCAGCGCGCTATGCTAAAAGCATTTCGCTTGGTACCTGAGTTCGAGTGAGTTACACCATTATCACTCCCAGCGGTCAATAGAGCCTCCAACCCCTTTCGTTCATCGATTCGTTTCCACGTAGCAGCGTAGCGTAATGCTCCTTATGCCGCGTAACACGCGAATAAAGAACATTTTTTATGGCGGCCCAATGGTCATCGATATTCTCAGACGAGTCACTCAGTGTATCTGCCTCGATACCGTCGTCGACATGCGACATGCGCACTTTCCACAAACCAGGTTTTCTGCGCGAAGTCAGCCCTTATCCGAGGCATTGTTAGCGCAGGAATAAAGTTTCAAAATCTACAAGTTGCTAGCCCACAAATTTATATCCCTTTTAGTCGCCTCTTACACAAGCAATTGACATGGCATTTCAATGTCGGTCCTTTTACAGCAGCATGCGCTGGTAGGAACGATAGGCCGAAAAGTTTGCAGGAAGTGTGGAGTGTGCTACCAAAGACTGTACTAATCGATCGCAAATGATTTCCCAGCCCCAAGTTTAAGTTTATTCAGTGGTGGAGATCTTATCGTGTAATCAGCTTATCTTTGCATTTTAGGGATTTACTGGAAAAATGTTCTATTCCCTTATTATAATTGTTTAAATATTCCGGTTAGTTCAATGTAGAAATCTGTGATCCCTGGCGCACGAAACAACAATCTTGGTTGCGATTTCGATGTCCACAAACGATCGTAGATGAGACAAATTTTATAAATTTGTTTACAAAAAGTTAAATTTAGAGTGCCTATTGCCAATATTTAGTGGGAATTGAAGGCCCAGACCCTGATCTTATAAATAAAGAAGCTGCTGAAACAAAAATTTTCCATTTTCACCATTTTCTTATACAAATAATGCAAAAGAGCACCATTAAATATGTGATATTGTGTCAAATATTTATTTATATTTTTAGTAATTCTATGAAGAATCATATCTCAATATTTTATAATGATCGGTTTATCGCCTTTTGAATTTGAACTCCCATAAATATGTAAACGTAATTTGGGAAAAACTCGTTTGTAAAAAGAATTGTTCGAAAAGTCGCTTTTCGGATTAGAAGACATTTCTCATTTGTAATTACCAACAAAATACAGATACAAAAAAAAGGAAATGCATTCATAGAAGGCAGATTTCAAATTCCAGATTTATTTATTGAGCAAAGAAAAGAAATACATGCGCGGTACAAAAAGAATAATAACTTAAAAGCTCAAGCGTGACCAATTAAGTGTGTAACGCTAACCTACGGAAATATGCGGCCTAGCCGGTTACATGTTATAAAGTGATGCATGTCAATGCTCATTTGACATAAGATGTGCTTAAGCCTAAGAATAATTTATATCTTACAACTAAAGAAACATAACACAAAACAACACAAAATAGTACTCCGTACAGGAAAACGGGAAAAACGGAATTTTTAGGCACCGGAGAACAGGATTGATCGACGGAATTTGAGTAAAGCGCAGTCCTTTCTCAATGGTGGAAGCATTCTGAGAAAGGGCTACCTTTTGCTCGATTTGGACCTGTGCAAGGACAGTGACCCAAGGCGGGAGGGATGAAGAGGACTGTGGGATTGCGGGGCATGTATTGTGGAGCCTAATTGGTAGAAAGAAGGACCTTAATTTAGAGAAGAAGTTAATGCTTGCAGATATTACATATTGTACAGGCTAATTAATGTTTATTATCTTAATCTGGACTAAGTAAAGAAAAATAATGAAAGGTGATCTACATCTGCGCGGGGATTCACTGCCGGAACATTGGACTTACGCGGTTAGCTTTAGAGGAACTTTGATAAAAGAAGGGGATGAAGGAGGGAGCGGAGACATGATGGTTGAGAACAGAATTACTGTCCGAGAGGAGAGTCAGCCCTGACACGTAGTACCTCTGCTCGCGTAACAATGCATTGCGTTTAGCGAAATTTTTTATCAGCGGGTTAGGGTCGGACAGCCACTTTTTCAGTCTGGCGCGCGACAACTTGATCATGTGCGGAATTATGAAGCAAACCCCGGAGAGGTCGTACAGAAGAGAGTTTTGGTGAAATTTTAGGTTGGGCCTTCTGTATTTGGCCGTGCATTTCCCGAGTATCGTTCTTTCAAAGCGTTGGAAGGCTTCTGCTTCGTTCGATGACATGGTAGCCCACACTGGGAAACCGTAGGTCAGGATTGGACGAATGAGAGTTTTGTATAAAACGGTTTTGGTGGCAGGAAACAGGACCTGGGATGAGAGGAAGTTTTTTAAGGCAGCTGAGGCCTTAGACACATTGGCAATAGCAGATCTGACGTGAGGGTTGGATTTGAGTTTGTTGTTGAGGGAGATTCCCAGGTATTTAATGTTTGATTTCGGCTTGAGTGTGTGGTTAGCGATGCGTAAATGCAGGTTTTTGCTTTCTGGCACTGTGCGCTAGTGGCACATCCTGCTGGGGCATTCGTAGAAGGCACTGGCGCCAAGTATTTATATATACGTTATGTACGTAGATACAAGTTTACGTAAGGACATAAAGTGATTACCTCTTGGACATTTGAGCCTGAGCCTGTACCCGATAATCGCTCGGCTCTACGCTCATAAAATCTAAAAGAGCATGATTTTCGCTTTGTAATTGTTGCTGCATATTCTGGGATAGGTATCAGCAGAGTTTGAAGGAGGACTTTTTCAAATGTGAATGAAAGGTTTCAATTAGTACTTTCACAGTCAAATTTTAGTTTTGACGTAAATTGCAAAATGCGCGACTAAAGGGTTAAAATGTCAAAACTTAAAGCGAGATAGGATTCATTTTCGGAAACAACCTGTTGGCGAGTATTGAATGCGGCCATTAATTCATGACTTTGAATTTCAAATTTGCATTAGCTGAATTGCTGGATTGGATAGAAGAAGAAACGCAAAAGGAAGGTAAATCGAGGCGTGTGAACGGACTCAGTGAGAAAGAATGCACATATCACTTCCAACTGCATTCTGCTCAACTGTCAAATTTCGCTGAAAATAAATCCGGAGTGAAAGACAAATTAAGGAGCCAAGAACCACACTAAATGCTAGTTATACTATCTTTACAATGCATTGAGTTATATCTAAATTAATTAGTGAACGGTAAGCGGTGCGAAATAAGCCAAGAGCTTGTTCGTTCTGTGAACAAAGCCTGAATTGTAGTTGTCATACCCGAACTTGTCAATTTAGTGATTTTTCTAGAATAATAAACAAATTTAATATTATTTTGTGTAGAGAAGTAAGCTACTTCTTTTGCAGGATTTTACTTGAGCCATGGCTGTATATTGTTGGGGGAACACATCACATGGAGAACTCGGCCTGGGCGGGATTGAGGACGAGCTTGTAAGTAGACCCTTTGTAATTGCGCAAGCCAAACGCA
This sequence comes from Hermetia illucens, assembly GCF_905115235.1. NCBI lineage: Eukaryota > Metazoa > Arthropoda > Insecta > Diptera > Stratiomyidae > Hermetia > Hermetia illucens. The sequence goes on along the minus strand of NC_051850.1, from coordinate 63,540,266 downwards.
ATGAATGTAATGCTTGTTTTCCATACACGCAACAGCTGCAATGGAAGAGTGAATTGATGAATGTACGCTTCTGAGTGTTTACTTCAAACAAAAGTAGCAAGAATTTGCCAAGACAACAGCGTCCTCACTAAAAAGATGCATTTCCTGTTCACTTTCTTTTCAGATCTTGACACCTCGGAAAATGACATGGTCAGAAGCACCGGGTCTGATCCAAGCCGCATGTGGCTGCAACCACACGGTCCTGCTGACGAAGGCCGGAAAGACGTTCTCGTGCGGCTGCAATGATCACGGACAACTGGGGCACGACCTGTCTAGGAAAAGGCCACGTATGTCCATATTTAGTATGTACTTAAATTCATTGCCCACCATATGTCGTTTTGTTCATTTTGGAGTTTTGCATCTTGTTTTGATGGTAGACCTTGGGAAGCATGCCAGTAGCGTAGCATTCTAGAGTTCTGAAGTTCTGCGGTCGCGCTTTGCCCCGGGGAGATTAGCTGGGGTTCTCTGATGATTCCACCGAAATCGGCGCAGTGTTGCCAACTTGATACCACTCGGGATTTATTTCCACTGGTACTATTGTGACATGCATTGATGTAGGTATAGTTCAAGTTTATGAGGAAAAAGAACTTAGTACTTCTGCTTAATAGTATTTATTTGGTGATAATCAGAAAATTAAACTGCAAAAATGAATGATCTCGAAAATCGATGTTAAAGACATCAGAAGCAAAAAGTAGGAAAGCGCGACTATCTCTAAAGACTGCTAAGATGGATCCGATTTTTAGACGAAGATTACGCTGGGGATCAACGCTTGCTTTCAAGCGCTGAGCTGGCAGCGGGAGCGTCGGGTGCACCACATGTAAAATGTGACTCTCCTCTTGGGGACCGCGATGTTGTGATGGAGTTGCCCAAGGGCTGATGGAATCAGCTGTAGAGTCGAAGGTTACAAATAATAGGCAGTGGTTGTGACGGCTAAGATGGTGGTCCGTAGAGAGGGTTCTTGGGACACCGTTTACTTCTACTACGAACGTGCGGTGGTCACACTTTGGATTATTCGATGCAAGCCGGTATATGAATGCTTGGACCAGCGCAAGGCGTCCTTGCGGATATTCGGTCAAAAGAACCTAGCCACCACAGGTTTAGCTGTGGTCCGGCCGCTGAGATGTGCCAGTCAAACTGGTAAATATGGCTAGATCGTGCTATTGAACTCCGTGTAGTAAGCAATGTGGCCGTCCAACTCGAGTTGATGAAACTTGAGGCGGGGGTTTGCGACCAGGTGGGGGAGTTGTTCGTCTTTCGTCTCGAAGATTGCTTGGATTTTGGGCTGTTGTGGAGGCAAATCCTTCTTGCCGATGTGTTAGTCAACGAATATGACTTCATAATGGCCGATTTGGCATTTGTCCCAGTTGTCCTGGAGCTTGGCTGCCTGTAGGAGCCAATGAAGTTTTTCATGGCGATGTTGATGTGATTCAGGGTCGTTGGAGGAAAGCAGGGTGTCATCAGCCGAAGTGTAGCCTTATAAAGACATAACTAAAAATCCGCTACAGGGTTTGAGCTGCATGGTGGCGTGGTGACGGTCGTTTGTAGATGTCCTCGGGAGGGACTCGTCCAGTCGGGGTGTATTTAGTTATCAGTAGTCACCTGTAGCGTGCCACTTGTCGGATACTTTGCCTCTATTTGTCCCCTGAAAGGCCGCGAGGTGTCTATGAAGATGAGGCAGCGCTAATGGTGTGAACCCGTGTAGCCGGTTCGAGCGTGCAGGCCATGGGAAGACTGGTGAGACTGTCGAGGAGGTGACGGTATCGTAAGTTTGTCCCCAAGCGTGACGTTCGTAAGCAGCTTGTGTAGTTGTGCGTCCCGTAACTCCGTAAGGCGGACGATGATAACCATCTCTAACGTTTCATACTTGCCCGTCTCAAGCGACGAGCGCATATTATCCGACACGTAAGAGATGGTATCGGGGTCTAGGGTAGAAATCATCAGGTGATAGCATGTGGTATCGCTTCTTACTCTATGCACTTAGAATTTTGATTCTGCCTGAAAAAACCAGAGCGCTGACTTGACACTCCAAGTGGCAGTTTGCACTGGCCAACCGCATTGCACCGAGAGCGATGAGCTGGCAGCGGGAACGTATCTAAACTACGAGATGCAAGTTTGAAATTTGTTTGCTGACGCGATGAAGACAGGATCAGCAAACCGTTTGTCGTAGTTCTCTTGTTTTGTCCTTGTTTTTCCTTTCATTCTGCTGTCATTATGTCTCATTTTTTTCAAGTTTCCATTCGGAATATTTTGCAGCATCGAAGTCGGTTGCTGTCTCGTTTTTCAGGCCTTGTATCTCGAATTTAAGGACGAGTTTGATTTTTATTCCATGAGTCGGCAACGGGCACCTATGTATGGTTTTAACCTAGTACCGTCGGCATCATAGTTCGCTTTTTGATATGACCTAACATGAAGGTTGCTAGAGTAGAGGGGATGCTCTGCGCTCTGCGAATGCTCAGGTAGTTATACGGATGCATTTATTTGGGAAGCCTGTCGAATTTAAATTTCTGCTAAATGCGAAATCAATGAGGTGCTGGTTATTATGATAAGTTGCATCATGAAGACTGTGGCCACCAGTTTTTGTCTTTGTGTTTTTGCGTTAAAGATGCCAACTATATCATTTGGTGGCAGTGAATCAAAAAATCTTTCCAGATCATAGGAATTGTCTTCAACTTCATTGTACTTCTCTTCAGTTGCTTCAGACACTAAGACTCCAAACACACGTTTTCCTGATAGTTTCCCACTTTTGGAAACTGCTTGTAACTTCGCGTCGCTAGCTTCAAAAGCATAGTAAGTTGCTCGTTTGTGTGGTCGTTTTCGTATTACCAACCCATTCCGAGGCTCTTCACCCATTGCCGTACATCTTATTGATTTTTTTTAAATATGAACGTACACCAATTATTTTTGGATTTTGAGCTGGTATAGGACAATGTACAATGGAACAGAACATTCTGTGAAAGATAATGCTTTCGGAGTCCTAGTATAATTTGTCCGACTTACCAGAATAACTATTAGTAACTCAACGACCAAGTCCAGGATCAATAAAAACCTATCGAATGCATTCGAAACACAGAACTAACTAGGGCACGATGATGGACTAGATCCATTTTTATTCAATTATGGCACTAGGGCACATCGTAAGGAAGCTAACCGTAGATGCCATAGGCATGCCTTTGTACAGCCTCAACCAAATAGTGGCCTACACAGACGATATCATCATCACGATCCATTTCATCATAACTGAAATCTTTATTAACCTCAAAAGGCAGCAAGCAAATGCTACAAATCAACGAAAACTAAACTCAAATAATAACACAAAGCATTCATTGTTATTGTGTTATTGTTTTCTTCCCTCCATTTTTCAATGAGGCCACGCTTCGATTCCATTATCATCACACTTAATGCGGTGCAAGTGATTAGCTCACAGCAGTGAGACAAACACAGACAGCCATGGAATTCAAACCCAGAACAATGAGATTTAGAGGCTGGCGCTCTGCCCCCTCAACCATCGCATCACAATCGAGAACATGGAGACGATTTTATTAGTTTACGCATACAATTGGTGAGCAATTTTAGCGAGTCTAATTCTCACTGATAGAGCGTGCTATCCCATCCTGATAATTTTGGAGGCCCACCGCAAACGCAAGCGTACGAAAATTTTTTCGTATTAATCAATTGTAAGACTTGTGTTATGCTTTGAAGGCAAAACACTCTAGCTTCTAAAAAAATGCTTAATGTATTTTAAAGACGAAGAATTATCGAGGCGAAGTGTGATGGAGACTTATGATCCAACGTATAAGCAATATTCCAATATTTAAGTAGGTACTCGATAGAAAACTTCAAAGACAAAAGCCAGTGGGGAAAACCGGGGAATCGTTGGCCTTTGTAGTTTCAATAGAATAGCGCATTATTTCTCTGGAGTCAGGGATTAGAAGACGCAATCGAAGAATCGGAAATTCTGGGGCAGTGCACAACGACGGTCACTACGATTCCTGCTATATGGGGATATTTCGACATGATAGTTAAACGTGAAATAAAGGTCAAATACTTGAGAATTATGCTAAACCAAAGACTACTCTGGACGACGACACATGTTGGGAATATTTCAGAAGTTAAAAGGGCTTTGATAATTTGCAGGTGAACAGCAGGACAGAAATGCGAATGCACCCCGAAAATACTACGTGGGATATACACTGCTTTACCAAGGCAAATGATTACTTATGAGGTGCTAATATCGGCAGGTAAAACCGAAATCAGCACAACAGCCAAAGAGTTAACACATTTCAAGGACTGGTTTGTATGTGTATTACTGGTTCAATGGGGACGTGCCCAACGGCATCCCTGAAGCTTCTTCTGGGATTCCTATTCATTTTTACATACGAATGTAGGCAAAAAAGGCAATCTTCAGAATGCCCAAGGTTATCAGTGAGGCGGATAGCTGCTAAGAAAGAAAAGCTAAAAAGAAATCGACACTATGCCGTATTTCGAATTGGTGATACAAAGGAATAGCGTGACAATGAAATTTCATTTCGAGAATTTCAAACACGTTGGACTAACAGAGCAAGCTGAGAGAGCGTGGCAGCGACCTATGGCGGAATTATACGCCATAGATAGCTATGTCTCCTTCAAAACCCAATGGAACTATAGGGGACAAAATGGTGCTATTCTAATTGATATTCAGGCGGTTATCAAGACCAAGGAAATGTCTTGAAAGGTTGAACTCGTAGGAAATGGAAAATTTTTTCCATTGATTGTTTGAAGTATTCCCGCCATCACTCCATAACGACTCGGTCGCTAGTAGGCATTATTCTGTTCTAATCATAAGAATAGAAGTGTTCCATATGCTGTGCGGCCTCAACGAAGTCAGAAGAAGTTTTTGAAAAAATTCATAGACCTATAGTTCGACGCTGGACTATTCCTGATATTAACAATCTATGATTCCTTGGGAAGCAGAAGTTCACATGATAGACATGACTTTGATTTACTATGGCTTTGTGATTTATAGTCAAATTTGCACGGAAATGATCAGAGCCTGCATTTTGACTTCTACTTCTGCAAAATTATGTACTCCTAGGTAGAACTTAACGGATTTTTCCAGTAAATTCCCAAAATGTAGTAATATTTTATTACTAAGCATATTTGAAAAGTAAAGCCCATCCACAATTTTACAGTTTAACGGAAGCAGCGCCATTGCTCATAATTTCTGAAATCACTGCGAGTGTTGTCTAACAGTGGTCGCGAAAATGAGCTTCCGCCAGTTGCAACGATTTATTTGCCATTTAAGTTCTATGTGCGAAAGAATCCTGCCCAAACTCGTCGGAAATTGTGTCTAGTTTATATAACTAGAATGATGCGTCAAGGAAAGGTTAAATACCCAATTCATGATGAAGATCGTATTGGCATACTGAGAATCCAGAATGATGAGCTCATTCAACAGGTGAATAGAAAACTGCGATTTTATAGATAGGCGGCGATTCATGTTTTTTCTTGACAAATTTCTCCTTATTAGACAATCAATAAAACATATTTAAGGTATACAATCTTTTAAATAACCAAAAGGCGCTGATGTTACTTGCTGAATATGTTTGGTAACTTTTTGAGGAGATCGGTAATGTAACATATGTATTCTAACACTTAAATTTTGTTTTTTTTTTTCGATTTTTTGAATTTATAGCTCTTTTGAATGTATTTTTCTCACATTTAGCCTGCAGATTTCGTTTCTTCAATCTCTAATTCGTTACAGTTAATTAATTAGTTAATTTCAAAACTACAACCTGTTTCAGAAAATACTAATCAATGTCATTCATTTCAAACCACAACCGCCTACATTTAGAGAAAAACATCCACTTTCGCGTGATAATTACATTTAAAGTCTTGAATTTGCACATAAGCAACAACTTTGACCTATTATGACTTTATTGTTTGTTGTGATTTCTACCAAACTTGGGAAGATCATGCTTCATATCACAGCCTACATTGGTGCATAATTCATAATTCTAGAGTGAACTTAAGGGGCTTCTACAATCAATAACTAAAAATTATATTATAAATATTATTAACTTTATTTAGATATCGGTCTGGAAGGTATTTCGGAGCCTAAGCACAATGTAGTGGCCGCTTCTAGATTTTTTTTCAGATTTTTCGGTTAGGTAGTTTCTGAGAATGGGTCTGTGAAAGAAATCATCATTTTCAACCCTCGTGTTACCCACAAAGGTTTCGTGATCATTTTAAGTGAGAAACTTCTACGCACATTTCTCCATCCGCTATAGATCCAACATATTCCTTCATATTTTTCCAAACTACAATTTATACGTACATATTACAGACATAGATATTATTCTCACCCTAAACAAACTGCCTATTATCGAATACTGTACATATCCAAATTGTGCCTTATGTCGTCCTTTATACAAATGCAATTTTGTAGTTCTAGCATGGACTTAAGGGGGATTTCCGGCAAAATTTCTAAAATATGCTAATATACTATTATTAACTTTATTCATGCAGATATCGGAACGGGATGTATTTTGAGGCCTAGATTTCGTTTAGATACACCGCCGTGATTTTTTTCAGATTTTTCGGTTGGATTGGTTCTGAAAAAGAGACCTGTTACAATTTTTGTGGGACATATTTTGAGCCCTCACTCCCCTACCTTTCACCCGATCTCACCAGTTCCAAAAGAACTAATTGAGCCATTTCAATTGATACCCCACATGACTATATTCTATAAAAAAAATTTGCACCCTCCATCCATATCCATCCTTAAACTTAACACAAAATGACGCCACTTGCTATATGCAAAGGGAACATCAGACCACATGCTCTCACAAATTTTCGTGACAATCTGCCCAGCCGTTTCCGAATAAATCGGGTGTGCCAGACAGACAGACATCGAATCGATACTAATAAGGTTTTATTTCACACAAAACCTTAAACAACTCGGGAAACCGGAAGCTGGACGCTTGGGATACGAAAGGTTTTGTGTATTTCTTCGTACGTAGCACGTAATATATGCATATATTAGGTTGGGGAAAAATTAATGTCGTATTTTGTCAATAGATGGCGACACTCAAACATATCTTGTGTTATACTTATCGCATCAGGTCATACTATACGCAAGGCAAAGACGACAATCTGGGCTACAGGTGTCTCTTTGACAGTTTTATGATCGTTTCAGTCTCAAGTTACAGCGCGTCAAAGATGGAGTCCACCAACCAAGAAATTCGTCATATTTTACATTTTTACTACCTGAGGTAAAAATGCAACGAAGGCGGCCAAAAAAAATTGTGAAGTTTATGGGTCCGATACTGTAACGATTCGGACAGCACAACGTTGGTTCAATCGATTTCGTTCTTGATAGGCAAATCGTCGTAGAAACCGATAAAATCGTCGAAATCATCCACTGGGTAAGGACCATAAAACCGTTTGGAAGCGTTTGCAGAAGATTGGATTCCAAAAAAGCTGGATGTTTGGGTGCCACACGACTTGACGCAAAAAAATCTCTTGGACCGAATCAACGCCTGCGATGCACTGCTGAAACGGAAAGAATTCGACTCATTTTTGAAGCGGATGGTGACTGGTGATGAAAAGTGGATCACGAACGAAAATCTCAAGCGAAAAAGATCGTGATCGAAGAGCGGCGAGCCGGCTCAAACCATCGCCAAGCCCGGATTGATGGCCAGGAAGGTTTTGCTGTGTGTTTGGTGGGATTGGAAGGGAGTCATCCACTATACGCTGCTCAACTATGGCCAGACCCTCAATTCGGTCCTCTACTGTGAGCAACTCGACTGTTTGAAATAGGCGATTGACCAGAAGCGGCCAGGATTGGTCAATAGGAATGGTGTTGTGTTCCACCAGGACAACGCTCGGCCTCACACATCTTTGATGACCCGCCAGAAGCTACGGGAGCTCGGATGGGATGTCCTATCGCACCCACCGTATATTCCGGATCTGGCACCAAGTGATTACCATCTCTTCCGGTCCATGCAAAACGTTCTTTGTGCTACTAAGTTGGCCTCAAAAAATTCTTAAAAAAATGGCCACTTTCAAGCCCCCGCACTCCCCACCCTTCCAACAAATCTCAAAACTAAGTCCGGCTTCGAAAAGTACTAACCCAGACCTTTAATTTGATACCCCACATGACTATATTTGATGAAAAAAAAATGTACACCTCCCTTTTGTATGTATGGGGACCTCCTCTTAAATTCGTAGTAAAAGGATGTAACTCACTGTATGTGTGATTGTTCACAGTTTCCAGCTTTCTACCAAATTTGGTGTTAATCGATGTAACCGTCTCCGAGAAAAATGCGTGTGGCGGACAGACAGACGGACAGATTTTAAAAAGGTTTTGTGTTTACACAAAACCTTAAAAATGAGGGCGCAGAACTATCCAACACCACTTGAATTTTATCAAATCACTTGCACTAGTGAAGCAGTGTACATCGAAAAAAAATAAATCGTCGCAATTTGGAAAAAAGAACATCCAGGAAATAGGAGTTGAAATCTAGAAGTGGTTGGCTAACAAGTTTTATCACTTTAAAATTAACTATGGGGACACACAGGTTTATATAACACTACGAGCTTCCACCATTCGGAATAGAGCGGAGTGTTAATTGTCACCCACAACGGTGGATGCATTAATTGAGGGGACTGCACACTCCATAAAACTGCGCGAGTTCCGCTTCATCGCTTCAGCGGGACGCGAGCAATCGCATTTGAAAATGTGTATCGCAGTTGTAGACGAAATGCCATTGATTGCTATTTGTGATTTAATTTTTCGACAAAAATTCATGAACTAGCTTTTAAAGTAGAAATACTTTTTACTACCTTTGATTGTATCCACCTTTTGATTAAAGCAGCCAATCTGTAAGTTATTAATGATATTTCGATGTCTGCATGCAGTAGAGCTTATTATTATTATCCCTAATTCATAAGTAAATTTTATTCATTTTGGAAAATATCCTTTGTTTTTAGAACCGATTGCTGGTCTTGAAAACTACGTAATCACACAGATAAGCTGCGGTATAGCTCACTCATTAGCCTTAAACGAATGGGGTCAAGTGTTCAGCTGGGGATCGGACAGCACTGGACAACTAGGATTGGAAAATGGGAGCCTTCAACCTCATCCAAAAATCATAAAACTCTTGGCAACTAAGCACATCGTTCAAATCGCAAGTGGTCACAATCATTGCTTAGCTCTTAGCAATAGTAAGTTATACCTTAGACATTCAAGAATTGTGGCGGTTATTGTCGTTCGTTAAATTCGTTGCAGATGGACAATTGTTTGCATGGGGTTTGAATAGCTACGGTCAATTGGGTATTGGAAGCACAAGCGAAAAGGTGATGAGACCGACGGAAGTGAAGTCCTTAGCGGGAATACCAATAGCTTTCATTGCTTGCGGAGCAAATCATAGTTTTGTCATTTCAAAATCCGGAGCAGTCTTTGGCTGGGGTAAAAACAGTTGCGGTCAACTAGGACTAAACGACGAACAGTTTCGATCATATCCAACACAACTAAAAACACTGCGTAGTTTAGGTGTTCGCTACATTTCATGTGGTGACGACTTTTCTGTATTTTTAACAGTTGATGGAGGTGTTTTTACATGTGGCTCAGGGACTTATGGACAATTGGGACACGGTATTGCTTCTAACGAAATTCTTCCGAGAATGGTAAGTCATTGAAGAGAAATGTATGGAAAAGATCTGCTTATTTGGGATTTTAGGTACTGGAGTTAATGGGGAGTACCATAACCCAAATCTCTTGTGGTAGCCGACATACATTGGCACTGGTTGCATCGAGAGGTCGAGTATATGGTTTTGGTTTAGGATGTTCAGGTCAACTAGGTGCCAGGAATACAAATAATTCTTTCATTCCACAAGTTGTTCTGGGACCTTGGGTATAAGTTACAAATGAACGTTATCAACAAAACTCACCGCCTGCTTGCTTGCAGGTTTCTCCCAACGGGACATCTTTATTGAATGGCGAAGAAAGTCCTAGAGACGTGTCAACAATGAGCATAAGACGAATATTTTCAGGTGGCGACCAGTGCTTTGTATCGACGACAGAATTTTCTGATAATATACCACCGGATGACTGCCGTGTACACGAGTAAATGTTCTGTTTCAGATGTCATACGAATATCTGGTAAACATAGTTATGATGTTGCTTTTTACAGTTCAAAAACCCAAATATTGTGCCTGACGTCAGAAATGACGAAAGCATGTGCTGAAGTGCCTGCCGAAGGGTCCGTTGACCTAGATTTACTGTCAAACATAGAATTAATATTTAAAAGCCAAGCGTGTATAAATGGTTCGTGTCTACTCCCGAATGATGAGCACTATTGTTGTACTTCGAAGCATCATGGAATTGATATTGCTGCTGCTGAAGAAATATTCAAAAACATTCGACGAATTGAAAATGAGAGTTTGAAACAAATTGTACGCTAAATTGGTGGTTCTTAGTTGTATTTATCTCTATAATTGCTTTCTGTATTTAAGATATGGGACGGTGTCACAAATGACCTAATGAAAACATTGGTGCCATCGCCAGCGGACGTAGAAACATTGCGAATCTACGTCATTTTGCCTTTATATCACGAGTTTGTTAATGCTAAAAACTATCTCAGGTTGCATACACCATTTTGTCAGGCTGTGTTCAAACTTTCGGCAATACCAGGGAAAATAGTTTCAGAATGGTGGGCATCACTGCCTGCCGAATTTTTCGAGGGCCTTGTAACAAACTACAAAAGTGTCGTGCTGTATATAATAAACTTCAACTTTGCCAAAAAGAGAGAGGACGATAAAAGGGTAGAGTAGCTAGTCATTGTGTTAGAGATGCATACCCTAATGATTGTCTTTATACTGTGTAGATTTTAGTTTACGAACCTAATTTGACTCTAGCTCTCAACTTCCTGCTTTATTTACATCGAATAAACCATTTGCAGCGGAAAGACAGGGTGTCCTACGGTATTTTTTATATGCCAGAGCTCATGGACTTTGTAGATATCCAGCAAGATTATGTGCAATGGATAATGGATAAAAACGTAAGGCGGCATGTTTTCGAGGTTCCCAACTTTAAGTAAACTTTACTTTCTTCCATAGCCACATACATTCCATTTGTGCAATTATCCGTTCCTGTTCAATGCGGAAGCAAAGACATTACTGCTCCAAACTGACCAAGCAATTCAAATGCAGAGCGCAATGCAGAATGCCGCCACTCAAGTAATTATATCAAAACAAATCACAATTAGATTAACTGAGAGTTTTGCAGGGACTATACTACATGTTTACGGGTGCACCTGTCGCAATTTCACAATTTGTGGTACTGAATGTAACGCGGGAGAATCTTGTTCAAGACACCTTCCGTGAGATCTCACACTACGGTGCAAGTGATTTGAAGAAGCCACTCAAAGTAAATATGTTTGGAACCATGTTAAGTTTACAATTAAACTAACAAGTGTTTTGTACATTGTTAAGGTGAAATTCCACGGGGAGGAGGCTGAAGATGCTGGCGGAGTTCGTAAGGAATTTTTCATGTTGCTGTTGAAAGATATTCTGGATCCAAAGTATGGAATGTTCAAAGAATTTGAAGACTCACGAGCTATATGGTTCTCCGATCATTCATTTGAGAGTGTAGAAATGTATTATCTGATAGGCGTGATCTGTGGCCTGGCTATATATAATTTTACGATAATACATTTGCCATTCCCACTTGCGCTTTATAAGAAGTTACTTAAGGAACCGGTGGATTTGGATGATCTGATAGATCTGTCGCCAGTTCTAGCGAACTCGTTGAAAAATATATTAGAATATAATGGTGAAGATGTCCAAGATGTTTTCGGCCTAAACTTTGAAGTAACTCGGGATATTTTCGGGGAATCACATGTGGTTGAGTTAAAACCGAATGGGAGTGAGATCCCAGTAACACGTGACAATAGGTGAGGTGTTGTGTTGTTCATTTTTATAAATTTTGGATATTGGATATATCTAATTTTACAGAAAAGAGTTCGTAGATCTTTACATAGATTTCATATTCAACAAGTCCGTGGAGAAGCAGTTCCAGGCATTCCACGACGGATTTATGAAGGTAAATGAATAAAGTTTTCACTGACTAGATTAATTGGTTTATGTAGATGCTAACCAATTTAGATTTTTCTTACAAAACACTGCAGCTGAAAAAAATGTTAAGTCTCCTGAAGATTGCGACTTGATTTTATGATTTTTTTCCACGACATCCGCTTTGTTCGTATCTACATAATTAGGAGTCGTTCTAGTCATTCGGAAAATTTCTGAATTTCCAGTTGGAGATAAATGTTTTAGTCCCTCCACGCGTTTAATGAAGCTGCCAATTGAAAGTTTTTAGAGCTTTAGCCTCATTTCATATCTCGTATATAAGTTTTTTCACATCCTTCACGAACTTAATTGCTTTTAGGACGACAACTAGAAACCTCGTTTTAATCATGGCATAAATTTGTGAGCATCGTGTGTTTGATAGAGGCGAAAATTATGTGAAGTTTGTTGGAAGTAGAAAATATCTCTTCTAGCGGTAGGACCATTCCTCATCAAACCAATAATAACAAAAAGTTGCAGGTAGGTAGGTAAATTACTGCTGTGATGTGCCATTTTGGTGCTATATTTTAAAAGCCTCAGTTTTCTCGAGGCAACTTCGGCAGTGTATATTGTAGGGTGTGCCAAGTCTAGTACTCCGTGGATCGTTGTGATCTTATCTGTCTGTCTGATTTTTCGCAAGCTTCCATGTCCGGGTTTATCCCTAAGAGTGCCAAATCTTCAATTTAGTATCTGGAGTCAGTAACGCAAGTAGTACAGGTGGATTCCCTTCTCACCACAGTCAGCGTGGAATCAAGAATAGAACCTCTTCTAACCGCTCCGTCTTTATGTATATTCATGTGCCCAGGAATCCAGGAGAGCGTCTTTGAGAGAACGTCCCAGAAGACTACGATCTAGATATATCGGGCGACCCGTCGGGGATGCAGTGCCGTAATCTTACAGCATATCCCTAATTTCAATATCACCAGGCTTTTGGGATACGCTAGGTGCTACGTTCATTATACACCTACAAATCCTTAAAAGTTAATACTAATAATAATATCAAAAATGGACTCATTTATTTTGTTGATTTCCGAGCTGCCTGACAATGTGTGCTAAGCTCATTTAAAGAAGGAGGGATTCAGGCAACGTACTGTCCTCAGTAAAAGGGCCGTGATCGCATCCCTTCTTCAAGGGGGTCTAAAACAATTGACCTGGTCCTCAAGGTTGGCGGTTCGGGAGCAATGGGCTTCCAACCAGACATCCACCAAAAAAACAAACAACACATACTGAGGTAGGATGAACGGCTCCGGAAGGAATCTATACAAGAGGAAAAACGGCGCAAACAAATGAATGACTACGCTGTAGATCCTCAATGACGACCACTGCTAACAAGTGCGTGGATTGTGTCCTCATAGCTGGTTCGAACCTAGACAGGAGAAATTCTCAACGGTTTAAATGTTGTATTGCCCTATCTTTCTTTTTCTCTGTTTATCAATGCTATTTCAGTCAGTGTCATAATAAAGTGAATGGTCTGATAAACATTACTGACTAAGTACAAATGGAACAAATTACCATTCAAACATGCTTATATAAACATACACAAAATCTTCCATGGTTGTGAAGTCGATTCTAGGCTCGATGGACTTGGATGTGGTAAGTTTCATTTAATTTTATTTTCCTTTTCTGGGTCCATTCCACAATGTGGTGAATTGCTGTTTGTAACTTGATTTTTGCTTCCTCGGTATTTATACCCGTGGTAACAATAGCAGTGACATTCACAAGTCTCGTAATTTTGGGTTTATCAGATGAAAGTATATCATTGGTATACAAAAGGAACAGCGTTGGTTTCAAAAAAATGCTCTGCGGTACAGCAGCTGCATTTTTTTTCAGTTCAAAGTACGTTCGTACGTATTTCATTTTGAATAGGCGCTCGGATCTCAAAAAGTTGTTCCGGGATATTACGATGTAATTTATACAACATATCTTGATGCCATATTTTCTCAAATGCCTGAGCGACATCGAGAAAAGTCGGTGAGTACACCTTGTAAATTGGATTCGTGAGTTGGTATAAGGTTTCGATTCACAATGATGTGTTTAAGTTTCTTAAGGAGGAGCCTTTCCAATAACTTGACTTGGCTCCTGTGGTTTATATATTATAACTTCGGCTACTTTTTATTGTCGAAGGACGCATTTTAATCTGAAGGCTCGATTGATTATTGGTAACTGTTTGATTAGGCACTTTTCTGGCAAGTCTTGCAGTATTCTTCTCGTAAAAAGCTCATATAGCCAGGAGCTTTATTAGGAAGAACATTTGTTTTAACTTCTGTCCTCAATTCATTAAATTTTCGACACGTATTGGGTAATGGTCAACTTTTCTGACTGGGGCTATGAATGTAGACGTTTTTATATGTAGAACGTGGAAGGTACTTTCTAGATGCTTCGCAAAGAAGCCGCCCTTATCCTGTACACAACGAACCCATTTGTCAAATTTGAGGCATATCTGCCCTTAGAGCAGCGCGACCGAAGAGGTTGCTAGGTGCTGTTTGCTCCCTCATTAGCGTCTGATGAGTTGGGTTCGAAAGTGATCATTTCATTAACGGACTCATTCTTAGAAACTACCCAACCGAAATATCTGAAAAAAAATCAAGAGGCTGCCACTATATGGTGCCTAGGCTCCCAAATACCTTCCATGCCGATATCTGTTCAAATAAAGTTATAAATAGTATATTACTAAAATTTTTAGTAATTGGTTGCCGAATCTCTTTAAGTTCATCCTAGCACAAAATTCCAGAAATGCAGACTATAACAGCATGAACCTGTCAAGTTTGGTGGAAATCGCACTATTAGTAACAAAGTTGTAATAGATCAAAGTTGTTGCTTCTTTGCAAATTCAAGACTGAATGTAGATATTTTCACATAATATATGTATATGGTGTCCGGATAGCTGAGTGGCTAGAGCACAAGGCTGTCGCACGGAAGGTCGCGGTTTAAATCTCGTTGGTGGCAGTGGGATTTGTATGGTGATTTGACGTGGGATACCAGTCGACTCAGCTATGAATGAGTACCTGAGTCAAATCAGGATCCTGAAACCCTCCGTCTCAGCAAAGAGCTCCCCAGCACACAGCCATCTGTTCGACAGATGCAAATCGACAAATGGCTGCCAAAGACAATTCACGTGTTTACCGTGCATTGCCTTCGACTCCCATTCATCGATCCGCTCTGGGTCCGACTTCATCCCACTCAGAGGATTGAAAGATCGATCCTTCAAGTTAAGTGGAGTCAGCCCACAGTCTGCCTTACAGACAGTCGCATGCAAGGGACTCGCCTGCTCTTTGCTGTAAAAATAAGCGCGCAGCGAGTCGACTTGGCGATGATGTTGTGCCGCCATGTCAACCACGCCCCTACCTCCGATGTCACGAGGCAGGTTCATCCGCTCCACGGCAGACTTTGGATGATGCATTCGGAATTTGGACATAGTTGTCCGTATCCGCCGCTGGACGTTTTCCAGATCGGTCTTCGTCCACGGCAATATTCGGAATGCATAAGCCAGTGAAGGGATAGCGAATACATTCAACGCACTCATTTTATTCCTCCCGAGAGATGGGATTTCAGCACCAGCTTTACACGTCGCAGAAATTCGGACAGCAGAACTTCCTTCAGATCATCAACTCGAGCATGGGTTCCTTGCAGAATTCCTAGGTACTTGTAGAAGTCTCTCTCGGTCATAGCTTCGATGTGGAGGTCACCAATGCTATGTCCGGCATGCGGCTCGTGATGACCTTTGCGGATGGCTTGGATTCGACATTTGTCTAATCCAAACTCCATCCGAATATCACGGTTGAACATGTCGGTTATTCGCAACAGACTTCTAAGATGGTTGTCAGTACCAGCATACAGCTTGATGTCATCTAGGTACATCAAGTGTGTCAGTTCGCACTTAGCACGTAGGCCATACTTTATTGCAAAACCATGCCCTCTAGCATCATTCAGTAGCCATGAAAGGGGGTTCAGTGCCATACAAAACCAAAGAGGACTCAATGAATCCCCCTGGAAGATGCCCCTCCGTATACGGATGGGCTCTAAGGTATTAGCACCCTCAGATGTATGCACCGATAAGGTGATATGCCACCCCTTCATGACTGTCGATACAGATGTAGGATGTCGATTAGCCAGGTGTGCGGAACGCTATCAAACGCCTTGGCATAATTGATATAGCAACTAAAAAGGTTTCTTTGGCCTCTAGTTGCTTGTTCTACAACTACCGAATCGATAATGTGTTGCTCTTTGCAACCCCTTGACCCAACTCGGCAGCCCTTCTGCTCCTCGGACAGAATATTGTTAGTCTCGAGGTGCGCATTGATCCTTCCACTAATAATGGACGTGATGAATTTGTAGAGGGTTGGTAAGCAAGTGATCGGTGTTGTGTCTGCGGGGTCCTGCACCGTGTCCTTAGGGATAAGGTAGGTAATCCCCGCAGTGAGGAAAGGTGAAAATTCCTCCGGCCGACTCATGACCTTATTTATACTGCGTGCCAACCGACTTTGTACGCTGGTAAATTTCTTATACCAGAAATTCTGCACCTGGGCTCCTCCAGTTCTTCGAGATGTTTATGGCTCGTCGAACTTCCTCTTCGGTAACATCCGCAAAATTCATGCCAGGTGTATTGGCATGGCGGGTGCCTTCGGCGGCGATCCACTCAACATGCAGATCACCCCCAAAGTCCACCCCAATACTCTTTCGCTTCCGTCACCGAGAACTGTATTGTCTGGGCGCTCTGTTGGGATTCGTTGAGAGATCTGAAAAAGCTCCGCTGGTTCCTCGCGTATGTTACATTCTGGACACGTCTGGAATAACTTTCGCCATACCGTCGTAACCGACTGCATATGACAGAAAGTTTTTGTTTTAGTGTGTCCAGAATTTCAACAACGGATGTCTCACAGGGGATGGCATATTTCCGGTAAACCCTCTGCACTTTATTTCTCACCCGTCGGCTGGCATTGCCAGTGCTGATCTGAATCAGTCTAGCAATGTCCTGCCTTAGTGAGTCCCGCCGACGTTCCAGACGAATTTTCCATGGTGGATCTCTTTTGTCACTCAGACCAATAACACGGAGGCGAATCTTCTGACCGTGGAATCTGATAGCCGCAACTGCACCACAATACACAAGTGATTGTAGTTGCAGCAGCGACATATCAGCACACAGTCGAGAGGCAATCTCATCATTGATTTGAGATAGAATTCCCAGAGTTGCTGGAGATGCATAGAGCCATAGAATACCTGGTCTATGCAAAGGATCCATATCCGAGAATTCTATACACGCTCTTTGGAATTCGTCCCGAACCTCAGCGGAAACCTCAGCTGGACGGTGGAGAAGAGTGCTTCGGCGAGTACTGAACCTGTTGCCTGCAGTGCGGCGTGGTGTTGTTGATGCCGCCGCCTCTGCCCCCATCGACTCTCGGTCACCAGTTTCCCCGATGACTTCAAGTCGAACACGTTCCCTGATGGTGGCCGGGATTGTGTCGCTGCGAGTAATGAAGCGGTACTGGTCTGCGACTCGCTGCACAGTCACGTGCGCGAATTGCGGGAAACGCTCGACGAATCTCTGATGCAACAAGGGGCGGTAAGATGTTGTATCCGCCCCCGCCGTTATTTCGTAGTAGGAGCGGACCTTAAATTTCTCCTTCTTCTCATTTTTGGTGGTGCATTTTATCCCTAGCTGCCAGGTGTTGAGATAGCTTCCTTAGTGAGTAATCTGCAAGACTGCAAAGTTCCTGCACTTTCCTGTGCTGTGGTGGCGTACAGCCATTCAGACTGAAGCTATCCATCCCTCCTCCTTTCACAACCGGGCTTAGGACCGGCTTCGGTGGAGTTTTATTATAGATTACGTACTAGGTATTACTGGAACAAATGTCCATTGAATTTTTTTTATAAAAGAAATACACAAAACCTTTCATACCTGAAGCGTCCAATTCCCGTTTCCCGACTTGTTTAACATTAGATGTGGGCGAGGAGACTTTCGCATCTTTGTTACCAATAGTCACAAACTGCATTTTTGTCTTCAATTTTCTGTTCCGCGTGGTATCTGATATCTCCTTTATCAAAGATTGCAATTCCCGCTGTCAATTGGAATTTGTTACATGTCATGAGCAAAAGCCACCGATTTTGGCGTTGGTAGATCCCGCAGGATAGAGAAGTCAGAGTAAATAATTCTATAGGTTATGAAGAAGGGATCTACATGAAAGTTGACGAGGCAGACCCTGCCTTAGATGGAGCGATGGGATAGATCAGGACGCCCGACATCTTTTAGGGATACCGAATTGGTGGACCTCGGCGCAAAACCGGGATGTCTGGAGTTCCTTATTAAGGCAGGCCTAGACCGGATACCGATTGTTGCGCCGTTGATGATGATGATGAAGTTGTTAAGCGAATTTAACGTATGTACTTGTATGTATGGATTATGATATATATATAAAACTTATAAGTTTTAACTTAATCTGCTTTTATTTTGTCTGAGCGACTTGTTTCTGTCTTTAATCAAACAAATTTTCTTTTCGGTGTAAAGAATATTGTACTTCACCCGGTACATTAGGCAATGACACAATTTGATTGATTGGATGATTTCTTCCCTATCGGATATTTTTATTAAACCGTCATTATGATTCTCACCGTCACTCTTGTTCCCTGCAATTTGGCAAACGTGTTCCAGAATTTAAGGTTGGTCGCATCGTCTTCTATCAGGACACAGTACAGACCGCTGGCAGACATTCCACCCAAATTTCTCGGAAACTTCGCTATAGTTTGTAATTATGGTAGGCGTGGCATCTTAAGTATGAACTGAAATTTTTTTGATTTTCCAAAAGTTACAGAACTTTTTTTAATCTACGTTTCTGGAAATGCATTTAGAAGTTCTGATGATTCCCATGAGTCCTTGATTGAATTTTACCCATCATATTCTTATCCTCACTGATCAACCAACTTGTAAAAATATCCTCTGTCATCCATGACCGTTTGTTTCCCATATAATCGACAGGTAGGTAATTTATTCGTTCTTACTTGTCCCTATTATTGTAGACTTCAACTTGGTTGACCCAGCCACGTTGACTCTAATCAGCTTTCTTGGCTATGCTTTCTCTCAAATCAATTTATCTCCTGTTAGCATTGAAGTGGGAAGCATTAGTAAAAAAATAATCGTTTATATCTTCGGTAGTTGTATTATAGGATAATATTGAAGGTAGTCTCTAGGACGTCGTGTATGTGTAAATAGACACTTTAAGCATAAATTTCGTACACCAAAATCCGACCGCGGAGTGAAAATCATGCATAGAAACTGGGACTGCAGTGAAACTTCTGCAGGGAACACTATTTTTTCATTGATATTTCCGTGCCGCACGTTAGTTTGTGAACATACACTTCCATACATGAATATAGAAAGATTTGTCATTTACACCGCGGAATGGGTTCCTCGATTTCGACTTAAAGGGATTGTAATGTACGGAATATTTCCAGAAAAGTTAAAAAAAAATGCTGTAACTGAAAGGGCTTTTCGATTTAGAGAGTGAATTTCATATAGGAAATTGACGAAGTTCGATTGTATTTGAAGAATTTTCGAGGAAAAATCGTTGTATGCAAAGGATTTTATAAAATTTTTCTTTAGATAAATATGATTCTAAGCCGGTTTGTGGTTTGTGATCCAACAGTTCGAAAATAGTTAAAGGTTAGTTTTTATTTACGTCACGTTTTTGTTTCGCAGTTTATGTAAAGTTTACAATAATTGTTGATTATCTCAAAAACTACCTGAAGAAGGGAGCAACTGGCTCCCGATCGATATATACTAATAAGAGATAAGTTTTTACTCGAATAAAGGCTTATGAATAATTCAATATACTTCCTGCTGGGGAGTAGTATTTCCGAGTTCAATTAGTGTCTTCTTTATCTTGAGATGTCGCTGTCGATCTTCCTTATCATTGGATGATTGCATTTTGTTCTTAATTTATCGCTTTTATTTTTTTGACAAGTTTTCAATTCTATTCATGTACTTTCTATAATTTATTCATTCAGGTGTGCGGCGGGCGAGTGCTAGAGCTATTCAAACCACATGAGCTGATGGCAGTGGTAATTGGTAATGAAGATTACGATTGGTATGCATTAGAAGCAGAAGCAGAATATAAGAATGGATACACATCTGGTGATCAGACGGTATTGCCAAGTTTGCTTATTTTCGGTAAAATGTGACTCAATTTACGAATTCTTTACAGATACGATGGTTTTGGGAAGTATTCCACGAGCTCCCTTTGGCTGAGAAGAAAAAGTTTTTGCTCTACTTGACGGGCAGCGATCGTATCCCTATACAAGGGATGAAAGCAATCAAGGCAAGGAGTCAACAATATAATAAGTAAAATCTTTCATAAAAGGCTGAACCTTCATTGCAGATTACAATACAACCGACGAATGACGACAAATTCCTGCCCGTTGCTCATACATGTTTCAACCTTTTAGATTTGCCGCGATACAAAACAAAAGAAAGATTAAAGTACAAAGTGCTGCAAGCAATACAACAAACTCATGGTTTTAGTCTTGTCTAAATGTTGCATCTAACAATAAAGAAGTTATAGTAGAAGAGCATTTTTAGAGATTGCATTTGGTTCCTTATGATATTAGGATAAAACAGAAAAATCGGAAAAGAGGGGACAAACAGCTTTGCGACCTTGACAGACTCTGAACTCAAGTTTGAATTATTTTTATGATGTTTACATCATAGTTGATACTATAATTTGTTATCTTTCACACCCATACCATGTAAGAAATGCGTGTTAATAAATGTTTGCTTATATACAGGTCAGTCCTGTTGGATTTATGAAGTAGCATTTGCAACTTATTCGAACTAACAGTGATTTACGTGTTGATTTGAAATGTACTCGGCTGACCTACTAATCAGAAATGTTTGCCTGTTCAAATGTTCAAAATTTTACATGACTGATTTCATGAACAAACTATTTCCGAGTATATTCCTGATGTGTGCATTTCGTTCGAATTTTCGCGCTTGAAATTTGTAAGAAACTAAAAATGCTGTTAAGAGTGAAGTGGAAATTGTGACGTAGTAGACGATTGAATCCTGTTTTTTAGTCAGGATGGTTTAAATAACAACCGTTTGCCATTATTACCATTGGGACTGGAAAACAAATTTGAATTTTTAAATGACATTAATGACGAAAAACAGTGAAATCGGTGGTTGCTGCTTTTATGTCCCCTTGAACCGATTTCGGTGCTACTATTGACGTTGAGATATCCGCGAACATCTGAAATGCATATTCTTATTCTGGATTACGAAGATAGTTGCATTTAAACCAGTTCCTGGGTGGATTGATGGCAAGGAAGAAAGTACGAAAAGGATAAAGCGAAATATCCAATTATTTTCAAAATGTGGCCTTTCCTCTAGTAAATATATGTATGTGCGGACACTCCTCGCTTCATCGATTCACCATTGAAGATCCTAAGTATTTTTCTCATTTCAAGCAGCAATTTCAGAAGATTTCAATTTAAATGATAAGAGTAAAAATACCTTTTATTATTGGTGTTAATGGTAATGGTTTTAATTCAGAAAAGAAAAGGAAATTTGCTTTTTCATTGGAGTAAAAGAAGAATTTCGCCTTTTTACGGTAATAAGGAAGTTTAAAAAGTCCTAAGTCCAATATTCAAAACCAATCCTCGAAAATCGTCAGATAATCCACATGCTTGGAAGGTAAGTATTCGAACAATGTGGACAATATGTTCACATTAATATTTCATTTGCAATTTGTTTAGTTTGACTTGCTTGGCTATAAAAATATGCACGCCATAAACATCTATGCGGGGCTAGTGCAACAACTAGTCCTACATGTCATCGCTGCCGGTTCCTAGCAATGTGCTTCAGAATTTTCCTCCCCTCACGACTTTCCGAGAAGCTTGTACTTTTCTTCCACTGATTTGCACCATCTACTCGTCGTCCATTCTAGGATGATGGGTTCCATTGTATTGCCTGACGTGCCTGACCTGAAAGGACGTCACATCAGATATGAGTCCGATGAATTATATTACTTAACATGTAAGATTTATAAATAAATGATAAACTATTCAGTAATTTTCATAATTTTTAAATATTAAAAAAAGTGATATACTCTATTTTTTGTACATCTTGTACATGGGACATTGCATTTAAAATCTTATTTTTATTTTTTAGCTTTTTTGAGATGAGACACCTTTATAACATCGCTCAAAATGAATAGCACCATTTCAGGAAGCTAAAGTAAGTGGTTGGATGAGCAAAGGTGTGATACGGCTAAACGAGTGTGTTTGATAGTCAGGTGCTTATCGTAAGAAAAAGGAATTATTCGTGCAGGCTTTGAGTAGATTACGGCGATCTTAATCTCAAAATCGTAACAGTTATGGAATCGGTCCCCTATTATACGTCTGCATGTTCCGGTAGCAGAGTCAAGTCGGAAATATAAGATACCGTTTCGTCTCTGCAGAAGTGAGAGTCACCAAGGTAATTTTCCGAGATCTAGTCACAGACAATAACTAGTGTTAACGTTTGTAGATGGTATAATTAAACCATCCAGAGATGCATATGAAGGAATGAATCTGTATGATTTAGTTGAACGAAATACGCTCTAGTTTAGTGGGAAGAATTGCTGTTTTTTAAAAAGTATAATATTTGGGCCACGTTATTGATAATGGGATAATTTTTTCACAATCGATAACGGAACCGCGACTGCAGAGGTTGTATGGATTAGCGAGTCATTTCTGGGAATTCATACCCGGTGCTGAAGAAGACAGCTGTATTCAATCTCCGGGGTGAAGGGATAGTAGCGTTTAACAACATCAAAGCAGCATTGTCTAAAAATCCGATGCTAATTCTGCTCAATCCCGAAACGAAAGAGTATCAACTGGTGATTTTGGTACAGACAAATCCATGTGAATAGAGGATGCATCCTTGTTATTATCACAGCAAAACGAACAGTAACATCGAAAAACATATTCGTACGAGCTAGAGTTCTTGGCGTTAGTTAAAGTTAGTAGAACATTTAGAGTGTATTTGCTTGACATTCAACTATAAAGTTGATACGGATTGTTCGGAAGTGAAGCTTACTATGCCAAGCTATCTGAGGGTAGAGAGTTTTTCATACCTCGTCCTGAGTAGAAAATTTAACGGTGTGTCGAAAATTGTATATAGTATACCGCATCCATCATAAAATCAGGGAGGCAGGAACCTTTAGCCAAAGACATTTTGACTTCTAGGAAATCAAGCAATTTATACCACTAAAATCATAATATGGAATAAACGTTCAATCGTAGCTAAGACTTCACTCTAGAATACGAGAGTTTGTGAAAAAAGTGAGCTAAGTAGAAGTAGTAGCTTTCCGAATGCAAAATTGCGTTTTCTTCCCAAAATTTTGCTATTAAACCCAATCTTTCTCGAATTTTAACATACATAATGTACTAATTTTCTCGCAAAAACGAATCATTTTGCCCCCATTTTGGAAACCTACTTATTAAACACCTGAACTCAGAGACATTAAATAGTTAAAAACCTTTCATAATTTGGAAGACGCTTTAGTGTTATTGGATTTATTTACTTGGGGTTAGGACAGTTAAAAAGTTAAATTAGTAGATAAAATTTATCAATAAATTCTAAGTGCTATACTCTAATTTACTAAAATAATCGTAACCTGAAACATGCATAATTGAAAATCAGCCTTATAAATAAAATATAAGAAAGTTTCTTTTTACCATTTTAAGCCAAAGTAGAGTACATTTTTGTGATTGGCTGCAGGAGTGAATTATGGAAAATCGTAACTGCACTAAAAATATTTTATTTACCAACGAATGTCTTTTTACCCAAGAAGGAACTTTTAATTAACACAATAGACACTGGTGGAGTGAATCGTGAAACGTATTATCAACAACGATGGAATTTAAAAGTTTGGCCAAAAATGATTGGGGGCCAACTTATAAAGGCTTTTAGCAAACCGGGATGTGGGATTTTCTGCTAGATTTAGTACAAAATGTGGCACTCAACAGAAAAAGGAGGGTGAAGTTTGTAACAGTATGGGGCAGTTCCACATAATTTCAGGGAGGTTACACCCCTTCTCAAAGAAAAATATCGTGAACCGTGGATAGGCCCTTATGAAGTAGTACGATTTCTTGCAGGATCACCGGATTAAGTCCATTATACCACTTCCTGTGATGATATTTGAAGGAAATGGTTCATAAGGACACCTTAAGGTCTTTGGAAGGAATTCCTTCTAAAATATGTGATACTACCGCAAACATATCAAGCATTTTCTCTCTGCGGCAAGCGATGGAAAAACTGTTGGAATATGGACAACAGTTGCACCATCTATTCATTGACTTTAAAGCCGCCTATGATAGCATAGCCATGGTAAAAATGTACACGGCCATGAGAGAATTTGGTATCCCGACGAAATTGATAAGACTGACTAGGCTGACCCTGACCAATGTGCGGGGTCAGATAAAAGCAGCAGGATCACTTTCAAGACCATTCGACATCAACAACGGTCTACGACAAGGGGGTGCCCTATTATGTGTCCTCTTTAACCTGGCTCTGGAGAAAGTGATCCGTGATGTTGAGGTAAATGCGAGAGGCACAATCCGCTTTAAGTTCATCCAACTACTGGCCTGTGCTGACGATATCGAAATCATGGGAAGAACAACCCGAGACGTACAAACTGCCTTCATCCAGATCGAGCAGGCGGCGTGAGATCTTCGGCTGCACATCAATGAAGGCAAGACAAAATATATGGTGGCAACGTCAGCACCGAAGACGAATCAACCAACAACATCAAACCGCACTGGTCAAACACGAAGAAGAATAAAGATAGGAGAATACAACTTTGAGACCGTTAATAATTTCTCCTATCTAGGGTCGAAAATCACAATCGATAACAGTTACGATGAGGAAATCCGCGCACGGTTGTTGTCAGCCAACAGAGCCTATTTCAGCTTACAAAAACTGTTCCGCTCGAAACATCTCACCATAGGGTCAAAGCTCTTACTGTACAAGACAATGATCTTGCCAGTCCTCATGTATTCCTCGGAGACTTGGGTTCTTAGCAAGAAGAATTGCGAACTCTTGGCCGCGTTCGAGAGAAGAATCCTCCGAAGAATTTTTGGCCCCCTACATGAGGATGGACGATTCCGTAGCCTACACAATGACGAAATCTATGAGCAATACCATGACCGTCCAGTTGTGGATAAAATCCGGCTCAATAGGTTACGGTGGGTGGATCACTTTATCCGTATGGATGAGGATGATCCAGCTCGAAAAGTCAATAAGGGCAATATCTATGGTAGAAAAAGAAGACGAAGCAGACCCTGCCTAAGATGGAGCGATGGCGTAGGTCAGGACACCAGACAGCTTTTAGGGATATCGAATTGGTGGACCTCGGCGCAAAACCGGGATGTGTGGAGTTCCTTATTAAGGCAGGCCTAGACCGGATACCATTTGTTGCGCCATTGATGATGATGATGGGGCAGTTACACATAATTTCAGGCAGGTTACATCCCTTCTCAAAGAAAAATATCGTGAACCGTGGATAGGCCCTTATGAAGTAGTACGATTTCTTGCAGTATCACTGGATTTAAGTCCATTATACCACTTCCTGTGATGATTTTTGAAGGAAATGGTTCATAAGGACACCTTAAGGTCTTTGGAAGGAATTCTTCTAAAATTCCTTACTGTGCGAAGTTCGGTATATTTTTATAGTTAATATTTTCAGGCACGTAACTGCCACTAATAATGTAGGACGAAATAATTTTATAACGGTGAAGAGACAGAAAAACACAATTTTTGCATTTGGAAAGCTATTACTTCTAAACAGCTTACTCTATTTTCACAAGCTTTCGTATTCTAGAGTGAAGTCCTAGCTACGATTCAATCTTTACTCCAACGCTCAAGCTATCGTAGTTTTTGAATTATTATGATTTTAGTGGTATAACGATTTCTTAAGAAGTTAAAATGCTTGTGGCAAAGGGTTAAGAAATCGGAAAAAAATACTTAATATTTTTTGCTTAGAATTGCTTGGCATACACTTTGTTCAGTTTTTTTGAAATACTCTGGAGAGCTTTATTTGGTGCATGTACATATACCGGTTTTCCGCGAGGAAATTGGCAGTGTAAGAAATTCAAGCTATTCAGAGAGAAAGAAAGAGTTGAAGAGTGGTTCAAACACTTCGAGAAAACTCAAAAATATTTGAATATTACCGCCCATCGCAGCGTGAAGAAGAAGCACCGATGACATTTTACTGACGGAAAAACCGGGGAAGAATTTCACCGACAAGCAGAGCCGAAACAGTACAGAAACGAAGTAGTCACGATATGCAAACAAACCCTACGCGACAGTATGGTGTTAAAACATTTGTAGTAATCGAAAAAGTCAGTGGCAGTGGACAGAAAATGAAGTTGAAGTAATGGGATCATATCGTGTCGAAGAAGCTCTAGCGGGCGATCGAAATCGATCCAGCAACCAACAAGATTGTCAAACACCTGTACAGACTTAATCAGCTCCCGATACGACGAAAGTATGACCGGGAACTCCATTCGACTTGGATAACAATCAGGAAGATCCGTGTGAAATGTGGCATACGAAGTGAAAAGTAGTTCAATGTTTGTTTGTTTAGGATGAATATAATAATTGTATTCACAATATTTATATCTTAGAAAAATTGAATTGTAGGAAGTACAAGAAAGATGTTTTGATTTTTTAGCTATGTACAAATATTCCTCACACAAAAAACGTAGAACCTTTTATACTTGGCACATTCAACTTTTGATTTCTCAAACGTTTTTTTTTTTTTTTTTTGAAAGCAACGAAATGATTGTGTTTGTTTCATAGAATAAAGAGAGAACAATCTGCGTCTCAGATAATAAACGAATACCTTTGTCTGTTATAGGCAACAGGCAAACAACTGCCTATGTCTACTTCACTCAATAGAAAGGCAGTGTTGCAGGGCATAGTCAGCGAAGTACTGATTTCCCTTTCTTCAGACATGACTTCTCCTTCGACACTTCCATTTGCTAATTAATGCAGCTCCGATACTTGGCTCGTTCGTCGTCGTTTGAGACTGTGCCGGGGTAGAATACACTAACGACACGGTGGAGACAGGTGGCAGCGAAGGCTGGAAGCCTTTGAATAACATTGGCGGTCACTTTGTGTGCTCCGTATAATAGCACAAAGAGAACATTGGCGCGGAGCAACCTCTGCTTGCTGGTGGTGTTACTGTATCTGCATCTTCGGAAATTGTATATATATATACATAGTATTCTGCCTCTTAATGCAGACAGAAATAGTTCGATGACCCGTTAGACTGATAAACTTAGTTTTATTGGTATTTATCTTCGGTCCGACTCTGCTTTGGTCAAGCTCCATGACTTGGTGAAAGAGTAAACATATTTTAACGGCGTAGTCGAGGTGTTTGATGAAAGTTGACATAGTCCAATGGAGTCCATTGAAGGAATATTATCGACGACAGAATGCAACCATGCCAGACTCCGCTTTGGACTTCAAATTCCTTCGATGCTTCTATTACGACGTGCTATAGATGCCGAATTCATTATTATTTGAAGAGATTCTGCCTCCTTGATCGGCGCAATAGCAAAGTCTGTTTAGTCACGGCACCCGCTGCATTGTACGACCCGAGATTTCCAGTGCCAAAAAAAGTCTTCATTTTCTTACAGTCGTCGATCCGCTTCCAGAAGTCAACCAGATCTTATGGCGCATCTCAACTGATCCACGTCGGAGAAAAGAGCAATTTTGTTGATAACCTAATGCTTATTAGTATTCTCTAGGGAACTGAAGATATCTGTTGATCGATAGGCCAGATAGTTTTCCCATTGCGGAGCGGTAGCCGTGATGAGCGCTCGAGCGCAATGTCATTGACTCTTGTGGTTTCAGAAAGAAGCAAACCTGCCACTATTGATATTTCCCCATCAGATGTCTAAGGAATGTGTTATCAGGGCCAACTTTGACACTCATATCTCTCATCACGGTCACAATTTCAGATTTAGATTTCTATCGAAGCTAGTTTGTCTAATTCTTGTTGACGGGACATGAGGGCACGCTTAGCGAATGTAGGAAGTATTCATACGGCACTGGATTCACGTTACGGCGAGTTAGCCAGAGTGCTTCCTAGCCGATACCGTCGTCGATAAGCGTTGGCACTTGTACGGTTCCCAGTTCATAGGGGAGTCACTTTCCTGATAAGGAACCGACTGCTTATCTTAATAGTAAGTACAACTAGCCCGGGTGTGGTTTCGCTAACCCATTCCCCGAGACGCCTTAATGTTAGACGCCGTTCAGACTACAGTGACGCTTCTCAACCACGCCCCCCACCTCTTTTAGACGAGCTTGGGATCGTCTAGGGAGAGCTGACTGAATTAGATGAATTAAAAAACAGCGAGAACTTTTTAAGACATTTATTTACTTCAAGATCAATGAACCATATGCTATATTGAATACATGCTATTAAACGAAATGGAAACGTTTACTTAGGACTAGGTGACCTAGATGGCGATCTAGACCGAGAACCAGATCGTGACCGTGATCGGGAACCTGAACGAGACCTAGAACCTGAAGGTGAACGTGATCGTGACCCCGAAGCAGATCGTGATCTCGAGCGTGAGGGAGATTTTGAACGTGATCTGGATCGCGATCCCGATGGTGATCTGGACCTTGATTTGGAGACCGACCTAGATCGTGAGCGACTTGGCGATCTGGATCCCGATCGTTGGCTAGGAGAACGCGATCGACTGCGTGACGGAGATCGTGATCGCGACGAACTCCTCGATCTTGATCTGGACCGCGATACTGAGCGAGAGTTCGCACTGGATCTAGAGCGCGATCTGGAACGTGAAGATCTCTCGTCGTTTGATGCGACCCTCTTTTGACGACCGCGTCCTTTTTCACCGTCATCACTCTCTGACTCGCTAGTTGAAATTGTGGCTTTCGATACGATTCTGCTATTGACTTTAGTAGGCTTCTCAGGCTTCGCCTTTGCTTTTCTGCCTTTCTTCTCGCCCTTTTGTTTGCGCGATTTCTTCTCAGGAGGACCGTCAGAGTCACTATCGTCTGAGCGTTTCTCACGACGTTTGCGGCCACCTTTACCCTTGCGCTCCTTTTTGTCCAACTTAGGTTTCTTCTTGGGGCGTTCAACATCATCGCCACGCGGTCTACCTTCGCTACCAGAATCTGAAACGTACTCATCTTTGCGACCACGTCCGCCTTTCTTCTTGTCCGGAGGCGGTTCACTGAAGAGCAATGCGTTCTTCGTTTTCTCGACGTACTCTTGTCGCTTCTGCAGCATAACTTCCTTGGATTTATGCTTCTCTTCTTCTAATTTCCTACGCTCTTCCTCCTGTTTCCGCTTGAATGCAGCACGCTCCTCCTCTTGTTTACGACGCAAGCTTTTCTCCTCTTCATCAATTCGCCGAGCGCGGGACACGTGATACTGAGCCTGAGACAGAAGATCTTGGCACTGATTAGCTTCCATGGCCGCTAGCTCAATGTTATAACGTGTCTTGTCGCCGTTCACCGACAAATATTGGAAGTACCTGGAAAAGGAGAGGGTCGTGAATTGGAAATAGAAATTGTTTGCCATTTATGAACATACTTATGGGCCAGTCCAAGTTCATGCACAGCTTGTAGAACGACTGTCAGCGTTGATTTCTCGTCTTTTAGAATTGCCATCGCCAAACGCTGGAGAACGAGCGCGATGTTATACAACAACAGAGTGTCCTGTGGCGCCACTCGTCTCGCCTTCAGAAGCGTCATTTTCGCTTCCTTCAGCTTTCCGGCACGAAGATAAGCACGCGCCAAGTATTGCATGATTTCCACATTGTGGTGTTTGTAGAACTTTTTCAGGCAGTTCTCGTACATTTGAATGGCACCGATGTATTGCTTCTGCTCGACGTAAATGTGCGCAATGTTCAGCCAAACATCACAGAAATCGGCTGTGGCTTCGCGAACTTGTGCGAAAATGTCGCGCGCTTCGATGATGCAACCCTTGTGAGCGAGAACTGCTCCGATGCCATTTGTCGCCCAGATATTTCTGGGGTCGTTGCGGAGCACTTGTTTGTAAATTTGCAAAGCTTTCTCTTGGTGCTTCTTCTCTTTCTCCTTGTCCTTTGTGGGTTGGTGGAGAGTTTGCAACCAGAAATTGCCCAGTGCAATCAGCGAATACGCGTCCGTTGACGTGGCCGAATTTTTCAAAATTGTTTCGAAATTCTTCTGACCCAGGAGGTACTGCATTTTGGCTAAATGCAAGTTGCCCAGCAGAGACCTGTGAATGGTTCGGAATACAGGGTGACTTGGGAAATTTTAGGACTACTTCCGCACTTACCTGGTGTCTGGGTTCTCGGTGTTTATACGGAGCGCATCTTTGAAGAAATCAGACGCTACGAAAATCAAACCTTTGTCACGCGCCATGCAGCCTAACCGCAGATAGCAGTCGATGTAGTTGGGATGTTCGGTCAAAATGTCCTTGTAGTACTTGTCAGCCACGTCGAAGGAGCACATGGCTTCGTTCAGGCGAGCTAGATTGTAAGTCATCGTGACGGAGATCGAGTCGTAGTACTGTGAGTCGTGCTGGGCTTCTTGTTTTGCTCTGTCCAAAGCCTCCTCCAATTTGGCTTTGGCTTTCTCTAAGTTATTGAGCCGATAATGTAGCGCCGCTACGTTGTTTAGAATTTCAGGTGGAATGTCAGCTTTCACTTTTTCTTGGAGGATGTTTGTGGCGGTCGCATAGGCATTTAGCGATCCTTGCAGGTCATTTTGCTCAAGGATCTGGGCGAGTTCAATCCACGCCTCTACGTCGTCGGGGAATTGCTCTGTGACTTTTTTGAGGTGGGTTTTTGCCATGTCGCGTTTGGTTTGTGAAGTCGAGTTCGCGTAAAGCGACCCAAGGATCTTCATTGTTTCATAGTTTCCGGGTTGCACTTTCAGAACTTTTTCAAAGCACTGGGCTGCCTGTGGAAGGATAAGAGTCAACAAAGTGAAACTGCGGACAATTTGGAGAAGCACCTTACATTTTCTGCGTCCCCACGGTATATGTACATCTGTCCCAAGCCGAAATGCGGCAGGACAAAGTTTGGCGGTGCGATCTGTGTTGACTGATAGTAGTACTGGAAGGCCTGGTCGTAATCTCGTTGCACGTGAAACGACCGTGCCAGTTGGTAGCAGCTCTCGGCGCGCATCGCTTCGTTCTCAGTGTTGTGGAACGCATGTAACGCGAGATGCTGCACCTTCTGGTAGTCTTTCTTGAAGAAGAAATGGTTTGCTAAGTGGTTCAGGACCATTGGATTCGTCGAATCGATGGTGTACGCTTTCGAAAGCATTTGAACGCCAATTCTGTTGGACTCAGGTTCGTGTAGATTCAATTTGAGTATAGCAAGGCCTACAAGTGCGCCGACACAATTCGGATCCAGATCGAGAGCGCGCTGAAAAGCAAGTCTGCAAGGGAAAGAAGTTTGTTATTGACTCGAAGGAAATTCAGACTCGTCCAACTCACTTTGCCTTCTCTGGGTTGTTCATCTTCAGGAAACAGTGGCCCATGCCCAGGCGTACTGCCGCTGGACAATTTGAGTTTGTGCGTAGCGCCTTTTTGTAGAAGGCCAGCGCGCCCCTGTAGTCCTTCTTGTTAAATGCAATGCACGCTTTGCCCAGCAGCGAGGGAATGTTCGACGGCGACTGATTCAAAACGAAATTGAACTGGGCATCCGCTTGCTCCATCTTGTCCCCTTCCAATAGGCAGAAGTAAGCTCTGCCCAAAAGATGGTTCTGCGAGGAAGAAACAGGACCCCGGATTAGTACAATCAAACCCTGAGAATTGCTGATAAGGAACTCACCTGATCATACATGATGATTTTATCTGCGGTGGTGTACAGGTTCGTCGCCTTCATGAAGAGTTCCCGCTTCTTATCCTTCGACTTTTCCTTATTCGCCTCCTGGACGTAGTACGCCGCGAGCATGTCGTACGTTCGCATTTGGTCCTTTTCATAGTCGCGATATTCGATGTTGCCCTCAATTCGAGCTGCTTCGAGGATCCTGACAAAATCGCTGGTCTTCCCTTGCTTGTAGTAGGCCAACTGGAAGTGAAAAAGCATCGCAGATATGAGTGTGCAATATTTAGTTTCTCTTGTGATGCTAATACGAGAGATAACCTAAAATCCTTATCTTTGGCGTTATTTTCGAGGGGGCTTGGAAGTTACCGTCAGATGTTAAGTGCTAAGAGTCATTTGGAGAAATTGCCTTACGCGACGCACTAGTTTGAAGGAAGCCGGCTCAAAGGTGACGTTCGCTAGGTCCTCATTCCAACCGAATCATGAGATTTTTCGGCGTCAATTTAACAGCACCAAATAGTTCACTAGCAAACTCATCCGCCCAAAGTCCTACTTACCGCCACATTCACCCAAGTGTTGAGTTGGGCATGTTCCTGGCGCAGGATGCCTATAACCTCCGAAAATTCCGGCAATTGCTCCGGGTCGAGCTCGATGACCTAAAATTGGACACAAATATAAACAAGTCACTTTATACGTAAAACTTTGCAAGACGGAACCTCGTCAGTATCCCGTAAAGGGATTTCAATTGGTTGAGCCATTTTTTACGGCTTTCACTCCGTTCTTTTCCAAATAAAACGATCACGAAAACCCCGAGACGCAGAAAATCTACACCAACACGTCGAACTGACAAATGACATCTAAGATTGACAGCTGGTCGGAGCGTCTCTTCAAAAACGTGCTGAATTAGCGAGAGAGAATTAGATGAACTGCACGAAGTGCAGGAAAAGTAGCAATGCTGAATGGGATGAGTGCGGACGGTTTTTAACGGTTTTTCGTGGACGGTTTGGTGAGGACTTGAATTTTCTTTTGTATGTTTGATGGCTTCTTATGCGCTTGGTAGTTAAGCTACAAATAATAAAATAGGGCGCAGGGTTGTGGTGGAGTGAGCGATATTCATAACTAAAGAGAAAATAAAGTTTTTCATTGATAAATTAAAATATTGAATACATATTCAATTGAAGCTTATTTTTTGATAAATCATTTACTCGGAGAGTTTTAACGTTCGGTGATCTTGCGCTAAGCCAAATGCTGTGCGAAATGAAGTAGTTGGGTGGTGACAAATTCAATACGGAACTGCTGCAGTCTTTGTGGCATCAGAGACTTCTGGAGAGCACGTAGACTATCTTGGCTTGTGCGGATTCGTGGTCTCTGGACACGTTGGCTGCCACCGCCGTGGTTGGCGAGGTGTTGTGTGGCACATCAACCAGGTAGCCCAGGGGAAAGTAGGATTAGATTACGGTCTAAATTTGCTTCCTGCGGAGAGCGATTTGGTAATAGGTTGTCAGGACCCTCGACAATGGCCGGCTTATGCCGGTACCAACGAAATTTAATCGACAATACCACTAAATGTACCAGATTCTTTTCCTGAAAAAAACTTGGCGGGCTCTCATCGAACAATTTATTACCTCTTGAGTCGACGCCACTACCTAATAGATATAGGAACTGAAGTCTCGATTTTCACTGCATCCCGTAATAATCATCTAACACCGCAAGCTCTACCACTCTCGGCAAATTCCTCACCGATCCGCACTCATGGCTTCAGGCAAGTAGATATTAGTCTATGACTTTGGCGTACGTTCTCATGGCGCTTCATTATTGCGAATATCAGCAGCCCTATCTTAGGCGCAGACCTCGTATGCCCTTATGGATTGCTAGTGAATTTACACAACAGATCAACTTTCGACCGCACAAACTCTCTTAGGTCATCAGGAGAGATCTTAACCTGTATTTCGCATAGTTTTTGGAGATATCGCGGACTGAGGCATGCGCGCACTTCTTCATAAATACCACAACATCACTATGGAGTGTAGTCTTTCTGAGCCAGTTAAACATGATATCCAGTACCATCAACACTACTGCTTCCCTAATATTTTCTTCGCAGAACTTCTTAAACATATTTTTTGCAGATCTTCGGCCAGCCACTTCTTTGCCACTTCACATGATCCCTAAACTCAAGGGTGAGTGGAAACCTTGTGGGGATTACAGACGTCGAAATGTTCAGACGATTTCAGATCGATACACGATTTTATTCATCCACGGCTTTATGCACTCTATCACAGACTGCCGTTTTTTCTCGAGCTTGGACTTAGGCCATATCACCAAAACTCTGTGGTTTCGGAAGACATGGCAATATGCACACCTGGATGACTTTTGAACTATGGAATACAGCGCAAATCTTTCAGAGATTCATCACTTCACTTTTGTTTCATTTATTTGGATAGAGTTCAACCCTTGAAACCATTCAACTGGACCCAATCAAAGTGCAAGCGATTTCGAACTTCCAGCGTCCAAAGGATCTGAGAAGGTTCTTGGGCATGTTAAACTTTTACCGTCGTTTCTTGTCCAAAACGTCCAATAGATAACAACGCCAGTATACTTCCAACATTTAACACGTGTTCTGCAAAGGATAACGTAGTTGCCCACACTTTTTCATGTGTTGCAGAGGTCAAGATTCCCAACACCGTTGGCTTTCGCACAATCGCAGAAGGACAAGGCAGCTGTTCAGAGCCTTAGGAGCAACTCCAAATACACATTTCGGCTCAACATATAATCTTGGCCGATTTCTGCAAAGAAGTACTTCTTCATTGATTTGGTGACCATTATTAGAGCCCCGCTGTGACTGAGACTGGTACCGTTGTGCGGTTTATACTGAGTGAAGGAATTCATGCAAGGCCCACCTAAAACTTCTACCACAACTCAACCACCTGGAGGTTCTCCTTGGCCACTTGGTGTTAACTACGCCGACGGGGTAGTTAACCCGTTTGCCTCTATAATGGCACAAAAAGGTCCATCTTTGCCACAAGTCCTGCAACTTATCTTACTTGGCCTCCGGACAGTCAATCGCAAGGAATTTGTTGCAAGCCCAGCAGAGCTGGTATACGGGGTTGCATTTACTTAAGGACCCAGGAAGAACGTGGTCGATGTGCCCAGGGATCTCGACTCGTATTATTTTTTGGCAGTCAGTTGCCAGCAATTCGTATGATTTATATTGGGTTTTAAGATC
The DNA here is from genome assembly GCF_905115235.1 of Hermetia illucens. Lineage (NCBI taxonomy): Eukaryota > Metazoa > Arthropoda > Insecta > Diptera > Stratiomyidae > Hermetia > Hermetia illucens. Next base: position 63,505,069 of record NC_051850.1, on the reverse strand, counting down.
TAAAAAAATATTTAATGGCTTAGGGGATATAGTGAACGACATTATATTATATTTTTGGAGCGACTCAACGAATTAGGTCGATTTGACTTTTAACAGATAGAGCACATATTGAAATAACCAAAATTGCAATGAGTTAAATACAGTGGGTCGTAAACTAAAACACATAAAAAAGAGTGAGAAAAGGGCATGCAATGGGTCCGTAATTATGTATTAGTCAGTATGCATAGGAACAAGTTGTGGTATAAAATAGTGCCGAACCCTTGATATCCGGAAAAAGGCCCAATTTAAGAATTAGAAAATTGCGCGCAAGGTTTTGTCAGGAGGTGAAATATCAAAATTACTGAACGTTCGGCGAACTATCGTGTATTTGATTTTATAATGTCATCGGGCGGAAAATCCTATCGCTTGCATTCCACAGAAAGAGTAGGCGGAAAAATTAACAAAATGGGATATATTATTTCTATTCATACCTTGGTGGGATGTGGGACGGCAACCACATTTACACTAAAATGCGCTTCAACTCCGTCCAGGACTTCCCGAGATGCTTGCACTCCTCCTCTGCTGGCCACCAATACTTGACCCACTCGTCAGCGATCTTGGAACGGTGTGTTCCACACCATAGCCAGCAAAGGAATTCTCACTATTCTTTACAGTGGGGATCACTTTCCGTGTGCTACTACCATATGGCAATATAGAAAGCTCATTGGCAAAAAACAGCCTCAACTGGATTTTGCTGTTGTTGATAGCAATTTACAAGAAATCAGACTCTGGTTTGACACCGATGATGGATCTCAGGAATACGGCGCTGAGCTACGCCAACCACAAAGTACTGAGAGGTCTCACAGGGGGAGGAAAAAACTAGAAGTGTTCTCATCACCAAATGTCGTAAAAGAAATTATCATCATCATCAACAACGCAGCAACCGGTATCCGGTCTAGGCCTGCCTTAATAAGGAACTCCAGACATCCCGGTTTTGCGCCGAGGTCCACCAATTCGATGTCCCTAAAAGCTGTCTGGCGTCCTAACCTACGCCATCGTTCCATCTTAGGCAGGGTCTGCCTCGTCTTCCTTTTCTACCATAGAGATTGCCCTTATAGACTTTCCGGGTGGGATCATACTCATCCATACGGATTAAGTGACCTGCCCACCGTAACCTATTGAGCCGGATTTTATCCACAACTGGACGGTCATGGTATCGCTCATAGATTTCGTCGTTATGTAGACTACGAAATCGTCCATCCTCATGTAGGGGGCCAAAAATTCTTCGGAGCATTCTTCTCTCGAACGGGACCAAGAGTTCGCAATTCTTCTTGCAAAGAACCCAAGTCTTCGAGGAATACATAGGGACTGGCAAGATCATTGTCTTATACAGTAAGAGCTTTGACCCTATGGTGAGACGTTTCGAACGGAACAGTTTTTGTGAGCTGAAATAGGCTCTGTTGGCTGACAACCACCGTGCGCAGAAATTATGCCCGCATTAAAATACCATCACATCCAAGCCGGCCATTAAATACTTAGGAGTAATGATAGACGCAAAGGTCAATTATAAGTAACACGTGCAGTGCGCTAGTCAAAAAGCGTCCACACAAGTACGCCTGTGGAGAGGATGATGCCGAATGTGATGAGCTCGATCTTGCTCTATGTAACCCCAGTTTGGGATTTCATTACAGATATCATTCGATGGTCATAATATGAGTGGAGTCTACAGAAGAATAGCGATAAGGATGTTTTCTGCCTTCAGTACTTTCTCAAATGATGCAGTATTCGTCATCTCGGGATAGAAGCCGATTGACATCCTGGCAGATAAGACAGATATACCCAATATGTAATCCAATAGAGTCACAGATGACCGTGGGCAAGTATTCTTCACTGTCCAACATTCATGGAAGAAAGGAAGAACCTGGAGGAAACTCTACCAGAGATGCCTTTACCGAAAAATCTGGTGCGGAGAATGCTAATATATCAGAAGGATTGGGATGCGATTAATTCCATGAGCGGATCTACGCAGAGCAAACTGCGAAAGGGTAGCGTGCCCAAGCCAATTCCTTTGGAAGATTTTCACTACTGCAAGGGAAAAAAGAAGACAGACAGATATTGAACCAATTTTAATAAAGTTTTCTTTTACATAGGCAGGGTTCCATGCTATATTATGATTATACATATTTTCTGGATATGCCTAGAAGGAATCATTGGATTTGTATTTCTGCTAATTTTTAATGCAGTGCAAATTCTACAGGCGGAAACCGCTTATCTCAGTACGAATGCCATTCAGCTGGTCGCATTAAATAAATAACTTAATGTGATCGGCTGCGATTGGCATTTGATACTAGCGTCTTCCCATTTAGTGTGAATTAATCGCTCTAAAGGTGTCGACCCTGTATCGTCCCGTTGCTGCAACGGATGGTCTCGATTCTGCGATGAGACAGTTTTCCGTTGGAGCATGAACGAAGCGTTCTCATGTTGATGTCGGTTATCGACAGTTACTAGGACATGACATCCAGAGCAGTTGTAGTAATGAAGATCAAATCGACTTTCAGCATGGTAATTGCGTAGAAGATCTGAGTTGGTGTTGAATACTATGCCGTAGTGGGTTCCGCAGAGCGTGACCCATATAGGTAGCGATGGTGTCTTCAAGCGTGAGCCTGGTTGTCGTCCAGAATACTGTTGGATTCAGTTTTAATAACTCGTTGAACTGAAAATTTGAATATATCTTACACTACGCTTATCGCCTTCCCACAAAAGTAATCCCAAGGCACTTCTGTTGAGCACACCGTATTGAGGCGCTGCCTGAAATTTAACGTAATTATGAATGTGAAAAGTTGGGAGTGGGCCATCTTACGTAATTCTGCTCGTCTCCAGCGTAGACAACGCCATTATGTAGGTAAGGAGTCGCCCGCCCCGTCAAGAGCAACGTGACTATGTTAAGCGAGCCTTCCTCAAGTGGTCCAACTAAATATGACCCTTTGGAACCATCCAGGTCTGTGCGAACTCTAGTAAGAAAAACATTATGCGTGAGACCGAAGAGAATGTTGGCAGTGCTGGCTATTCTAAATACTTAGCTAGGGTGCGCGTGAAGACAGCACTATAAAGAAATAAGAGCGCGCCTGGTCCGGGATCTTCTGTAAACTAAAAATGAGAAATGGTTCCTGAATAAATGAAAGCGGGGTAGAAAGAAGTGGTGAATACATGTGATATGTTCCTGCGTAGAAAAGCAAGGATTTCATCTGGTTTTTTCATCTCATATAGATGGAGCTGGAATGAAATTCGTTGAAAAACTTTTGTTCTGAATGGCATTCATAGAAAAAAATACCTTCTCCGTCACTGAATCTTGGAAATAACTGATACTATGTGGGATATAGGCTTCATTACCAGGTAAGACGATAGTTACTTTGGACTTCTCCGCGATAATCATCAGGATTTCGACCATTGTTGCAAGGAGTGCTTCAGTCTGCTGCTGCGCATTTGGTCGGAGCAACCTAGACAACATGAAATAATCCATGAGCTACCACTTTTTAATTCAGAGTTATAGCACAGCTCCTAGTACTTTTCTCGGAAAGTTTCCGGGATAATATTTCAGTAACAAACAAAACAAAACAATAGAACTAGGAATTGCAGTATAACCAAGAACACTAAACACTAAAGCACTTTACTCTTCTGCGTTAGGCCTTTTGCCATGGACGCGTCTTTCGAATAGCAAGTATTTAATGATGAATCCCTGAATAACTGTGTACAATCCTCTGGTCCCATTGCGTTGATTGCGAAGTCCATAGGCCAAATCTTGGTTGGGAGAGTTGAAGGTGAGGCCAGTGCGGGTCCATTCACCTCTGGGCGGTGCGGCTGCTGTTCCAAAAACCAGCTGTCGAAGCTCCTGAATGTCGTGGTTGGTCACAAAAAGAAATTAAGTTTGGACAGTAGAATTAAATGTACATAAAGGATTGTCTCAAAACAACTTAAATAACATCTTTTAATTTAGGGCCAATGTTAAAATAATATCGACAACTTACAACAGCTATTTCTTTCGTGATCGGAACACCATGGGCTCCGTGCAAAAGTGAACTCATTTTACTGAAGTTATGGCGCAAACTTTAGCCCATATTCCACTAGTTTGTCACCGCACAGAAATATCGTTCGCGCCTTTCGTGTGGATTGAAACACTTCGAAATAAGTACTCACGAATTATCCACATTTGAGCTTCGCTTTTATACCGCCATTATTCCCGAAAAGCCTCCTTAACTGCCATTCCACTGCCTAGCACGGAAAGTGAGAATCGATTGAATGATTGCATGAGTACCACTTGATATCATATTTGCGTTTGGCTTCACACTACACTTGCCTGAATTCTAATTTTAAATTTCAATTACTTCGCTTTTAATCCAACTTATTAATGGGAGAGGATGTCTTTCTTCGAAAGGCAATAACGTCACTCAGGAAGTCAGCAGGGCACCAGGAGTTAGTTTTATTCCTTACATTACTCGAAGGAGGGCAGGAAGAAGAGAACGAGGCAAGGAGGATTTCCTTTGAGCCCACACTATTTCAATTTTGATTTCTATCTGATTCCTTTCGCGCCATTTGAGTGACGTGCTCCACAGCTATCATAAGTTTTACGAATTATTTCGATGACTTTTGCTATTGTTAGCTTGATATTGCGAGTTGGAGGCGACGATATTTCTGTGCAAGCAATATGAGTTTTGTCGGGATATTGATGAGGCCTTTCGAAATCGAATTAAGTTAATGCGAGTTTATTTCAGAAAATTTATTGCGATATCGTTTTTGATGTGTCTGGAGAAATCTTTTCTGCCATAACAAGAGATTTCTGTGCGTACGAGGTAAACAATTAGGTACAGCGAGATCATCGACCGCATCGGTATTCTATATTATTTCTAGATAGATTCAAGTATCTCGTACAGGCAGCGTTCCTCACTAGTTAGAAAATTCATCAGAAGCATACCGGCAATATCACACGTTGTCTTGCTTCACGTGGTCTTGAAAGCGTCTTAGCGTCATTAGGTAGTAAGCTATGCTTCCTCCCAGTCGACTGATTCTGGTGGTCAAAGGGTCGTAATGGTTCCAGGGCGAAACGTGAATTGGTACCCACGATGGAGCACAAAACCTGGGAAACGCCTGCTGAACCAAAACCAACAGCTCTACTACCAAACCCTATTTCCACCTCCACGTGGTGCCCGCTGGGAGTTCTTTCTTAACGAAAATCTGCCAGCGGAACTCGGCAGCGACAACGGAAAGACGATTTGCGCATTTTCTCATGGAACGTGCGCTCCCTCTACAGAGATGGAGCTGTCCAACCGATACCTCGTCCCAATATAGAGCTGATGCAACAGCGTTGCAAGAGATGTATTAGAGAGAGACCGGCTTCAACAGACAATATGTCTTTCAACTCGAAAGGTACAGGGAGTAACCGCACCAGGCGCGGAACTTTCATCCTGCCGAGACAAAGAGGGAAATCTGATTTCCGACAGAATGGGTATATTGAAGCGATGGGTTGAGGATTTTGATGAACTTCTGAACAACCAGAATATCGGCGAGTTGGAGGTCCCGCCAAATGAAGACGACGGACAAATACTGCCACCACCAAGTATAGAAGAAACAGTCCGTGCAGTTCATCGGCTTAAAAATGATAAGTCGTCAGGAGCCGATGAAATTGTAGCTGAATTGGTTAAATATGGAGGTGACCAATTACACCAAGTGGTTCATCAATTTCTGCTCAAGGTGTGGGACAGCGAATCAATGCCTGTCTTCATCCAGATCGAGCAGGCGGTGCAAGATCTTGGGCTGCATATCAATGAAGGTAAGACAAAATATATGGTGGCAACGTCAGCACCAAAAATCAACCAATAAATAAAATCAAACCGCACTGATCAAATGGGAAGAATAAAGATAGGAGACTGCAACTTTGAAACCGTTAATAATTTCTCCTAACTAGTGTCGAAAATCGCAACCGATTACAGCTATGACGATGAAATGATCCAGCCCGAAAAGTCTATAAGGGCAATATCTATGGTCGAAAAAGAAGACAAGGCAGACCCTGCCTGAGATGGAACGATGGCGTAGGTCAGGACGCCAGACAGCTTTTAGGGATATCAAATTGTTGGACCTCAGCGCGAAATCGGGATGTCTGGAGTTCCTTTTTAAGGCATACCTAGACCGGATACCGGTTATTTCGCCGGGTATTGTGCGCTGATGATGATGATTCTGGCCACTTCGATTCCTTTTTCATAGATATTATAGTTTGTGAGAGTAGATCCTGCGCTGCTTTGCAATGGTTGAGTTGATTTGTACTAACCTCATTTCTTCATTGCCTCTAAGGCTCTCTTAAATACTGGGCATTTGTTGCTATCTGCACTATGCCGAGAGTCAGGAGCCTTCCTGCTTCTCCATTCGTCCGTCTGTTACACGTACTTTTCTCAGAAATTGTTCCACCTGTTAACATAAAATTTGGGGGGAGGTTGTAAATGTGAACCTCCATCAAATCAGTGAACCAGGCAGCAGTGAGGCAGGCCAACCTTTCGCACGAAATTACTGCATTCTCAGACGTAAAATATCGGTATCACTTTAAAGTGAAGTCCGGCGATAGTCGGCCATACTTAACACAGTTATAGAAGAACTATGTGCAAATGGAACTATCGTGGACCGAAATACTTTTATATAAAAAATCCACAAAATCTTTTATATCTGAAACTTGCGACGTGTTCTATATGTCATCATCACTCCACTTTAATTCATATTCCCTTCGACTTCAACATATGTTTCAGGATGTCTCCGGGTGTTAAGTTTGTAGCTTTTGATTCCGTTCCTTGAATACCAAACCTCAAGCATTAAGCAGAGAGCAATAAGACATGTTCTGTGCCCTCTAGACCATTCAGGCCATGTTCATTGTTCGATTTTTCTTGCAACTTCCGGTATGATTCGGCTACTGCAAGAAGGCTACACATACACATCTCCCGGCTTATTATTTGAAGTTGTATAGTGAAAAAAAATCATTGGATATCATGTATTGCATTGGTGTGCGGCCACGTGGTTACGAGCATGCGGCTGTGAGCATGTGACATTGCACAGTCGTTTATGGCTTGTCACATGTGATGAGGAAACACATACAAGAACAGCAATACATAAACCACAAGGGGCACAGACCAGTTAGCTACTTCGTCCCTACCCCACGAATATGCAATAGCAATCTCGCACTCCAAAAATACATCATCCCCATTGCAAATCCTAGAAATTCCACATCTGAAATATAAAACAAGTCGGGAAACCGGAAGCTAGATGCTTTATGTATGAAAGGTTTTGTGTATTTCTTTTATAAAGAGATTTGAGTGTGCATTTGTCCTATTAGCACGTAGCATCTAAAATGTGCATACATTATGTGAAAATTTCCACTTTCAAGTGATATTGACATTCACAGCCTTGAATTTGCAGAGAAGCGACAGTTTTGACCTAGTATAACTTTGTTAGTAATAGTGGGATTTTCACCAAATTTGGCAGGATCATGCTCTATGCTGTAGTCCTATTGCTCTCTGCTTAATGCTTGAGTTTTGGTATTCAAGGAACGGAATCAAAAGCTACAAACTTAACACCCGGAAACATCCTGAAACATATGTTGAAGTCGAAGGGAATATGAATTAAAGTGGAGTGATGATGACATATAGAACACGTCGCAAGTTTCAGATATAAAAGATTTTGTGGATTTTTTATATAAAAGTATTTCGGTCCACGATAGTTCCATTTGCACATAGTTCTTCTATAACTGTGTTAAGTATGGCCGACTATCGCCGGACTTCACTTTAAAGTGATACCGATATTTTACGTCTGAGAATGCAGTAATTTCGTGCGAAAGGTTGGCCTGCCTCACTGCTGCCTCACAGAGGAAGACTACCGGAGCGAAAAACTCTACATCATGGACACGGCTATGAAGAACGGGTACCCCAGCGCCACCATAGACACAATGATTAAGAAACACACCCGGAGGTTAGAACGTAGTAATCTCACTACACTCTATAGCCAACAATTACCCTCAATCGCTCAAAAACGATCAAGTGTCACCTTCTCAAATCTGTCTAAACACATGCAAAGGACATTGAAAAACATACAGCTGATAGGATCAAGCCGTATCTACCAGCTAAAATCCCAGCTGGCCGGGGAAAAAGATCGAAAAACGGTAGAGGAGATGAGCGGTATTTATAAAATCGCCTGCTCAGATTGTCCGAAGGTGTTTTGTTCGCTTTTCATCCTTGCACGACGGCACTCCCACTTTTTTCCCTCTTGTTCTTCCCCTCCAAAAACAAAATTCCCCAACAATGTAGCGCGGCAAAGCAGAGTAGGGCAGCCACAACGCCCCTTCCGTGGCCAAGCTTGACGACGGAAATCTGAAATTTCAAATTTGAATTTCCAAACCTCGAGAACGGCTAGGAAAATTATATCGATGTAACAATGGTCCCTTATAGTGGACCCATGCAGACAACCGTAACCTTGTACGCAATCGGGGCTAATCATATGCGGGCCAAATCATCCTTTACTTGGTACAGGTCGTGAGACTTTGCCTTCTGAGGCCCGCGGCTCCTAAGTAGTGCGAGTAGATTCTACCCTTAACAGTCGCCAGCGAGACACAGACTGTACTCCCCCAAAGACTGCAAAGAGCAGAGTTCCGCCTGGCCAATCCGCGAGCGCGCTTATTCCCCACTAGTGTGAAAGTTAGACACTTTCCAAATTATTGGGGAAATGCAATTGTGGCAATGATTCCAAAGCGTGAAAAAGATTTCCGCTAACTAAAGTCAGGCAGACAGATAAGTTCGTCAGCAAGTGAAAATCAACAATATCGCAATACCTCAATCAAAGGACATGAAATACCTAGGAATATATTACGAAAGAGGCTCGCCTGAGTGGGACACATAAAAGCGAACTCACACTTGGATTCAGAAAGTTTTTACGGTTGCCTAACAAAATTCTCCATTGTTTCTGAATTGTAAGTTAATTGTCATACAGGCTTACTAAACCATCAACCTCAATCTGCTAGAGTTTAAGTCTAAAATTCTAAGATGTATCTCAGGCGGTCTAGCATTTCCGCCGACCTTAATAAGGATTTGGCCAACAGCTAGGCAGACTGAAGAGTCACCATAAGATAATGCCGCAGAAGAAGATTTTGTATCCCCAAAAGTCTCGAAAAAAATTGCTATTGACCTTAGAAAAGTAGCTGTGTAAAAAATTTAAAAATTTCATATATATTTTTCTTTAATTTGAAGTCATTACTTTTTACCAAAAGTTTCTATTATAAATATAACAGCTGAAGTATCAGCTTTGTAATTATAACGTAAAGTAACGCTATCAAAAGTAGCTCCTAGGAAATAGAGAATTAGAGAATAAAGTCAATGCGTGCAAGGGATGTTAAAGGATTATGAATTCCAAACAACCAACCAAACCAGATGATGATGATCCTTGCCCTTCTGTAGTCATAAAATGTGGGAAATTCTGTGAGGCGCTAGCAAATCGTTCCTGTATAATTGTATTGCTTCTAATCATAATATCTTGATCGTTAGATATATCCTGGTTGAATCGCCCAGCAACTGAACTAAGTTATTTGCTTAATAAGTTTTCTGCAGAAACAAGGATTTCATATCAGGTATCAACACGCTTCTTCAACATAAAAAGGTCGTAAAAGTAACGATGCCCTTCGATATTGACATTTGGGTAAATTGGGTAGAACCTTGATAAATCAATTGAAATCAATATTCCCACGTCCCTTAACTCTGTGAAATATATGAGGTGAAAATAAGCCATGAAAAGATTCGCTAATCTATATTGTGCATATACGAGTATGTATGTAGGTGTGTCAAGTTCGTCCTTTTAAGCAAATCGCGTGATGCTTCATAATTGAACCTTAGTCGAATTCGTCGTCGCTTCTACATGTATCCACGTGTGAATAGCAGCCACTTCAGATTTACTAGTCTAATGGGAGCAAGTTCACAGGAATCCTTCGGAGGATTACTTTACACGTTAGTATGTAGAGTACAAAGTAGAGAGTGAAATTCCTTATGGAAGGCAAATGCGTTTTAACTTATTGCGAGAGATATATGTGGATGTGTAGAGCTATTTTTTACGTGCAGTAGTTCATTTTTCTATAGATTCACTCACTCCATTTAGTAAATCAGAATACTTTGCCGTGTCAAGACCGTAATTCAATTTAACAGCTTGATACATAAACACTCATAGCTTTTCTACTATTCGAATCCATTTACCTTATATTTCCTTTTGGCATGCTAGCCCATATTCCTTTATATAAATGATAACCAATTTGGAAAGAATATACTTCCGTGCACATTCTAATGGTTTTTGATAGAGATTTAATACGTAATATATTTAAGTTTGCCTTGACACTTCACTAGCACTTGTCAGCGGATTATGTTAGTTTCGAAAATATTTTCTTTCTAGTTAAAGCTTAAAGCTGACAAATTTCTTTGATTTCCAAAATCAGTGGTTCATAGCTCACCTTCTTCTTCACTTCACTTATTTCCGATCAATATTACTATTATGGGGAACAGCAACATCAACAAAAGGAACGATCCTTCTTATCAACGTCACACTTATTATAACGTTTGTAAATATTTTATTCGTTCTTCTTTCATTTGATTTTCTGAATGTTTTCAAGAATATTATTTGAGATGAATCGGAGCAAAGCTAAGGAAGATATATCGGCCTATCTATGAGGATCTGAACGAAGAGGTTTCTCGCAGAACATAAATGAGAGTTCTAGCCAACGGGAACTGAAAAACAGACTAACAAAGGCAGGATTCGTTGTAGACAGGAGCAAAAAGATGCTTTAGACATCATGGTTGATGGCAACATCCTCTACGGGCCTAGCATCCATGATTTAGTGTGAGCTAAGCAGGTAAAACTGACTTATGAAGCGGTTTTATTTTGCAATAATAAATTGGCCGACTTTTTTCCGTAAAAGTCTCGTTTTTCACTTCCCAAAAAGTGAAAAAATAAAAAATTTGGAAAATCCTCCTAGTATCACCTGGGGAAAGCGAAATATTTTTTCATGAAAATTTTACACAACTTACTGCTCGAATAGCATATCCTAATGGTTTTAGTTAATAGATTTTAACTGTGCCGTCAAAAAAAATACACAAAGTTGTGCCTTCTTTTGCACGAATTAACGTAACCCCCGTGAAGTCCGCTGTACCTACTTTACAAACGACCGCATGCAAGGAACTGCTATATGAATAAGCCCGCAGAGCATCAACTTGGTTGTGGGTATTGAGATGCAACGTTAATCCTGTTAATTGTCCTCGATGTCAAGGTCCAAGATCATCCACTTCATAGCAGAATTTGGATGATGCATTGGGAATTTGGATATAGTAAGGTGTATTCGCCGCTGCAGGGAAATGAGCACACTCTTTTTCTTTTTCTTTCGCCTTTGTCCCGTTCACAAGCGGGGTCGGCTCATCGTGATCGCTTTCGCCATTTGGCTCTATCGAATGCCTGATCTGGGTGCAATCTCGAGGCTTTTAAATTCCCATCCAGCGTATCAAGCCACCGTTGTTTCCGCCTGCCACCATCGGCTTCTATGTTCAGACCAATCTTGGCAAGTGAATTCTCGTTAGCACGAATTGCGTGACCGTGATCGAAGACGCCTCCCTTGCAATTTTTCCACGATCGGTGCAACCCCATAACGATCGCGGATATCCTCATTTCGGATGTGATGAAAACGTGTCACGCCACTAGTCCAACGCAACATCTTCGTCTCCATTATCGCGAGACGCCGTTCATTGTCTTTTATAGTTGGCCAACACTCAGAACCATAGGGGGCGACAGGGCGGACAACATTGCGGTAAATTTTAGATTTGAGACGTTCATTGATACGATACGATCACAAAGAACACCAGTTGTGGAACGTCACCTCATCCAGGTTGCGTTAATGAGTGAAGCACATTCAAAGCGTTTATTTTATTCTGCTTAGGATAGCATAGTATTCTTCAAATCACCGACTGTATGTTTCCAGTGCTATAGCCGGCATGCGATTCATGATGACCGTCACGGATCGCTGGGATATAAAATTCATTTCCGTATATGGATGGGCTCGGAAGTATTAGTATCCTAAGTGAGCATACTGACAAAGTGGTACGCCACTCTTGTGTGATTGTCGCCAGAAATATAATATATAGCGTGCCGAAAAAGTATTCGGGATCATCCCCTTAACTTTTTGGAAAAAGTCATCTTCACAGATGAAAGCAAATTCAATATATTTAAATCGGATAGCAAAATAAAAATATGCGGAGCAAAACTATGAAATGGACGAAAAAAATCTAATTCATACAGTAAAACACGGAGGGGGATCACTGCTGGTATGGAAATGGAATGGAATATGGACCATAAGATCTTCACAGAAACCTGGATAGAGTATGGGCCTATCTCCAGATTACATTTTTAGTCGAGATAATGATCCGAAACACAGCACTAAATACAAACTTGTGGCTACTCTATAACACTTCAAAATGGTTCGAAACTCCACCATAGTCTCCAGAATGGAAAATAAAATCCAGGGCAGACATATTTAAAAAAAATGACTTATGAATTGTTCTTCAGGTAGAATGGAGAACCATTTCAAGAGATATAACAGAAAATCTCGTAAATTCACTTCCAAGCCGGTTATAATATTATTAAGAACAAAAATAGACTACAACGCAATGCCCACTCACTACGCACCAAAATGTTTTCGTAAGTACCTTTATCTGGTAATATTTTCATCCTTCATCTTGGCGTAATCGTTATAGCAACTAAACAGATTTATTTGGCCTCTAGTTACTTATCCAACAATTACCGAGTCGATAATAAGCTGCTCTCTGAAACCCGTCGATCCAACTCGGCAACCCTTCTGTTCCTCGGACAACGTCTTTTTAGCCTCCAGGTGTTTACATGAAGGATCAGGAACGGACGTTATGAATTTGTACAAGATTGTTTGGCAAGTAATTTGGCTCATGTCCCCGGAGTCCTGTACCATGTCGTTTTTAGAAAGTTTCTCCGGCCAACTAATGACTTGATTTATACTGAATGTCAACATGACAATGTATACTGACTCACTGGAATAGCGTTTCGGTAAATCCTTTGCACTTTATATTTTACCCATGTGCTGGCGTGGAAGTGCTGCTGATTTGAATCAGAATAGCAATATACCCCCTTAACGGGTTGCGCTGACGTTACGAAGAAATTTTCTATGCTGGACCTTTCCGGTCAATGAATATAAAGTTTGAAGGCCGCTGCATCAAAGTGCCCAAACGGCTACAGGTGCAGCTGGCACGTATTAGCACACAACACGCAGCATATAGTTCGCAATCAATCCATTCCCTAAGGCTCTGCGGAAACTTTAGTCTGATCCTGGTCATAGTGGTACCTAGACCTGGAACCCACCTACGATTAATGGTTTCGTTGCCGTGCTGTCCTATATGACATCTCGGCCGGACTCTAGTGTGTTCAAAACTGTTAATAAAGGAGGACATTAGAGAGGCAATCTGGACCCGAGGTGAAAATTATGCGGAAAAACGGGGCCCGGAGTGAAAATTATATAAGTCTGGGGTGAAAATTATGTGGGCCCCTAATTAGGAGTTTCATAAAAATTTCTATTCCGGGCTCGCGAGAAAATTCCGAGCCCGGAAAGAATCCTCTCTTCCCACCCCCAGAATCGTCTCTTGTGGAATATGTCGGTCCAATTTCCCGCCTCGTTGAGAAGGAAAAAGCTCCAGTTGTTATATGCAAAGAGGTTAAAACCGCTAATGAGGGTCACCCACTACACGCCTGAAACCAAAACGCAGTCTTAATAGTCGCCTCCACCTTGCTTCGAAAAATTCGATATAACAATTTCAGTCAAAAAATTATGGCTTTCGTGTTTTGGGACCATAAAGACATAATTTTTTTTTAAGATATTCCAAGGAGGGCCATGCTGACAGAGAGGGTCTTCCTGCTGCACGAAACTTCTAAACTTCACAAGGTCAACATCAGACTCTTGGGACTTTTCGAACTACGTCTCAAATATAAATACTCAGTTTCAGATTACTGATTTTATCCATATATGAATATAAGTATAAAGAAACACCGTCAACTAGCGAATGGACTTCGCGACTCATCGCAAACTTATGGTATGTGGTTGACCCGAAAACGTGGTAAGGTTATTTCTTTATCTAATTTTCAAGCGGACTTGGAGGTTTTCTGTCTTACCTGTGCACACCCGGATTGTATGTTTTGCAATGGGTTGGTGAACGACGCCGATCTTTCTTTCTTTTTGAGTGGGGATGGCATTCGTCAGCAATTTTATGCTGGCACAGGGGAGCTATTTACGGACAACATCGTCAGAGAGATGGTAAGGAGCCCTGACAAATGGAGCAATTCTTGTTGTGAAGAAGCTTGAGCTCGACCGGTAGAAGGGCGTTGTGCTTCTACATTTCTAATATATAGTTATTTACCATTATTAACTTTCTTCGACCATATATCGGAATGTCGACGTAGACCTTGTATAGGTGCATCATTTTGATTTTTTGCTCTGGGTTCGAATCATAGTCGTCATGGGTGTCTGCGTTCATCCTGTGTTTGACTCACGCTTGCACAGCGATAAGAGTACTAATAATGAAACTGAAGCACAGTCTGACTGTGAGGACGTTCTATACTTCACTAAGGAATGAAGAGGAAACATTAGCGCTCTTATTCTCTATCCAATATTAAAAAGTACAAATCAAACTCTTTCGTTTGATATCCCATCATGCTATATTTTGAGAAAAAACAATTTACACCGCCGTTTCGCATATAAATAAATATAGGGAACACACCTTAGCATTTTTTAAAAATATATTTATTTCAATGTATCTTTCTGGAGCAAAAATAAACAATAATATTTCAAATCTCACTACTAATCTCGTCAATGCTGTAGAATATACCGAGTCAGTCGTGTTCGTGTAATTTATCGGCTTAAAAATCATAAGCCAATGGAATTACAGCCGAACTGGTTAAATATGGAGGCGATCAACTACACCAAGCGGTTCAGCAACTTATGCTCAAGGTGTGGGACAGCGAAGCAATGCATGGCGACTGGTAACGAGGCATCATCTTTCCCATGCATCATTGGTCCATACCAAAAGGGTTCAATCCAGGTAAATCAGATTTTCTCTCTGCGCCAAATGACAAAAAAACTGTTGAAATATGGGCGTGACTTCAAGGCCACCTATGATAGCATAGTCGGGGTAACACTATAAACGATGAGATAATTCAGTATCCCGACGGAAATAATAAGACTGACTAGGCTGATACTGACCAATGTGCGAGGCCAGATAAAAGCAGTAGCATCACTCTTGAAACCATTCAACATCAACAATGGCCTAAGACAAGCAGATGCCGTATCATGCACCTTTTTTGACCTGGCAAGGAAAAAGTGATCCGTGATACTGATGTAAATGCGAGAAGCACCATCTTTTTTAAGTCCTCCCAACTACTGGCCTTTACTGACGATATCGACATCATGGGAAGAACAACCCAGGATGTACCAACTGCTGCACATCAATGAAGGCAAGACGAAATATATGGGGCAACGTCAGCACCAAAAAACAACCAACCAACAACATCAAATTGCACTGGTCAAACGAGAAGAATAAAGATAGGAGACTACAACTTTGATACCGTTGATAATTTCTCCTATTCTAGGGTCGAAAATCACAACCGATAATAGCTACAACGAGGAAATCCGCACACGGTTGTTGGTTGCTAACAGATTTCAGATTACAAAAACTGTTTCGCTCAGAACGTCTCACCATAGAGTCTAAGCTCTTACTGTACAAGGTAATGATCTTGCCAGTCCTCATGTATTCCTCGGAGGCTTGGGTTCTTAGCAAGAAAAATGGCGAACTCCTCGTTCCAGAAAAGAATCCTCCGAAGAATTTTCGGCCCACTGCACGAGAATGGAAGTTTTCTTAGCCTATATGAGCGATACTACGACCGTTTGGTTGTGGATAATATCCAGCTCAATAGGTTGTGGTGGGCGTAGGCCCGGGGCGCCAGACAGCTTTT
Organism: Hermetia illucens; assembly: GCF_905115235.1. Taxonomy (NCBI): domain Eukaryota; kingdom Metazoa; phylum Arthropoda; class Insecta; order Diptera; family Stratiomyidae; genus Hermetia; species Hermetia illucens. The sequence continues at coordinate 63,489,013 of NC_051850.1, read as the reverse complement.
AGGGATATCCAAATGGTGGACCTCGACGCAAAACCGTGATGTCTAGAGTTTCTTATTAAGGCATACCTAGACCGGATACCAATTGTTGCGCCGTTGATGATAATGTATATCTGCCTTTGGTGTAGCAGCGATAGCCCTCGTAAGTAGCTTTGGGATCCCAGCTGCCATTTTCTTCTTAATGTGCTTTGCGGTGCACTATTGTTAGGGAGATTGGCGACATACAGGTATGGGCTAAAGAGCAACTATAACAAATATTTTGTTGAATTTTCATTGAACATTATTTATTTCAGTTTTATTTTTCAAGGGAGTATAAATTTGCAAATAAGCCCTTATAGACTTTCGCGAATTAAATTACCTGGTTGATTTGACTGTTGGTTTCCCACCTCTATTCCTTGTTATTTTTCTTGTCTGTGTGGTACCTTACATAGGAATGAGCAGATCAAAATATTTAACAATTGCTGAATGAATGAAACTTTCGTGATTGATTTGATTTGTTCAAAAAGTTAACTTTACTTTTTTTTATTAAAATCTACTTTCTTACAATTGATTAATTTGTTACATATTTCTGAGAATACTTAAAAGGCAGAGTTTTCAACGACCCACGAGATGTATTTATTTACTCTTGTATAGATTCCAGGATGATCTTTCTCGCCACATCGCAGACCCCAAGAAACAATTCCTACAATAACCCACCGTCTGTTCGGTAGTTGAACCAATAGTGGGCCACCGCTATCACCTTGGCAAGAGTCACGACCTCCTTCGTCCGATCCAGCGCAGAGGAACTCATCCGAAACTCTATTCACAAAAGCTCGTTTGCATCTTTCATGATTCCAAATGGGGACAGCGACTTCCATCAAAACGTTGGAATGGGGTCCGCCGAAGAATGTTGTTCCCCAGCCGGTTACAATGCCAATCCACCCTTCCCAGGTTTCTCCAAGTGGTGGCATACACACAGGCCAAATATATGTGTTGAAAATCGTAGGTCTCTCGAGCTTTATGACTGCGATGTCATTCTCATACGTAGCAGGGTTGAAATCAATATGTTGTCTTATTGAGGCGGCTCGAAAATCACGTAGCCTGGTCTCATTGAATTCACTGAAGTCGTACTCCCCCAATCGAACATAAATATCTGCAACATCGAATTGATGAGTACAGTGAGCAGCAGTGAGTACGTGTCTGTCTGTAATAAGAGCACCCCCACAATAAGCGTTAGGATAACCTCGGCGCATGATAGCCGCCATCCATGGCCATTCGTCAGGTTTCGCCGGTCGACCGCCAGAAATTTTTGGGAATTGTTTAGTTGCCAACCCACATCCTCGGTTTTCAGGTTTATTAACAATACGTCCTGAATCATCAGTGACCAGATCAGCCGTACTTTCTTCGTGAGCACCGAAAAATGTTTCTACCTTCGGTCCTGGTTGTGCAACTGTGTTGTCCGGGCAACAGACTCCAATGGCACTAAAAATTCCGAATTGAGCCGTTTATTATTTACTAATTTAGGAATTAAGCAGGTAATACTTACGATGATTCGATGATACATAAATAACTGAAAATCCTCAAAAAATTAGACGAGAAATCCGGTAACGAACAATGTTTGATATGCTTGCAATGACCTTTCGCTCCTGTCGGAGTTACACACGCCTCATAGGCTTTGTTAGGCTGTGATTTTAATTATGTCGTAAAAGGATTCATATGAAATAATTTAAAGGAACCTTACCGGGTTGAAGAGAGATACGAGCCGTTTCTTAATCTGGTGGTGATGATTAACCGATTCGCTTTGAGGTTCGTCTGCTGATGTAACTTGAGCGCCATCTAACGTATATATGCATGTGTGATGAAATTTTAATTTTTACATAAATGACAATGAAGAGTAAATTATTATCCTTTATTTTTACCTACAAAATATTCACTGCTTGAAAATTTTAAAATTTTTTAGCTACCGAAACTTCAACCTTCGGTTACCGAAAACGTTTATTATTTGAAGTAATAAAAACTTGTTGCTTCTTTTTCGTTGGTGTGGGTATTTATTCTTGCAAATACCGATATTTCGGGAACCACTTGTTCCCTTCATCAGTGCAAACAAGCGAAGTCTAACTTGAGGGAGAATTCTGACGATATAAGGTGGATATACCGAGTCTAAGCGAAGTGAGATGATAGGACTCTGGAGTGTATTTCTCTGTGTATGTCTTCTGTGCTTTTCTGGAAGGATAGGTAGTAGCAAACGCGAATTCGGCAATCGCTCCATCTCAGGCAGGGTCTGCCTCATCTTCTTTTTCTACCATAGATATTGTCCTTATCGACTTTTCGGACTGGATCATCCTCCTCCATACGGATTAAGTGATCCGCCCACCGCAACCTACTGAGCCGGATTTTATGCACAACTTGACGGTCATGGTATCGCTCATAGATTTCGTCGTTATATAGGCTACGGAATCGTCCATCCACATGTAGTGAGCCAAAAATTCTTCGAAGTATGCTTCTCTTGAATGCGGCCAGGAGTTCGCAGTTTTTTTTTTTTGCTAAGAACCCAGATTTCCCAGGAATACATGCGGACTGGCAAAGTCATTGTCTTGTACAGCAAAAGCTTTGACCCTATGATGAGACGTTTCAAACGAAACAGTTTTTGTAAGCTGAAATAGGCTCTGTTGGCTGCCAACAATCGTGCGCTGATTTCATGATCGTAACTGTTATCGGTTGTGATTTTCGACCTTAGATAGGAAAAATTTTCAACGATCTCAAAATTGAAGTCTCCTATCTTCATTATTTTTGTTTGACCAGTGCGATTCGACGTTGTCCGTTCTTTTGTTTTTGATGCTGGCATTGCCACCATGTACTTCGTCTTGCCTTCATTACTGTGCAGCCGAAGATCTCCCACCGCTTGCTCGCTCTGGATGAAGGTAAACTGTACATCTCGCGTTGTTCTTCCCATGATGTTAACATTAGAATAGGCGAGTAGATGGGTGGATTTAAAAAGGATGGTGCCTCTCACATTTACATCGGCATCGCGAATCATTTTCTCCAGGGCCAGGTTAAAGTGGACATGTGAAACGTCTCGAGATTGATCCTGCTGCTTTTATCTAGTTTCGCACATTGGTTAGGGTCAGCCTAGTCAGTCTGATTAATTTCATTTGGAGACCGAATTCTCTCCTGGCCGTGTACCATTTCATCCTGGCTATGCTATCATAGGTCCGGCAGTTTTTCCGTCGCTTACCGCAGAGGGAAAATCTGATCTGTTGCTGATTTGCCTGGAGTGAAGCCTCTTTGGTATGGGCCAATGATGTTGTGGGCGTATGGGGCTATCCGGCCTAGCAAGATAGCGAAGAATATCTTATAGATGGTACTCAGCAAAGTGGTACCGCTACAATTTCTGCACTGTGTGATATCTTCCTTTTTATGTATGAGACAGATAATGCCTCGTTGTCAGTCGTCAGGCATTGCTTCGCTGTCCTACACTTTGAGCACAAGTTGATGAACCACTTGGTATAATTGGTTGCCCCCATATTTAATTCAGCTGTAATTCCACCGGATCCTGGCGACTTTTGATGATGATAATTCGCAGTCCGTTATCATTGGAATCCTTACGTAAGCTATGGGAGCCGACGTATCGCCTGAATACAGACTCTGTCCCTACTTGACTATTGAAATCTCCAAGTATGATTTTGATATCATATCTGGGACAGGCTTCGAGGGTCCGTTCAACTGCTTCATAGAAGGTATCCTTCTACGACTCTGCAGTCTCCTCTGTAGGGGCGTGAACGTTTATTAGGCTTTTATTTCTAAATTTGCCTCGCAAACGCAGAGTGCATAGCCGTTCGCTTATACTCTCAAAGCCGATAACAGCAAGTTTCATTTTCTGGCTGACTAAGAAACCCATTCCGAGCACATGGTTTACTGGATGCCCACTATAATATATGGTGTAGTGGCTTTTCTCCAGGCAGCCGCTCCCTGTCCAACGCATCTCTTGTAACGCCGTTACATTAGCCCTATATTGGGACAGGTTAACGGCTAGCTGCTTGGCAGCTCCATCTCTGTACAGGGAGCGCACTTACCATGAGAAAATGTGCAAATCATTATTTCGTTGTCGTTGCCAGCTTCGTCGTTTTGAAATCCATCCTGTCCAAAGCTCCTCCCATGGCTTTGTAACTTTGGTTTTTCCCCAACCTGAGGGACCAGTTGGTACATTTTAACCCGTTTTTAGGCGCGGGAGACTAGCCTCCTCCTTCTGCAGTTTTTCATTAAGAAAGAACTCCCAGCGATCACCACGTGGAGGTGGAAATAGGGTTTGCTAGTAGAGCTGGCGTTCCCCAAGTTTTATGCTCCATCGTGGGTACCAATCCACGTTTTGGCCTGGCACCTATACGACCCTTTGACCGGAAGAGAAAGATGCCTTCTATAAATAACCACACACAGTTCAAGACAGATTTTCTAAGGGGGATATTATGACTGTAATAAATGATCTAAATGTTAAAGTACTACTTGACAAGGGTTGTTAAATATAAAAACTGTGTAATATCCCACGCAGCTATATTCGGTGAAAAAAATTCCGCGCTCCCGCCTCCTCTGTATAAGGACTTAGGTGTAGCACTGTGAGAAAACTACGGCAGACAGGCAGACATACCCACCTTTAAATCACCAGGCTTCAAAGGAAACAAGTCGGGAAACTGGAAGATGAACGCTTCAGGTATGAAAAGTTTTGTGTACATCTTTTATAAAAATATTTGAGTGGACATTTGTCCCTTTGGAACCCAGCACACAATATATGCATATATTATGTGAGAATATCCACTTCCGGGTGATGTTGACTTTAGTCTCGAATGTGCACAGAAGCGACAACTTTCATCTATTATAACTTTGTTAGTAATAATCCGATTTCCACCAAACTTGGTAGGATCATGCTCTATGTTATAGCCTACATTGCTGTAATTTTGCGGTTCTAGAATGAATTTAGGGGGGATTTGGAGTTAATGAAGAAAAATTATAGTAATATACTATTATTAACTTTATTTGAACAGATATCGGTATGGAGGGTATTTCGGAACCTAAGTACCATATAGTGGCATCCTCTTGATTTTTTTTTTCAGAATTTTCGGTTTGGTAGCTTCTGAGAATGGACCCGTTAAAGAAATAATCATTTTTGACCCCCCACACTCCCTAACTTTCCAACAAATGTCAAAATTAAGCCCGGCTTCGAAACATACTAACCGAGACCTTTCACTTGATTATAATTGGTGGAAAAACAATTTGACACCTTTCTACCAAATTTGGCGTCAATCGCTCTAATGGTTTTCGGGAAAGTGCGTATGACAGACAGACAGACAAACAAACAGTAAACCGATTTTAATAAGTATTTGTTCTACGCAAAACTTTAAAATGAAAAGGAACCCCTATAAAAAGTTGGGCCAATGCTGCGGTTAAAAGAACCAACAATCAAAGTGGTGTCCAATCAATTCAAGGAAGGACCGAGGCGAAACAGAGAGCCTCATATAGCTAGACATAAACCTGCTTTCATAGTAGATCTGTGAAAAGAGAATTCATATCGCTATTTTCTGCGAACAATACAAAAATCTCCATTAAAACATTTGGCAAATGAACGAGCCCGAGTCAAAATCACAGTGTGTTCTGCGCACCTGTTAGTTGCACCAAGCTGAAAAATCTATAATAACAAATGCAGACACGAGGAGCACTAACACCATCACACAAATGAGAACTAATGCCAATGAAGATGCTCAGAACGCAACGGTTTTTTTGACTGAAAAGCTCCGCCTCCTATGCACATTCTTCTTGGCGCCGGTGAATATTTTGCAGCGTTACGTGTCATTTCTATATAGTGGACTCAGGCCTGACGAGAGGCGGTGGAAAGAGGGGAGGTTCCCAGGGCCTGGACCGGAATACAAATTTCAATGAAAAAAGGGATAGGCTCGGTCTAATTTTTACCCCAGCCCCATATAATTTTCGCACCGAGATATCAAGGAACTACCTTTGCAACGATAATAATAAGCGCTGAAGGCATTCCTTCAATAACCGAAAGTGGAGTACTGGACGCGGCGAAGAAATTCTAAGATAACCTCCCAGTTGAAAGTTTTCTCCTTAAAGCTGAAATGGTTATTGATAATGAAGCATAATACGCTTTATTTCTTCTTGGGGTACATCTATTCCGTCAACGGGTTCGCACAAGTTAATTAGTTTGGTATATAGAAAAAATATTCATCGGTTAGATGGTGTCTATACCTAACTGTCTTTCTATCCAAAACATCTTTCAGCGAATTATACAAGCTTTTCCATTCCATTTCAATAGGTCTGAAGGGAAATTTTTCCAAAAACTTTGCAATCGATGTCAAATCTGGGACCGGCTTTGCGAAGAACAAACCTACGTTTAATGTCTCATATGACTATATTTGGAGCAAACAAACAAACAATAGGTGTAGCTGTGTACGTGTGTAACAACCGCCACCAAAATTTATTTTGCCTGCATTTGAAAATTTACTAGAAAACCTAGTTTTCCAAGGGGACGAAGCCCAAAGGTGATTACCGGTTATTTTAATGCGTAGACCTCAAATAGAGTGGTAAAGAGATTAACGCGGGTGTCCGAGAGGGCTCTGTATTGGACCCATTGGTGTATAGCATCATGTGTAATTACGTACTTAATCTCCCGTTTCTAGAGGAAATCAACGTGGTGGGTTACGCCAACAAAATAGCATTGACTGTAGTCGCAAAACATCTTGAACAGAAAGATAGCCCTGAACGGGAACTTGCTGACGAAAAAACAAAGCAATTTTAGGCAGCACGTGGAGCATTCTTGCCGCAAAGCATCCGCCATAGTTTACCTGTAGGGTGATGAACTCCATCTTGCTGTGTGCGTTCACAGTTTGGGGACAACGATGCATGTTTTATGTAACGCACATAAACTGAGTGCGGACTACAGAACAGCAATCTCAAGGGTGTGCTCTGCCTGCAGGATCGTCTGAGACGATGCAGCATTCGTCCATCTCAGGAATGGTGCCGATTGACATTATGGACATACAAAAAAGTGTCGTTGGGCACAGAAGATGATCCCTGCCAGTGAAGTGACTGGAGGGAAAGCATGGGAAGAACAGTTTTTCACGGGATATGTAGGATTAGTACCTGTACAGGTTTAAATATGACCCTTCACTTTATTATCCAAATTGCGATAAAGTCCCAGAGTACTCAGGGGAAGAATTTTTTCAATGTTCGAGATTCATTGAATAAAGAAGAAACTTAGGGGAGACTTTAAGTGAAATGCCATCATTGGAAAATGCTAGCATGCCAGGAGGAGTTGGAGCGATCAACTCAATGATCAGGTCGATGATCCAGGGTAAACCGCGGATGCGAATGCTGCGCATAAAAGAAAGGAGACCTAGCTAAAGGGAGTAAACTTCGTCCTGTAATGGATGAAAGTCATCATTTTTTTCGATCAAAGGCTCGGTGTAGTCGAGAGGCTTTCAAAACACCACTTAGCGTATCAGGCCACCGCAGTTTAGGTCAAATCAGTAGCAGCAGAGGTTAACGGTTGAACACAGTTCTGGGAAGCGATACAAAAGCGTGGTTCCGCAGGCTAAGTTTGGAAAAATGATGGGAGACTTTAACCGGTAGTAGTTTCCAATTACAGTTGTAATTAGGATTTGCAGAAAAAATTTCCTCAGACTTTATGATGATGAATGTAATCTCAAGAAGGTGACCATAATTTCAGGTTTTTAATTGAAGGCCGCCTAATGCATTTTCAAAAAATTATGAAAGGGCTGGTAAGTTTTTGGAGAAGAGGGGGTGGACCATGTTAAAAAAAAGTCGTTACATGAGCCTCTCCTGCGTGGAAAATGTGTATGAATTGGAGAACATTAACGGTCCAGTGCTGATGATAGATAATGCTGCTGTTGTTCGAGCGTCAACAGTTATGGAGAAAGTTGACGAAGTAAGCATTCTTTTCCACTAAGCTGAACCAACACTCACACTAAACCTTCATTTGTAAAAAAAATTTATATAGAAATACAATTTCAATAACTAAAATTAATCCTAATTTACCTACTTATAAAAAAAAGTTTAAAATAAGTAATAATTACGAATATCTGAATGTCATAAATTACTAATTATTACTGAAAAAAATGAGATGTGCACAGTTCTCTCCTGCAGCTCCATGCTCGCCCTTGGTTCAAAATTGACAAAAATATTTAAAAAATGATGAATTTCAGATGGAAAATTTTGATTTTGAAGTGAAAGATTCTGTAATTGCTTTACAGAATTCTGAAGTCAGTTTAAAAAGTTCTAAAATTAGCTTGGAGGGTTCGAAATTTGACTTGCAAGGCTTATAAAAGTTCAGATTAGAGTGCGTACGTCGCATTAATGAAGTGGTATAACTACGTGAATTCCCATAAAATGCGTGCTCAACCTGTGTTGATGTGAACATTTACTGTTGCAGTTTGTATTTTACTCAGTTCAATGAGACTGAAAACTTTCACTACACAACTTCAACGGCCACCTATCTCCTCTAAATTAATTCAAAATTTCAGACTCTATGTAATTTTATAGATTTTTCACTTTTTCATAACATTTCAACCTTGCACTGTATTTACCTATTTCTCCTGTGAAGAGTACTATCAGGCAAACGAATATTAAACTAGGTACAGATATTAATTGAACACTCTTCATTTCTCTTTCGCTTCTTATCACTGTGAACGCCGACGCGACTATTTTGCAAATGGGAAATTTCACTCAATTTGAGTTCTTCTAACTTGCATAGTAATTTCTGGTGTTATGTTATCAATGGTCGTCGTCATTTCCTTTTTGCACAGATAAAACTGTACCAACCGAAATTCGAGCCGGCAAAGGGTGTTTTTCGTGGGAAGAGAATCTCGATTCCAGATAATTGAGGAATTCAATGAGTTCTCTGATTGACCTTAGCCTACTAATTTGGCAAATGTGGGTCATAAAAAATACGCGATTCCATTGAATGCATTTAAAACCGAAAACAATCGATGTTTCCATTTGCGTAAGAAATAGATGTTAGTGTCGGTGATAGATGAATGCAAATGTGTACACACGATTTGCTTTAATATTGAATGTGCCAAAAAATGCATAGTTTCGCGCCAGTTGTGCTGGGTCTGCATTGCTATCAGCCAAAGTGAGCAAATGTGGGGGAAGACGATTTCTTCGGACGCATTAGCGAGAATGGTTAAAACTCATATTCGGCTCGGTTTTATCTCTCAAGCAACATTTTTATCGGAAAATCTGGCATAATAAGTGGAAAGTGCTTACCAAAATAGAAGCCTAAATAGCTAACTTAAACCATAGAATAAAGTTCTCAGTCATATAGTTCTTCATGACTAACAACCACACCTGGAAGAGAGCTCGAGAAAATTTCGCAACCATTCTTGTGAGTAAGTCCAATGAGGCGGGAGGAGATATGAATAAGGATGCAGGGTAGGATAACAATTAGGCTTCACAAGGTCGATTAAGAATGGTTTGGATGGGGCACTTTGTTGCATTGGTGAACCATATTGTGCCTGGAAATGGTCACCGGTATAAAGGAGGACTCTACCTTATCTGCCGAAAGAACGGTTATCATTATCATAGGAGAAATGAAGACCTATGGAAATGCTGTGCTCTATGTTAACAGATAAGACGTGGTAAACAATGCCTCAAATGGATGGCGTAGGCCAAAGCGCCCGACAACTACTAGCGATACCGAATATCATGAGAACTTGGAGAGAGAATTTTTTTTAAATAACTATTCTTATTTTAGCAAAATTAACAGACATTCATATATAAAGGGATAATTCGAGAACTTATTTTACTTATACATAACATACTGTTCTAAGGTTCAGATAATGTAAAAAGGTTTATGTTTGCATAGTACACTTAAGTAAAATAAAAGCAGAATTATTAAAATCTAGGAAAGGGTCAATAAGTTATTGGGGGGATAACTTCATCATGCTAAATCCTACTTAATCTCTTCTGGGTCCCATGGCAGGCAGACCAAAAAACGCAATTAATGTCGGTAGAAAAAATAATCATGCCACTGAGAAAAATGCTCGCGCGTTCATCTCGGTCGACGAGGTAAGGCAAACCCCAATCCGTCCGATTGCAATTATCCTAGTTTGCGGACCGTAGAAATATGTATTAAGGAAGTGGTGAAAATTTTAAAGAATTTGGTTGGATAGATTTTGAGCTATTTTGGCAGCTGATTTTCAAGATGCAGTTTCGAGAAAAACGCATTTGAAAATTTAAATGTGATTATCAACAGTAAAATTTTAGCTCACCATTAATCTGCAATACCTGGTTCATAGAGAGCACCCTCCGTTTCTTCAAAAAAGTCTTGTAAAGCCGATTGTTGCTCTCTGGTTTCAATTCTGGCTCTTTTAGCGAGGTCAGTCGATCGTCTTTCGGACCACCAAATTCGCGCTTCATTGCGGCGGTCGGCATAAACCTGACATATGTGACCAACTTGACATCCCATTGTCACTAGGATTTTGAGAATGCCATTGAATCCTTCATTGAAAATAATCACAACCAGAAAAGTGGCTATTTCTACGACCTTGGCCCCAGAATGAAGGTGTTTAGGAGCAAAAGTCCAGATCAATGCATTTAACGACTCATTGTTATTCTGGGTCTCTGCTCCTAAACATCTGTTCAAGAGATCATCTCGTGACAAATCTTCATAGATTGGTTTGATGACTGTTTGAACTTCTTCAGTCAAAGGTGCCTTCTTGTGGTGAAAACTATCCAGTTCTCCTTTAGTTTCCGCTTTGCGCCATTTGCACCAACTGTCCTCGCCTGCTGGACAATTTTGATGCTGAGCATTTTCGTCTGTAGAACATTTATGGAAGAAAGTTTCCCGAATTTCTTGCTTCATTCCTTCTATCGAATTTGCGTGTCGACGAATAGCCAGACCAAAAAGTGTAGTGAGGTCGTTAATAACCTTATCAGTAAGTTTTCCAGCCCCTTTTCCACCAATGCCTTTGTGAATCTTCTTTGCATTTCTAAGCTGCGTTCCCATGCTTTTCTCGACATGTCCTACGCATTCCTTTTTTACTACTACGTATATTTTATTATTTGCAGACATTTGCACAAATACCGGAGAAAACTCCAGCAAAATCCAATATACAAAACTTGTCGCAATTGGAACATCCATGTTCATGCTTGCTAAAAGTTTCTTTGCTGATGTTGATGTGAAGTCCTTTTTCTTCTCTGATAAATATCGATTCCCATGAAATACTCGTTTTTTAGTGCGAGCATGACGTTGAACGTTAAAACGATCTCCCTTCGTACGATCCATTTAAAAAATCACTGAACTCACAAACAGCACAATACTTACAACAAAATATAACTGAGTATAACTTGAAAGTCTTTCAGTGCTCACTCTAGTCTGGATTATCCTTTTTATTCCAAACAGCAAATAAGTTTAGACAATTGATTGGTTTTCCATCTTTTTATATTTATACCTGTGTTCGAATTTATAAGGCTCAGGTAAAAAACTACCAGGTAAAAAAAGATTCGATGCTCTTTCTCATCGAGTACTCTAACCGCGGCTGCAAACTCCTTACCTGTTTAACACTGTAATTTCTGAACGACTCGGAATATCGGAAAATCCCATTGCCCACATATTCTCCACTATATATAGATACAATTCATGCAAAAAAATCAATTTCTCCAACCCGACACACGGGATGACCCCTTAACATTGACATCTGATTATTTTGAAAAAAGTTTCTGTAATACTATTAAAGAAGTCGAACGATTTGATCACCAGCTGATGAAGCTCATTGTTATCTCAGCTGAACGCACCAGTCATTTCTTCAAGGCATACACGCCACAGACAATGACTACTGTATTGGTACTCATGATTTGTCAATAAATGGAGTATTAACGGTTGTCGTATGTTCCTAGCTATACCTTTATAAGACGTCTCCATTTGCCCAGCGTCCCTTATAGTGAAATTGGTCCCGACCGGACCATCGATAGGACCTTGGTAACTGAACCCCTGAACCCCAGCTGTGAATGAGTACCTGAGTCAAATCACGGTAATAATCTCGGTCGGGCGCAATGCTGACCACATTGCCTCCTACAGGCTCTTCTGTGGTGAACCGTTACGGTCTTGAATGAAGTGCTCTAACACACTTCAAGGCCCTTAAAACTCAATACTCTGACTCAAGAGTTCTTCAATCACATTATCGAGGAAAATAAAACAAAACAGTTTTTGCAGCACATTTTTGAAAAAGCGTTTATGACATTGTTGGAATTGTTGTGAAAATTCAATGACTTGTGAAAAGAAAGTGCAGTAGACTTTTGCATACGGTTGAGTAAAAGCAGACACCATAAAAAAACCGCTCTCTATACATTGTCTTCTTGGATCTAAAAAAGCCGGTATGCATTGCTATCAAATCTAGTGTCAGAGGAGCTCGTCCACTAGGCGTGACGTTAGGCAAATACATCAAAATCACTGCGTGCCTCTGTCAGTATTCACCAAAAAAGTACCTCTCTTTACTATTCTTCGTTCTTCTCTTGGATGTTGCCACGCGGAACATCCAATATCTACCGCTCTACGTACTGCTCCATTCAAATTGTATTTTCTTATCATCTCACAACAAAGTTTAACTCGAACAACTTGTGCAAAAATGGAATGAGCGCTTCACGGTCTACAGCAAAATGCGGAAAAACAATTTATGACGAGCGGCCGAAACAAACGAGTGGGAGAAGTGGCGAACCAGATCCAACCTAGTCGAGTTCACTACCGAAAGGGAAAAAGGCTATGAAGTAATTAAAGTTGTCAAACAAAGAGGCTAGTGGCTACACCATTTAAGCAACTGTCACTGATTTAGTGATACTTGATGGAATTCTGTATAAAACGTTAAGAGTTAACTATGAATTCTTCGTGTGAGGACCGAGAAAGCGGGAAGTGCCGGGCTGTCTCTTCCTCATCCTCCTATTGAACATATACAGCCTAACGCTACCACGATTTACTCTATTTGGTAGTTTAACTCAAATTTCTCCATTCGACTGCATGAACCTGTGCCACTTCTGAGCAGGTCGTCAGTGTATGACTTTACTAAACTATTGTGGAATCGGGAACGTTTCATTCAATGGCGAAGTCTCAGCAGCACTTGGCTACAGTCATGAATCAAAGAAATTGAGATTGCGGGATGCGCATGTGTCAAAATTTCATGACGTCATTAAAATTCGTTCGCCACTTATAACGGACAGAATTTTGTTCGTTAAACAATTGCGAATAAGTAGCGACTTCTGATTGTGAATGAATTTTGTGCTTTATTCAATTATTTGGAATAAGTTTTCGAGTGATAAACATTCAGTAGAATGCGGTGTATAGTATATGGTTGTAATAATGGTAGTGGGAAAATGGAAATGGAAATGGAAAGTGAAGTGCTGGCGCAAGGATCAATTTAATACGGCTACTTATACGATTTGCAGCAAACATTTCATGCCAGGCGACTTCAAAAGGATCTTGCAGCATGAACTTCTCGGTGAGCTTCTAAACATGTTAGGATTGGTTCTTTTTGCGCAAAATAAAATTTACATTATGGGGATAGAGCAAAAATATTGTCGCGAAGATAATATACTTAAATATTTTTTAGATCTCCGGCGAGTGGAGAAGCGACTTCACAGACGGAAAAAGGAAGCCTGGGAGAATCAACAGGTCTGTGAACTCGAAAAGTAGAGGGAGCAACTGCACCAGACGCGGAAGTTTTACCAACAAGTCAGCAGGATAAAGCCTTACACACTTCGATGTTCATCCTGCCGAGACAAAGAGGGAAATCTGATTTCCGGCAGAATGGGCATATTGGAGTGATGGGTTGAGTACTTTGATGAACTACTGTATAACCAGAACACTGGCGAGTTGGAGGTCGCCAACTGAAGGCGACGGACAAATATTGCCACCACCAAGTATAGAAGAAACAGTCCGTGTAATTCATCGACTTAAAAATCATAAGTCGCCAGGAGCCGATGGAATTACAGTCGAATTAAATATGGAGGCGACCAATTACATCAAGTGGTTCATCAACTTGTGCTCAAAGTGTGGGACAGCGAATCAATGCTTGACGACTGGCAAAGAAGCATTATCTGTCTCATACATAAAAAGGGAGATATCACACAGTGCAGCAATTATAGGGGTATCACGTTGCTGAGTACCATCTATAAGATATTCTCTTCTATCTTGCTAGCCCAGATACGCCCACAACATCATTGGTCTATACCAAATAGGTTTCACTCTAGGCAAATCAGCAATAAATCAGATTTTCTCTCTGCGGCAAACGATGAAAAAACTGTTGGAATATGGACATCAGTTCCACCATCTTTTCATCGATTTTAAAGCCGCCTATGATAGCATAGTCAGGGTAAAACTATACACGGCCATGAGAGAATTCGGTATCCCGACGAAATTGATAAGACTGACTAGGCTGACCCTGACCAATGTGCGAGGCCAGATAAAAGCAGCAGGATCACTCTCAAGACCATTCGACATCAACAACGGTCTAAGACAAGGGGATGCCCTATCATTCATCCTTTTTAACCTGGCCCTGGAGAAACTGATCCCTGATGCAGCGGTAAATGCAAGAGGTACGATCCTTTTTAAGTTCACCCACCTACTGGCCTATTCTGATGATATCGACTTCATGGGAAAAATGACCCGAGACGTACAAACTACCTTCATCCAGATCGAGCAGGTGGCAATTGGCGCCAGATCTTGGGTTGCACATTAATGAAAGCAAGACAAAATATGTATATGGTGACAACGACAGCACCAAAAACCAACCAACCAACAACATCAAACCGCACTGGTCAAACGGGAAGAATAAAGATAGGAGAATACAGCTTTGAGGCCGTTGATAATTTTTCCTATCTAGGCTCAAAAATCACAACCGATAACAGCTACGATAATGATAGGGTCAAAGCTCTTACTGTACAAGACAATGATCTTGCCAGTCCTCATGTATTCCTCGGAAACTTGGGTTCTTAGTAAGAAAAATTGCGAACTCTTAACCGCGCTTGAGAGAAGAATCCTCCGAAGAATTTTTGGCCCCTTAGATGAGGATGGACGATTCCGTAGCTTACATAATGACGAAATCTATGAGAGATGCCATGACCGTCAAGTTATGGACAAAATCCGGCTTAATAGGTTACGGTGGGCGAGTCACCTAATCCGTATGGATGAGGATGATCCCACCCGGAAAGTCTATAAGGGCAATATCTATGGTAGAAAAAGAAGAAGAGGCAGACCCTGCCTAAGATGGAGCGATGGCGTAGGTCAGGACGCCAGACAGCTTTTAGGGATATCGAATTGGTGGACCTCGGCGTAAAACCGGGATGTCTGGAGTTCCTTATTAAGGCAGACCTAGATCGGATACCGGTTGTTGCGCGTTGATGATAATGATGATTCTTTAGATTAAATATAGTGAGAAGGAACTTCAGTTAGATTAATCATAAATAGAGTAGTGTGCAGTGTGATTTTGTCAAATGTACGTGGAAAGAAGAACTGGAAGAGGCAAGAATGATAATGTAAATAGGAAAAGGAATGTCGCTCATTCTTCTTCTTTAATTGAATATTGATCAGTAGCAATGTGAACATAGTTTGTTTCTCCTGGATAGATTCAGGTTATCAGCACAAATTCACTGAACATTTACAGAATCGAACTAAGAAAGAAGCTCGGTAAATGGAAACCCAAAATAATAGCCTGCGGGGAAGAAATAAAAAATTGAAAAAAGAGCGCCCAAAATGCAGCCAAGAAAAACATGACTTGGAGTCAAAAGAAAAAGATATTTACCGATGGGCCAAAAAAATCCGGAGAAATAAGTGCAATCGTGTGCGGATGATATTGCCGAATCCATCCATTTATTCGGCTGGAGCAAATTCTTACAAGCTGCTCCTAAAAAAATGTTCGTACCCATCGATCAGAACGTTGGAACGATGGCCCAAAAAATTAATATCCAGCCTGGATTATTGAAGTCGGTTTTAAAAATTGTGAAGAATGTTGATTTATCAGTTTTGGACAAAATTTGTGTCTTATCATTCGATGAAATGAAAACAACTTCATGCCCAGCTGCCATTGTGCAAGTAGCAATGCTAAGAAGTCTTTTCAGTAAAGCACCCTTTTTTAAAGTTTTATGTGAAACAAAACCTTATTAGAATCGAGACGTTGTCTGTCTGTCCGTCTGTCTGTCTGCCTGCCTTTTTTTTTATGGATGGAGGTGGAACTCTTACAAAGCCATTGCCGCGCCAAGTTGCGGCAGCGTGTGGGATTCTCACCCACTAAAATCACCCGCACTCTCTTCCTTCCCCGCGTAATGCCAAAGCATTACTTCGCGGGGTGGACTGCGATTTAAGCGACCAAGCCTTCCGTTCTTCGCATCCTCCTTGCGCGCTCCGCTCTTCCAAGTTCCTCCTGTATTCTTTTGATTGCGGAGTTCACCGCACACCAGTTTCCCTCCGACTTCAACATTTCCCCGACGATGTTCTGTGGGTTTAGGTTGTTTTTCAGGGAGCCTTCCAGACTCCCCCTTTCCGAGAAAAATTGTGGACAAATAATTAGAGCTGCAGAAGAAAGTGAGTATATCATTCAGGCAACTTCGGGCGACTAATTAAGCCGTTAACAAAGAACTAGGATTATGGCTTGATTTGCCATAAAATGAAGACCTTACATTCGGAGATTTCAGCGGGAGAAGCTGAAACGATCGAGTTGACTGAGACTTTCATCATCCAAAAGTTAAGAGGTAATTTTTGAAAATTCCCGCTCTATTTGCAGCAACTATATCATCACACTTCTTGATTTGAGCCAGGATATTGACTGCAGTATTAGAATTTATTTTAGAATTAGGACTTTGAATAGAAATCTAACATTAAGTGATGAGAGAAAAATGTAAAGAAAATGAGAAAAATTATTAAATAGTAAACATTAGACACCGAAATAAATGCTTTTTCACTTTATTTCTTGTTTATTTATCGTGTTATATGCTGCAAAATTCAATTGCTTAGTTTAAATACTGTCTTATTGACTATAAACGTGGAGATTTGACATTCAATAGCTGATTTAAGGATTTTAATGACGTCAGAACGACGACCAAAGTTTGATTCTTTGCTACAGCTCTCCACTAAATGGCTTCATAAGGGATTTGATAAAACTACTTGACTGTCGGAATAGATTCGAATGGTACGACCAAGCTAGTTTCAAAAGGTTATCATTTTACCAAAAGGTCATAGAATCCATGCGCATTTGCCTAGGCGATTGGTGGCCTTTCCACGCACTAATGAAAATAAGTCTACACACGTTACTAGTTGTTTCCCCTTTAACACTAAAACGAATGGGGCGGTGAAGTTCCCACCGCTCCAATAATACCAAGATGACCGAGCCTTTGGATATGTGCCAACACCTTTCCACTGCTAGCAGAGTTTAACCTTGGGCACCAGACGATGTATATATATGTATACAAAATGGGCTTGATTGTGTTTTATCGCAGCCATACAGCAAAAGAGCAATCTGCAGAATTTTTGATATTGCTCCTCGATATGATGTTTCCACATTAATTTGGAGTCGAAATGGATTCTAGGATGCTTGACTGTTTAGAATAACTGGATTTCTCTCTACTCCTGAGAAAGTAAGTAGCGTGTAGCGGAGGTTAAGGTTCTTAGCAAGCAAAATTGCGAGTTCTTCACCGTCTGATTGTGGATAAAATCCGGTCCAATAACCTATGACGGACGGGTCATTTAATCGGTATAGAGAAGGATGGTTCAACCACATAGGATGAAAAAGAGGCTGATAATGTTGACGTATTGCTGCCCCACATTACATTCCTGGTCAACATAAGAGGTTCACTTTTCTAGACTTCAGCGTGTGTCCACTACAAAGGCACTAACTGTATATCGCCTGTAGGCTGGCGCTCAGGCAGTTTCATATTACGCTTGCAAACTTACTGAAAATTACTACAGATCGCCTACAAATGCTTGCGCGAAGGACAAAAGAGCCATGACAAGGGAGAGAGAACCTCGATGGGCAGTCCCCAAGGCATTTGGCCTTAACAGACCTCCGTCCAACCACGATATGGATCTTTCTCTACTCCAGCATGTGAAGAATCCAACTGATTAATAGCGGTGTGATTCCATGTTGTCTTGCCATATAACGTAAGGAAATACATCTGCGGTGTCTATGGATGTATCCGAGGCGTACTATCGCCATCTTGATTTTTGACACGACCTTGTAAAGTGTTTTTCCAGGAAAGCACGATGCCTCCTATGTAATAGCCACTTGTGGCGTGTGCATATCCCTTAATAACCAATTAGTAGTTATACGATAAATACATATATTAACAATTCTCTCCTAAAATTTCAACTCAGTAGATTCAAAACATCAAAACATAAAAAACATTGTTTTGATAAAAACCCTTTTAAAGTCTTTTTGTCTCACATATTAATGAAAAGGCTTCTTACTTTTAATCAATAATATATTATGGTATACCCGCCTGCCTCCCATAAGCAACGTTTTCTTAAGTTTCTGCAAGCAATCCACTTTTTTGGATTGGTAACATAAAGTTGCGTTTTTTCTATCTGATCAGCTCACTATACGAATTTTGATATTTCTTGTCCAATCATGGCGCCGATAATTTTGAATGTTCGGTCGTTGGGTTGATTAAATAATCTCAAGTCTTTTAGCAAAGGAATATTTTCTACATCCAAGCTATGACCGAAACAGACTTTTACAAATGTCTAGGAATTCTGCAAGGAACTCATGTTCGAATTGATTATTTGAAAAATACACTGCTATCCGATTTCCTGCGACGTGTGAAGCTGTGAAGCGCATTAAGTGTACTCGTTATCCCTTTACTGGCGTATGCATTTGGAATATTGCCGTAAACGAAGACCAATCTGGTAAACATCCAGCGGCAGATACTATCATGTCCAAATTCCGAATACATCATCCAAATTTTGTTGTAGAGCGCATGAACCTGCCTCGTGGCATCGGAGGCAAGGATATGGTTGACACTCATCCACAATATCGCCGCCAAGTCGACTCGTTACGAGATTATTTTTAGAGCAAGAAGCATGCGGCTGTTTGTAAGGCAGATTTGCGGACTGACTCCACCTAACTTGAAGGATCGATCATCCAATGCCCCGATACCGAGGGATTTTTGTGTTCCATTTAGGACGGCATGGTCGCCACCCGGGCTTATAAAAAGTTCATAATGAAAAAGCGGGTGAAGAACGACCAGTGCAGAGTATGTGGTTCGAGGTTAGAAGCGTTGGACTATCTCATTTCTGACTGGACTGTTATGGCACAGGTATAATACACGGACGGGAGAGATTTGAGATTTGCCGGGATAATGCTGATAATGATGTATATAAAGTGATTCACCAGAATCTTGCTTACAAGCATAGACTGATCATGGGAACATGTCCAGTTTGTATTGGGGCAAGTTGTAACTGACCACCATATACCACGTAATAAGCCTGACGTGCTGTTATATTATCGATGTTGCGGGTGTATTATCGATGTTGTCATCCCTCCCCCTCCCTTCCCTGGCATGTAATAGCAACATACAAAGGGGAAAACGTGGAAAAAAACATGAAATACGAGTCACCCGCTAAGGAAACTAAAGAAATTTGGCGTCTCGAAATGGTGGATGTAATTCCCATAACATTGTTATATTATAATATTGGGACTCCCACAAAATCTGGTTCAAACTCCATAAATACACCATTCTGTAAACATGCTCGATGTTGCGAGAAATTCTCGACGGATTTTTCCACTAATCTACCACTGACCACCACCACCAGAGCCTTTATAAATTTTTCTTTAGTAGGTAGGATCGTGGAGTGTAAATGTTTGTCACTTAGTGCCACTATTAGGATTGTAACAACTTGAAAAAATAATAATCCCTGGCGCGAGATGCCAATTGGAGCTGGGAAATGAAGCGGGTTAGATCACTTCATTCAAGACTGCAGAGATACATTACATGAAAACTGTAGGAGGCAAAATATGGTCAACATTGCGCTCGGCCGTGATCATTATTCTGATGTGACTCAGGTACTCATTCACAGCGGAGTCGACTGGTATCTCTATTCCTCTCCCACCAGTGAGATAAATGGCTATAGGGATTCGATTGCGCAAGCTGCAAATCTCGAATTATTTTACATTATAGAGACGGAAACTACTCTTTTCAATGAACACGAAACAGATTCTAAAGTGATTTACGTTCTTCCACAAGCTAGAGATACAATAAAACCAGTTCTTAATATGATTTAAAGAACCGCATGTGTAGGTGATACTGTGGCTCTGTAGTGTTATTCGACAGATGCCATTAATGCCTCCTTACACCTGCTCCCGTTGGACCTTCATATTAAATACGCTGTACCGTGCAGTCTGAATGTTAGGGAGCGAAACCGTCATAGTAACATCATAGACGAAGTACCTTGGATACGATGGGCATTCCCTTCGGACTCCGCTGTCAAGTCCAGCTTCAAGAGAAATTTTGTTGTGGGCTTCTCAACGAAGGCAGAGTGGTAGACCGGCGGATAAAAGATTCTCTGCGTAGCTGATGCGGGAATTATACGCACAGTGTAGCCGAGTCGTACAATTTTTCGAGATTCGTCAGTGTATCCCAGACGGAAGTAGTGGTGCAAGATCCGAACTTCAAGCGGAGTAGAGCCATTCCGGCTGATAGCAATTATTTCTTTTAACTCAGTGGTGAGATTCTCCAGATATGTGGGGCAGTCGAACACATGAACAAGTCGGAATACCGGGAGCTCGTGCTTCGAGTATAAAGGTTTTGTGTTCATCTTATGTAAGAAATTTCAACGCACATTTTTCTATCCGTATATAGCTACAAATCCAACATAATCCTTCATATTTTTCCAAACTACGAGACATACGTACATATTACAGCCATAGATATTACGCTCACCCTAAACAAATAAACTGCCTATTTCCGAATACTGTACACATATATGCACGTATATAAATTGATCGTACCCATATTTCCCATTTACTTCTTATATCTATTTGAATTAGGCACTACCCGCAAAGTTCATTAGCACGCATATATTATATACCTACATAAACATATGTCTTGTTGACAAATAACTAAAAAACTAAAACAAAATAATTCTCTGCGATCCAATTCATAAGAATTCATTTCGTTGTGGTATTGACGAATTGATGTGAGATGATGATGTCATGCAGGTTGTAGAGCGCACGAAATTCACAAAAAATTGTAAAGTTTCACCCCCTATAACTTTGTTAATAATAGTTGGATTTTCTTCAAACTTGATCAAACTATGCATTATGTTCTTCATTACACGCGTGCCAAATGTTATACTTCTGGGGTGAACATAAGGGGGGGTGCCGGGTAAATTTCTAAAATGTGGAAATATACTATTATTAATTTTATTTGTGCAGATATCGGAACCGGATATATTTTGGGGCCTAGATTTCGTAGAGATACACCACTGTGATTTTTTTCAGATTTTTCGGTTGGATAGGTTCTAAGAACGAGACTTGTTACACTTTTTGGGGGTCATATTTTGGGCCCTCACTCCCCTATGTTTCACCCAATATCAAATATTGAACCAGTTTCGAAAAGTACTAATTGAGACCTTTCATTTGATACCCCACATGGCTACATTCTGTGAAAAAAAATGTGCACCCTCCATTCACATGTATGGGGAGCCCGCCTTAAACTTAACACAAAATGGCGCCACTTACTGCATGTAAAGGGAACACCAGCTTACACACACTCACTAATTTTCATGACAATCGGTCTAGCCGTTTCCGAATAAATCGGGTGTGACAGACAGACAGACGGACAGACAGACACCGTCTCGATTCTAATAAGGTTTTGTTTCACACAAAACCTTAAAAAGGGCTAGGGAGAATTAGATTCTTCTTCAATGGAATTTTAATATTTCACTGGAATTTCAATTATTCTCGTTAATTATGACGTCATGTATGGCTTAGGATGCTGTTAATTAGCACGAAATTGATAAGTTTGAACTTCTATAACTGTGACACCAATAGTTGGATTTTCATGGAACTTAGCACCAGTTCTCTATGTCGGTGCAAAATTTGGTATACCTAGGATGAACTTAAGGGGAGCTTTTAAGTCAATTTCTAAAAATTGATTATATACTATTAGTAAATTTTTTGAGCAGATACCGGAATGGGACATCTCTCGAAGATTAGATTTCACATAAATGTTTTACACAAAACCTTAAAAAGGGCTGCGGATAAATAGATTCTTCATAAATGTGACTTTAATATTCCACGTGAATGTCAATTATTCCGGGTAATTATGACGTCAGCATCTGATTTGCATGGCTTTGGAAGCAGTAAATTCGCGCGAAATTGCTAAGTTTGAACTGCTATAACTTTGGCGTTAATTGCCAGATTTTTACGAAATTTAGCATGTATGTACGAAATATTGTCCTCTATTCTGGTGCAAAATTCGGAAGTCCTAAGATGAATTTAAGAGGGGTTTTTCAGTAAATTTCTAAAAAGTAGTAATATACTATTAGTAAGTTTATTTGAGCAGATACCGGGGTGGGACATATTTAGAGGCCTAGATTTCATCTAGGCACACCACCCTGATTTTTCCCGGATTTTTAGGTTGGGTAGTTTCCGAAAATGAGTCCTGTCTCACTTCAAGTGCGTACATTTTGACTCATTACTCACGCACTTTGCAATCTATGCCAAAACTAATATCAGTTTCGGAAAGTACAAATCGAGACCTTTCATTTGATATAGTGCAACTATATCCGGTGAAAAAAATTGTTGAGTCCCCCCTTTGCATGTATGGGGAGCCCTCCTTTAAACTCCACCTAAATTTATGCCACTCACTGTATGCGTGGGATTTCATAGTTCCCATCTGTCCACCAAATTT
The DNA here is from genome assembly GCF_905115235.1 of Hermetia illucens. Lineage (NCBI taxonomy): Eukaryota > Metazoa > Arthropoda > Insecta > Diptera > Stratiomyidae > Hermetia > Hermetia illucens. The sequence goes on along the minus strand of NC_051850.1, from coordinate 63,466,120 downwards.
CGTTCGGATCGGTTTAGCCGTTTTGGAGAAAAATGGGTGTGACAGACAGACAGACAGACATTGAATCGATTTTAATAAGGTTTTGTTTTCCACAAAACCTTAAAAATAAGGAGACATTAAAATTCGGCCGGAAATACCGTTCGGCGCATTCAATACTTACATTATTTTTACTTGTCGCTGGAAAGTGGCAAGGCTCGTGCAAATGAGTGAAAATGCTCGAAAAGATCATGAGGAGAAGATTCGCTGAAGCGATACGTCCTGTGTGGGGATTATCCCCGAGACAGATCAATTTTAGAGCAGCCTGATCAATAACCTGGGGCGCCCAACATTGATCTCGACGAATAGTGCTCCTTGTAACGTTTCATGTCAAACATGCCTTCGTTTCCGTAAGATTGCAGATATGCTACGCACACCAGAAATTAAAAATCAATTTCACGCGCCGGGTTAAATCTTACGAATATTGAAAGATTGTCTGAGAGACCGTGCCCTGCACTATAAGACGCTGGGGGGCAGAGGAAGATTTAGATTACGTCGTCATAGGAACCCATGTTAGGTCCAGATCTTTGAAATGCATCTTAGGATAATTTGCTAGGACAGGAAGTGTCAGAAGAAACGCGACACATTGTTGAATAGCAAAGCAAACTTGTAATATTGATGTCTTCAACCTTATGAAGGAAGAAACTGAAGTAATCTTGACTACAATAAGAATACGCAGCTAGAGCTTCGATTTTAAATATGTTAATGGCAAACCAGGGGGCCCAGCCTTAGTATGAGAGATCTTCTTATGAGTGCAACGCAGTCCGTTCTGGTCTATATCACGGAGGTTCGGGTTAATGCTCTCAGCAAGGAGAAGTATCGTATGCGAAGCTACAGAGTTTTGCAAGTGTCGTCTGGCTAGTGCGCTGTATCAGAACTGTGATGGTGATCGCGGGAGTGATCTCCGGTGCTCTCCTTGCTAAGAAACGTAAGACCATTCACAAGCGAGAAGGCTCAAGATAGGTGGCTTCTTGTGAAAACATACACATAGTGAGTGGTAACTCTCTTGGGAAAACAAGTCAAGAAGCGGATGAACTGGACAGCTCATCGGCAGCTTACATAAGTCCATGACAGATACGAAAGTATGATGAGATTGCTTCCTTACCCAGCTTTTAAGCGGGCAAGGAGGATTTCAGTGTTACTCGCACAAGATTGGGAAGGCACGGTTCTCTGAGGTGTGTTCTGCAATGAGGTGGCAAACGGCGCCGATTACGCATTTTAAAGTTTGGATGGGATTCGCCAGCAACTTTATACAGATACAAGGGAGCTCTCTCTGGGTAACGCTGTCAGAGACACTGACAGATTGAACCGTTTTGCGCATTACGTTTGGGTTTTTATTCTCGCCCGGAGTCCACAACTCAGTGGGACACATTCTACTCAATACTGTAGTGACCGCGGCTGCGCGGTGGGAGCGGAATCTCATTCGGCTCTTTCTTAATTAATTTGCTTAAACAATGCATTTAATAGTGTGCAATTGCCTTAATGTTCGCCGCAGATTGCACATTATTGAATGCATTCGGGCGAATTGATCTTGACAAGAGGCGAATGATTTGCCGCATTCGCAGGCGCATGCGCATGTTGCCGCAACATTGCGTAGCGAGTGAGAGAGACGATGTAGCGGGAAGTGAAGCGGTGCAGTGAAAAAGAACGGGGAGTTGTGCTTGGGCTTAGTTGGAGGACAGAACGAAATAAGGAGTTTTGGAATCGAAGGCAGAGGACAAAGAAGTTTTGGGATCGAAGGCAGAGGACAAAGAAGTTTTGGGATCGAAGGGAGGAAAAAGAAGTTTTGGGATTGAAGGCAGAGAAAAGAGAAGTTTTTGGATCGAAGGAAGGAAATAGGAAGTTTTGGGATCGAAGGCAGAAGAAAATAGGAAGTTTTGGGAGCGACAGACAAAGGAAGTGAAGTTTTGCAGAAGAAAGGGAAAGTGCTTTGTTGTGGCTAAGAAACGTGCGGATACAAAATACTGAAGAGAACAAAAAAACTTAAAAAGAAAGGAGAAAATAAGTGGAAAAAAAAACATAGGTTTATACTTAATTTGAAATTACATTGGAGTGGAGGAGGAGAACTGGTGGAAATAATATTTATGTGAATTTTGCTTTTTCGTTAATGCGCTAACCGGAAATATTTGAAATGTGAATTAGAATAAATCTAAAATTAAACAAGCACATTGCACAAGAGTGAAAATTACGGCTTTAGGTAGTTCTTATATTGAATTGAGAATGTTCATAGCTATGTTTAGAGAGGGTAATAATTAATGTAGATATTGATGATGTCCTGTGACATGAATAGTGATCAGATTTTTATGCATTCAATGTTTCGCGTAAATTATCACTGGTACACAGAGCATGCGCAACGGCGAAAGCTGCTACTTGCATAACTTGCACTTGGTGTTATTAATATATGCATATATATTATAATCGTTTTACTTCCAAGAGAGAAGAGACTTGGTTTTTAATACAGAAGCAAATGAAGATGAAGCCGAAATTGATCATTATTTTCTAATTCTTGTATTTAAGCAATTACTTAAAAATAGAGAGTAAGCAACTTTGAACAAAGTAAACCAGCATCAATCCGAGCTCGGAGTGACGACCTGGGTAAGTCATTATTTTTATTTTATTTTCTATTTTCTTTTTTTTCTATGATTTTATTTCTTTAAATTTTACATATTGTTTATTTTTATTTTCATTTTTTTTTGGTTATAATTAATGTAATGAAGTTTGCTTGAACAACGAACAATGGTGCTTGACTAATCTAATCGTAGTTTGAGGACTTTCTCCCTTTCGTTCCTCCTTACTCCCGCGGAATTTCTATAAAGGGACATTCTTAAAGTGGATAACTGGCCTGAGGATGTCGAGGAAGGGTGGGAACCTCAGAGGCCGCGTCGCATACAAGATCTGAGGCGGAAGAGACAGCAATTGAGACGGTGATCCGTCGTGGATCTTCCCCTCCTTGATCGCGGCACTCGGGTCCGGAGACTTACGGCTCCACGCGCGCGGTCGAGCCGGTTTTTTTTTTCTCTTTTCTATTTTCCAATTTAGTTCGCGTTCTGTTTTTCATTCGATAGGCCGTCGCGAAATCCTAATTAGTGTCGAGTTTAGAATCCGTTGCGGACCCACGCATCGGAACAGACACGTTGGTTTTTAGTAATGAAGAGAGAGGGATCAAAGCGTTCAAAGGAAACCCCCCCCCCCCCCCCACATTCCCGAGCCTGGCTAGCACAGAGGCGTGCAAGAACGTGTCGACCGAGCACTTTGATAGAGCTTCAATCTTTGTGGGCAGACCTTCACGGTCAATTTAGCCAATTTGTTTAGATTTTTGGGATAGCTCTGCCCTCTAGTTGTTATCGGCCACTCAGGATGATCGACCTGATCTCCTATTTCCACTCTTAGCATTACAATACAGAGAAACGAACCGGAATATGAGAAAAAGAGAAATAAAACATCAAGAAGTATCTTATAAACAGAAAACGAATTTCCGAGAACCACTTCTGATAATTTCAGAGCGACTTTTTTATTTTCGAGTGGCTAATGTATATGGCAATATCACGTTTTGTGAATGACAAATGGTCGAGAAGTTGGACTGGTAGTGTTATGTTGCCTATCGTCACCCAAAAATTTAAAATAGCGGTTTCGTTGAATGCAGTCCACCGCATCATAAAAGGTACAAAATAATCCATTAAGTTGGACATAAAGTGGAATAACCCCCCGCAAGTTGGTAGCTCGAAGACAACGCGACCATATTCGCAATTCATAGAAAAGTCCGTTAAAAGGCAGCACGACATTGGAGGAAGATGTCGAGGATGGGCGGCAGGTTCACTTTAGAGCAGAGTATTGTGGCTATTTTTATAGTTGCCCGACTACCGATCATCTCCGAAAAACACTGGTAAACAGCCTTCTTGATGAAAGAGTGTGCTACAAACACCTTAAAATTTTGGTATTCAGTTCGGTAGTCTGGCGAGAGTAGATACAACCTATTTGCGTCTAATAGAAAGCAGTATGTCTATAGGTAAACCAATACCAGGTTTAAAACTCGCGACATTCATGCAATCGTCAAACGTGGTGCCGGGAATCAATTATTTTGGGGCTTCAAAACGACGAGTGTTAATAAATTAGTATTTGCTGTGTTTTAATTTGTTACAAAACGTCACTTTAGGGATAGAACAATTGTTTGTCTTCCAGTATGCTAACAAACTCGAGTATACTTCCCTCTTGACACGAGAATAGTTATTATATAATGTTTCATGCCGACTGGTTGAGCATCTGTAGCCTTTACTCGCGCTCCAGGTCCATAAACTCCTCAAAAAATGATTCCCGAAAAGCATGATAGGAACCTGAAAGTGAAATTTCCCGATGTGATTCAATACCTTTCCCATCCGATGCATCATTGTTTTAGAGCCATAATTGTATACATAACATCCAAATTGAATTGGGAGTTTTGGTTTTTAAAACAGTCTGTGCAGTTCATCGGCTAAAAAATCATAAGTCGCCAGGAGCCGATGGAATTACAGCTGAATTGGTTAAATATGGAGACGACTAATTACACCAAGTGGTTCATCAACTTGTGCTCAAGGTATGGGGCAGCGAATCAATGCCTGACGATTGGCAACGAAGCATTATCTGTCTATGTATGAGAAAAAGGGAGATATCACACAGTGCAGCAATTATAGAGGTATCACGTTGCTGAGTACCATCCATAAGATATTCTCCGCTATCTTGCTAGCCCGGATAGCCCCATACGCCCACAACATCATTGACAAATACCACACACTCCAGGCAAATCAGCAACAGATCAGATTTTCTCTCTGCGGCAAGCTATGCAAAACCTGTTGGAATATGGACACCAGTTGCACCATCTATTCATCGACTTTAAAGCCGCCTATGATAGCATAACCAGGGTAAAACTGTACATGGCCATGAGAGAATTCGGTATCCCAACCAAATGAATAAGACTGACTAGACTGACCTTGACCAATGTGCTAGGTCAGATAAAAGCAGCAGGATCACTTTCAAGACCATTCGACATCAACAACGGTCTACGACAAGGGGATGCCCTATCATGCGCCCTATCATCTTGCCAGCCCTCATGTATTTCTCGAAAACTTGGGTTCTTAGCAAGAAGAGTTGTGAACTTTTGGCCGCGTTTGAGAGAAGAATACTCCGAACATTTTTTGGTCCACTACATGAGGATGGACGATTCCGTAGCCTACATGACGACGAAATCTATGAGGGATACAATGACCGTCCGGTTGTGGATAAAATCCGGCTCAATAGGTTACGGTGTAACCCGTATGGATGAGGATGATCCAGCCCGGAAAGTCTATAAGGGCAATATCTATGGTAGAAAAAGAAGACGAGGCAGACCCTGCCTAAAATGGAGCGATGGCGAAGGTCAGGACGCCAGACAACTTTTAGGGATATCGAATTGGTGGACCTCGGCGCAAAGCCGGGATGTCTGGAGTTCCTTAATAAGGCAGGCCTAGACCGGATACCAGTTGTTGCGCTGTTGATGATGATGATGATGAATTATAATTCGTTCATTTTTCTTGTTATGCCAATACATTTGTTGCACTTGTTTGTGTTTACTTTCCTTGCTTTCCTTGTGTGATCTGCATTCTGTGCATTTTTCAACTTCCTCTCTACAAGAACAATTTTTCGCAGTGCACGGACAATATTACATTTTACGACATACATGGACAAGACATATGCAAATACAACAACGACAGAGGTGAAAATCTTTTCTTTTTGCTTGAACCTTAATATACTCACTTAAAGGTATTATTTAGCACTTTTTGCCACATTTTTTGATACCATAATTTTTTCGCTTCCGGCAACACTGCTCTCTTATAATTTTTACCGGCACTGCATGTCCATCAAAATTTGTCACAGAACAAGTGGATGACTTGTTAAGTTGCCCTAATTTCATAGGTGACCTTCCCAGTTTCTGTAATCGAATACTCAGCATTTTTTTCCTCTTTACTTCGGCAAATGAAGTAATAATCAATCTTATCAAGTGGACATTAAACTACATTCCGTATCTCTTATCTTATCTCTGTGAGTAACGGCTTCTGCTAAACACAATACAAAAAAAACGCTCGATTTTCACAATCATCAATTTTATTATAAATTAGCAAAGTTATTACTTTATTAAAAAGGCATCAAGGAGCATTGTCTTGCACTCATTTAATGAGCTGATTCAATACTGTGGGGAATATTTGGCATACATAGATTGTATTGTAATTCATTATTATTGCTCGTTTCGATTATTTGATTGAGTGTATATTATTCGCTAACGTCCTAAAACAAAGCTCAATATGAGCTACAAATATCCCATTTACTCTACGTAAAATTATATAGATTTGCTCTGAATTTTGAATTCGAATAATCTTAACAATTGTATAACATAATTTGTATAGTCGATGTAAAGTAGACATAAAGCTCTAAAAACTCCTAACACTAATGGCACAATCTTAACAATTGGCGATTAAACTAACTTCAGCCCGTAATCTACTTAAACCTTGCTAAAAATGCACGACAAGAATCTTTACGCGAACCTGGGTTCGAAGAAGGCAAGAATAATGGAAAGGCAAAATTGTGAATTAGTTGGTGTCGTTAGCTACTGGGACTAATTACTATTGGGAAGTGGAATGCTATCGGCTCTCAGCGTTCGTTAAACCATAATATTCTACAATATCTATTCTACTCTTTAACTATCTTTTTGATAAACTGGTTGGCAGTATAATCCGCGGCTTTTGAAGATTCAATTGTATTTGACGTCGTTTTAATCGATCTCAAGGAGCTAATTTACCTGGCAATTACTTCGACCTAAAATTTCTCGTCGTCAACATTTCTATGCAGCCTGGCGTTGTTCAGTTGTGAGTTACGTTTGAGCGTTGATGATTCACAGTCGGAAAAGGATTTCGATAGGACTTTAGGGGTGTTGTAGTTTCCGGCGAGATTCGTCGCTTTCGTTAGAGTTCCGTGGCCCATGTTTTTGTTGCCTGAGTTGAAACTCGACTGTCTTTTCGGTTTCGCCCGACGTTCGTTGAGCTGCGAAATGGGGACGGTTGGATCAAAAAGGAACAAAGAAAATAGGTGCAATACTTACATCCTTAGTGGGTAGGCTCTCATACTGGTTCGGGTACGAGCCGTAGCATTGAGATGATGGTAAACAGTTTCTCGCTTGCTCAGAAGCTTTTCGTTTGTAGTAGATCATTGTCAGTATTACTGAAACCGAAGAGCAGAAGACTGCGACACCGAAGCAAATACTGTATATGCTCGTTGCACTTAGACCCGCTTGATATATAAGAAAAGTTTGTTGAAGTTAATTAAGAAGATCTTAAAATATAAGGTACTACCTTGCAACACATATGGGCTATTTTCGCATGACCCCATATCACAAGCATCCTCTTCTCTGCTGTTGCCCTCACAGTCGTCACCAATGCACTTCCGTTGCCTGAATCTTACTCCCTTTCCACAAGAAACCGAACAAGGTGACCAATCGCCCCAGCAACCCCAGTCTGCGCAAGGTTGCGTATTACAAGCCCTGGCCATTTGCAGTTTGCCTTTACATTCATCTCCGTCGCAGATTTTCCGTCTAAATTGTTGCCCGCCACCGCAGGACACGCTACACGGGGTCCAATCTGTCCATTCTCCATTTTCGCTGTCAACGCCAAACCTACAATAATTTAAAATTAAACCAAACAGCCTCTATAGACATAGGTCAAATCAAACCTCTGACAAGATCCATCCTCGTAACAAATACGTTTCTCCTCCTTTGGAGCGTCAAAACGTAGTAGATTAGTGTTTGCAACAGAAGCCCGGCATGCAAAGCGATATCTCTTCTCCAAACGTCCGCGATCACTAGCCGACCCGTTGACTTCTATCAACCACGGTGTCCATGCACTCATTTTCTTGATTTCCGGACAGCTTTTCGTGTTGCAAACTTCATATTCAACATGGCAACCGGAGCAATCAAGACCTCCGTTCCGGGGTTGAGGGTTGTTACATTTCCTTCTTCGGCTTCTATATCCGCCACCGCAAGCTGCACTGCAATCACTCCAACTTCCCCAAGGACCCCACCCACCATCTACTGGCTGCTCTTCCGGAACAGGGCATGGTGGAAGCAGTGGACAGTATAATTCTTGACGATCGACACCAACGCAAGTTCGACCGCCGTGGGCAGGCTTAGGATTGCCACACGTACGTCTTCGTGTCTTCACGGCCATTCCACAAGTTTGGGAGCACGAAGACCAAGCACTCCATTCAGTCCAGCCACCGTTTACGGTGCAATTGCTAACCAAAATGTCTATGCCTTTGCAAGGTTCGCCTCCATTTTTTGGCGTTGGGTTATTGCATGTTCGCCGTCGGCATAGGCACATATCTACATTTCCGCTGAGGTTATCGATGTCCTGTTCTGTGTTCTGCGCGCATTTAAACCAATCCGACCAAGCTGACCATCCTCCGTCAACAGGGGCAGTTAGGAGTGGACACTGTGATGCACTCTGGATCCAATGTCTAACGTGAGGGTTTCCATTTGGTGCGGGTGAGCATGTCTGTTTCAACTCGTTCCAACCGCAATAGGGGTCCATAGCGTTCAAGCATGACGCATTTGAAACATGCCTGTGGCAATGTTCAGCAGGGATTCTCATAAGCCCTGAGTCGGTTCCCACGTACAACGATTCAGTTTCTTTCAGGAATTCAATAGTGTGAATTTTGGATCCGTCGTGATGGCTATCTGCCTGCCATATTTCTATCACGCAGGCCTCGTTCATGCGTGGGATGATATGGATTTTCTTTATCACACCAGTCTCTGTTGATACATATAGAATCGGCACATGCGATGAGGTCTTTGTCGCAATCGTGTCTATCGAGATATGCACGAATCTTTCCAATGATGAATAGTGGAGAGGTTTGTCTGCAATAGGCTGCACAGATTGGTCCATTAACTGATACCGTAAGGAATCTAAAAGTTGTCGGTGGCGGGACGTGGTTGCACTCGCGTCGAATTGGCATTCGTACTGCGATCTGTAGGGGGCATCGACGCTTTTCCATATCGAGTGAATTGATTCTTGATGTTTGAATAGTCCGTTGAATGCCGCATTGATGGATGATAAATTGTAAGCGCATACAGCGGAGCCATGGATGCTATTTCTGAAGGAAATGTATAATTAATACCCCATTTGGAATCAAATATATTTCGTATTGTAGAATTTTAACGAAAGGAAATGGGAAGTGAATCAGTTCTAATCAGATATATGGAGGGACCTATAAGAACTAAAACTTGCCAACGTCAGAAGTCAGATGTAACTCACTCAGGGGTCGTTTGCGATTCTTGACGGGTCACTCACAATACAGAGAATGGCGTCCCAAAGGTGCCTGCAGAAATAGTTCTGAATCCCACCTTGCATTATACCGGCATCCTAGGTTGTAGTTCTGAGAAAGTTTCTCGGTGAAGAGTGAACCACAAGTACACTTACAGGTACACGTCGGGAGATACTAGGAGTTCCCGGAGCCGAAAGCTCTCTGACGACTTCGATGAGGTGATGTGAGCCTGGCATTACCATGGCGATAGTTGCGACATGTATACATGTACCTAAGCTCTCCGGGATTTTGATTTGGTAGTGTGAATTAAACCAGTATTAGTCGCCCCGCGTGGCCGCTGTTTCGTCTATGAGTTGTCAGAGCAGCTAAGCGTAGGCTGGGCCTCAAGGGAAGGCTTTGTGTTCAAAGGTGTAGCCGCTCCTGACGGACCAAAACACCCGACGAGACACCAGGATGTGTACGGTCAGATGCAGATGAAGCCTTGCAAAATGATTACCGGCGCGGAAAATCTAGTACTCTGTGGTGCTTCTGTTACGGAAAAAAACCCAAAAAAAACTATCGAAATTGGTCAGATAGCTTTGGATATAGGCCGAAGAGCCGAAGAGCCGAAGAGGAAAGGCTTATCAAGAGATAGCTGCGATCTGTAATATTTCTCCAAGAAAACTGCAGCAAAGACATGAAAAATGGGCTAAAGGAATCGGAAGAGCTCTGGATTTCTTTCTACAGGCGGACAAGTAGAAGCAACTGCACGTCCTGCTGAGAGCAAGAGTAAGCGTAAAACTGACCGTAGACAGTCCGTTGCAGAGCGAATTGGGGAAATACCGAATTGAGGAATACGCATCGCTGTCAGTTTAAACCCGAAAACAGTGGAGCAGAAGGACCTTCGATATAGAAAACGAAGGGCGGCGAAATTTTCGTTGAAGACAACTGGCATAGGTAGGTTCTGTGCAGTGGTCAAGCGGCTACCGGGAGTGAAGACTCTGGGTTATTTACTGCTCTCTGGCAAGTCTTCACTGTCACACAGAAAAGACCGAATTGGAACAGGCGATTGTGTGAATGCTCAGAGGTAATCAATGTCCGGATAGGTATTACCTCGGCAAATTTTGGAAACCAGTGTACGTAGAGAACGAATACGGGGCCCTCACCAAGTGTTACAGACTTAGAATATTGACATACATTTACAAACTGCCAGCACCTGACAGCATGTCGCAGATGCGGTTTTCGTTGGAGTTTTGCTCAATGAGGGAATCGTAGCGTGTGTTGTGAGAGTGTTGTCCACACTGCGGACTCAGCACTCCGGCTTAGGGGAGGAACAGGAATGAGCTAGGGCGCGGCTAACATGATCCGCAACCTACAAATTAATGTGCATTAGATCGCAATTTTTCAAGAGTTGCTAGCATAGTTCGCTGCAGAGATAAAACTGATCTACGGCTAGATAGTGAACAGTACCGGAACAAGGACCCAGCCACATGGAATTTCGACTTGATCACGTACCGAGTTCAGGCTTAAGGCCCATTCCCCTTGGAAGTACCCAAGGCCAGAACTGACGGAACGGGGTAAAACGTGGAGATCACCCCCGAGCCCGGAATATAAATTTTAATGAAAAAAGAGAGGCACAACCGTCTATCTCAACCTGTGGTGCTTCTCGTAACGCAAAATGTCAGAAATGTTTTCGATCCCAATGGGCAGATAAATTAGGCGCACTAGAAAATTAATTCCACGTACCGAGCTACTTCTTGTGGAAATTGAGGGCTAAACGAGGATGAAAATTATGTCGGGGTAGCATAGTTTTCCATCCTAGGGGCGGAACTATGGAATCCTTCCTACGATATTCTGCTAAGACTCAATATGCGCCTGGTTGACAATGCGGATGATGGCGTGGTACTTTTCGCCAGGCGCAAAGCTGAATACGCGGGAAGCAGACTTTGCAAATTAATGCGACGGGTAAGCGAATAGACTGAAGTAGTCATTCCGACGAAAAAAGATTCCCAACCCTTTGTCCCGTGTTAATCGGTGAGTTGATTATAGAGTTGAAATCAAGCTTTTTCCAACTCAACTTGAGTTTCGGCGTTAAGTTGACTAATGACAAATAATGACGGTCCTACTTCTAGCAGGAAACGTCTTCTCATTGGCGCAACGCACTCCATTTTGCATTACCGCGCCGAAGTATGGGCTGATAGTCAAATACAGGAACGAGGAATTTTGTGGATGGTCGCTGCTGCAAGGGAGATGCTTATTCGTAAAAAACGGTAACATACGATTAATGAGCAGCAACTCTTTTGGCGAAATGATTCAAGAGGTAGATGGACTGCGTAGTGCATATGCAAAAATATTTTGGCCCATTCTTACATAGCTACGGCCTTACCGAGAATAGCAGTAAGAAAATCGAAGAAAGATTAACTAAAAGACGATCATTGGGCGAAAAAACACGACGAGGCGATAAACTTTTTCAGCAGCACTTCCATTCTAGAACACTAACTGCTTCTTTTGTCGCTCAAACAGGGTTAAATAAGGAGACAGATTGATGCCTGTAATAAAAAAAAAACCCATCAATACGAGAGATAAGCTACTATTTAAGGTAACCGCAGATGGTAACGATATTAACATTCTGTCCCGGGAAGGAAGCCGAACTAGGGATTAATGAAAACAAAACCAAGAATATCGTACAAACCAAAACAAGCACGCTATCTAAACAGAATATTATAATTGATGAAGACAATTTTGAAAATGTTGACAGTTTATATACAGAAGAGAACTATCAAAGAACGCAAATCAACGAAATAAAGACAAGAATCCAGATTACAAATAAAATTTACTACTCGGTTCCCCTAATTCTAAAATCAAGCACGGATACCTCAGCTATATTATGGCAGCGAAGCGCGGTCCTTAACTCAGGCAGCAATAGAATAATGTATGCCTTTGAAAGGTCCTTGGGAAAATAATAAGAGCAGTTCACATGGGAACAGATGGACTAAAATGTTACGAACATAATGGTAAAAAAAATAACTATGCGCATTCGCCTAGAGGCGCGCACAAAATATGAAATCTATCTATATATAGAGTAAGGTTCCAGATAGTGTGACATCCAGAGGATAAACCTGCATTGCTTCGAAGGAGCAATTCAAGGTGAAGGAACTTCGAAAGGAATCTTTGTAAGCCTATAATTGCATTCAAACGGTCACAATGCGATTATGAATAGAAGCAATACAGAACCGGTTCTCAGCTGGAAAAGCCAGAATTGAATGACTAAGATAATAAACTACCTAAAAGAGGGGCTTCAAATGCCTCATGTTTGGATACTTTGTGAAGGCATGCACCAGCGGCGTTGATTACAGAACGTGGGGGCAGAAAGGGCATATTGCTAAAGAGTTTAACTAAGACCCCTAATGTATATTATGCGAGAAGGGGATACACATATTACAGAAAGTGACAAATACCCGGAATTTAAAAAGGTGTTAACTTCAAGGAAAGAATGAAATTAATTCAAATAAACCTCAATCATTGCAGTGTCCTCAGAACCTGTTTGCGAAGATCAATTACGAATCGAATGTGCGAGTGGGGAAGCAGACAAATAAACGCAATTGGCGAAGTCTATTAGAAGCGTTTGCGCAGTTGGACATAGTTCGAGACAACAAACGTGATGTAAGCACTTTTTGAAAAAGGAGTTTCGCTCTGTTTTAGATCTGACTATACCCAAAACGATTTGAATTATGGAGAAAGCCATGCAGCGGGGAACCAGCATGCCCCCTCCTCAGGATTGGTTACTGAGCTTACGAAGCAAATTTGTAGTTTTTGAGAGTAACAGTGACATATGAGCATTTGATTTTCATTCTTCACAACAAAAGCAAACTTCCAATTTTTTAGATGTGTCTCCTGAGGTTGAAAGATGGAATTGTCTGCGAACGTTGCCGTTTTCATATTATTGCTAGATATAATAACTGTAAATGTAAGGTTAAGTATCAGAGAAGAATAGAACTGTTCTATCGATAGAACCGTTCAGAAAACGGTTAAATTCTCCCTAGACTTTCCCCATAAGGGTGGCGATTGAAAATAAATTCGTCACTAGGAAGAGTGTAACAGGATGCGGCCAAAAATATGTGATTATGACACCCAATCATCCAGGCGACGCAGCGACCAATCAGGAACGGTCTTCATCGCACTATGTTATAAGGACTATGATAAGAGGCATCAAGATCCAAGACAAAAAAATCATCAAAGCGGCAGGAGAAAAAATGAATCCGGCAACGCAAATGAAGCTTTTGCAAAATATAAAACAAGGAAGTCCCTGAAGAATAAAGTATTTATGAATCAACAGGACAGGAAACGCCAAGGAGAAATAACTCCTAAGGAAGTGGAATAGATAAGAAGGGCAGCTGAAATTCGTAAAGGAACACAAATAACGGCAGCGGCTTAAAAGAGGGAAGGACCTCACAAGGAAGATACGAGAAATGAAATAGGAAGAGAATACGGCTTGTGGCGATGATCATCTCCAGGTGAGGAAAAAGGTCATTTTAGAAGGATCAAGGTAGATCTAGAGCTCGTCAGTTTGGCGAGAAAAGTTAGATGCGTCCGATGCCTTAGAAAATCTAAGAATCTCACCGCGGATAACTTCGCCTGGGTTTCATATATCAAAAGCCTATACCAGCGCGAATGCCGGATCCAAGCAACGCAGAAAACGCGAGCGTATAAATAAGAATAGCCCAGCCGATCCAAATTGTATGTTGTGTAAAGGGAAGGAGGGACCATCGGCAGATAAGAGGGACCCTGGATACAAGAGAGCAAATCACAGATAAAATTGGTATAAATCAATCTCAATATCCGCGAGAAAGGCATTGAAGTAGCTATAATTAAGTTAAAAGAGCGAAGCTGCGAATGCGATAATTGAAACGGAGGCCAAACATTTCAAACAGCTCGATGGACTCGCGGAGATCTAGCCTTTCAGGAGGTAATTGAATATCCAGCGCGGGATTCGTAGAAAGGAAGTTGAGAGGAATCTTCTTGTACAGCTGCTGTGCTCCTTCTAGCGCTACACTGTGACTGGTCTCCAGTAGGTGAGTCAACTAATATTGGAGGAATATGGTGGAGAGGATCATCTACGTGAAACGACTTCCCATAGTCGAAAACAGCAATGTTCTTTCAGAGCGCAAACATGATTTCGATGGGCACACACTCTGGAGTGTCCTCGCTTCTCGCTCTAGAAGCGCCTACGATTGCGACAGCAAAACATCTGGAGGATTCTTAGAATTAGAATTCTTAGCTGGAAAGGGCTGAATGACTCTAGCTGATGAGAAAATGGAATACATTATCAAAGTGGAAGTCACTGGGAGTACGGACATCTCTAAGCCCTAGATTTGATGATTGATGCCAAACTAAGCTTTAGAGTAGCGCACTTTCAAAAATGTTGCTGAACCAACACCAACAATCCTACTACCAAACCTTATCTCCACCTCCACGTAGTAATCGCTGGGAGTTGTTTCTTAATGAAAAATGCAGACGGAGAAGGTTGAAGACGAGTCTTCCTTGCCTAAAAATGGTAATTGTACCTTCTCCAAGTCGGAGGTTGGGTAGGACTGACAACTCTACACAAAAAGGAAAATTTACGAAACGAGCCTCGAACTGGATTGACTACACAACGAAGAACCCGGCAATGAAAACGGACGAACGATTAACACATTTTCTTATGGAACATGCGCTCCCTAAATCTTAGCCGCGTTCGAGAAAAGAATTCTCCGAAGAATTTTTGATGTTCTGCATGAGGATGGACGTTTCTGCAGCCTATATGAACGATACTACGTTGTGGATAATATCCGGCTCAATAGGTTACGGTGGTGGGTCTCTTAAACCGTATGTGTGAGGATGATACTACCCGGAAAGTCTATAAAGAAAATATCTATGAATACCTCTAAGGATAAATGGATCGAGCGAAGACAATTCGGCGGTCGGCGGTCCGGTAAGACCTGTACCGCTTTGGATTGGATGATTTGTTATATTATACTGGATACGTTAAAATATCAGAAAATACAGAGTATGTAATTCTACACCCCCGGAGTTCGGCGGGTGAAAAGAAAAATCTGAACGAGACACTGAAGCCGAAAATGAACCGGACAGTATAATTAGAGGAATGTTCAACTTCAAGGACTCGATCCATAAAGCCCAGTCATCCTACTTCTGGCCAATGCTGGGCCTCACGTTTAACAAAACATCTAAGCCACCCATCAAAAACTTGAATTGGAAGCTCCTTAGCATCCACCGTAGTTTGTGGACTCTGCCCAATGGGTTACAAGTTTTTACACTTTATACCACATTAGATAGAGATGCTATATTGGCAGGGGTCTCAAAAACTGGTGCAACTTCCTAGACACCAGATTGGGTGATTTTGGCTAACTATTTGCAAGTTGGTTGGAGTAACGCAGAATATATTACTGATCTTTTTGCTGTTTATGAAATTATATTACAACCCAATCGATTTAAGTTAAATCAAACCTTCGTCTGTTATGAAGATGCTTTAACTGACGGGGCTAAATTCCGGGAATTTTTTCTAAAGCAACATTAAATTTTTGTACTTACTGGGAAGTGCTAAATGTTGCATAAAGTATGCCTTCCTCGGACGAGTAACTGATGCCTTGGACTTCGTCAAAATAGAAAGGATAATCACCAGGTAGCGAGCAATTCAACCTTGCTTTCAGGAAAGACGTCCAATTGTCTTTCAATATATGATCTCCACTTGGATCCCGTTTGCACACTCTTGCGATCCTAGAATAGATTGCCTGCAACGAAAGGGATCATCTGTCTCATCGATTTCTTCAATAATGTTCGAATCCTACCTTCCCACAGTTCATAAATTCTACCGCAACCTCGCGGAAGACGAAGTAAACAAACTCCCCGCTCTCAAAGCTTCCTACAAATTGCGGTTCATTCAGCCATTGGGAGTTGTACTGCTTTGTTCGCACTAAACGCTTGCCGCTCTGTACCAACAAAAACAGAACAATTACCTCAAATTCAATGAAACGATATTATCAATTGGGTTTACTTGTGATAGGTCAGCTCGTAAAATGGCAAAATCGGAGCCAGAGAAGTCGGTCGGCGAGCCTACAAACATGTATCCACTTTCAGTTATCAACGAAGTTACATTGGCCTTAGGGCTGAACGGGCACTTCGCGACGCCAGTCTCATAGCTTACCGCGGTTAAGTTCTCCATCTAGAAACGAAATAATTCAGATCAATTACACAACAAGATAAGGTCGCCATTTGTGTACAACCTGTCGCCACGAACAATTGGGGCTAAACGCATACGTTCCACAGGCATACAGAAGATTACCGTAGTTCTGCAGAACCATAACGTAATTGTGGCAATCATCTTCACTTTGTCCCTTATCTTGGCACGTTGTTATCATTGATGGATCTGCTTTCCACGATGAATGTTCTCGTAGACTAAGACGCAATGATAGTCGGTATAGGGAATCTCTGTAAATGCAAGCAGAGGAAATTTATTCAAATAATTTTCTGGGGCGTAGTTGGGAAACTCCAGAGAATTAAGAGTGTTTATTTATCTTTTTGTTAAGAGCCTAGTGTACTTATCTACTTATGTATGTGCTTACCTTGCGCCAACTATCACCTGATCACGCGCAATATCAAATAGGAGCCGGGAAAAGAAGGTCACATTTTCATCCGTAAATTTATCCGAGACGGTGGAAATATCTAAAAATTTCATAACAGAAATAAATAATAGTTTGCATTTAGTGGAAAATAACTAATACCTTCGAAGGAAATATATCTGAAATCGTCCTCCAGTGAAATCTCTCTGTTATTATCAGCTCTCACGCCCAAACACAAGCAAAGGGTGAGAAGAGCTAACGTACGAATTAGAGTAGTCTTCATATTTAGTCTGGAAAGAAAGTTGTTATTAATTGGTAATACGACACCACAGCGATGAGAGGAGTATCAATAAAATAAGTAAAAGGAAAAGACCCTATTACAGAAAGAAAATGAATAGCGATAGATGTGCCGACAGGCCTTGAGAACTTTAGTATTCACACAAGCGAACACTGCTGCTCGGCTTAGATGTAGGAAGTACTGCACTTTGAAAAGAAATGAAGATAAGTCAACTATTGAATATGAATCATCGAGTGCAGAATTGCAGCGGAATACTCTGATTCCTCGGCTAGCTAATGACCATGACTGGCACGCGCAATTCTAAACGGCGCAACCGATTCTTACCGCGGTGCTAAATCAGCAATCGACAGTAGCTAATAGAAATGACTCCTAATTAGTAAGTTAGGGAAATGAACTTGTCGCATTTCGCTAGGCGTGGGTGGGCCGCTAAAAGTGGGAATATGCATAACTCACAATTCCTTCCTATTATAAAATTCGTTCTTGGGGCGATTCATCGTGGGGAGTGAGACGCAGTTCAATTTAATTGATTAGCATCGGAAGCTATGGAAATGGGATGCTTCAGCCCACGCTTAGTGTGGGTTTTTATTGTTGATTATAGTGTAAGCTTTCTCGGAAGTTACGCTGCGACGTTTATGTCGACATATCATCCCTTGCTCGATTTTTCCTCGGAAGATTTCTTGAAAATTTGTACGGATATTGGAGAGCGCTACGCTAAAGGGCAGGAAGAAAGGGTAATTATACTCGGAATGGGTGACTAACAAGTAATTGTCTTGTGTGGAATTGTGAAATCTCCTATCAATTACGTCCCCCCTAACTTTGATCTGAATGGCTATTTAATACCCAGGCATCTTCGAGAGTAGTTTGGGTTTTCTGAATAGTATTCGTTATTAATCTGTTTCACCTCTTTCAGTTGGTGATTAAGAATTTATTGAAAGTATCTCTTGTTGTATAAAAGGCGAATAAAAGGGATGGAAATTTTTTCCTTACGAAACGTTTTTAACACCCCGCAAAAAGACAGAAAGAAGTCGTAACCGATGAATTATGACCGGACACGTATCGATTTTTAAGAAGGTGACATTGCGATCGTCAATGATGATATGAATGCCAGGGTGGGCTCTGATAAGAACAAGTTCAGGCATGTGGTGGGAAAACAGGGTTTTGGTAATTGCAACGGAAACAGCGAGAAGTTTGTGGATTCCTACAGCTTCCACCATTTGGCTATTGGCCGAGAAATGTTCGAGAGCAGACCCTGCCATAAGGTCAGTGTCAGGTGGTCGCAACTTTCGATGGTTCATGGGACGTTAATAATCGATTACTTATTCACGATGATGAGCAGCTCAAGTGGTGGAAGGAGCAGTTCACCATTAGTTTAAAACACGCGAATAAGGACTGTTCCTCCAAATAGACGGCCATCAATGCACTCAAACACACCGGACTCTCTGCCGGATTGTTCCTATAATTTCTGCTTCTTCTTTCATTTTTACGGGACTTCTGAGATCTTTCCCAGGGTGTGAAAGAAGAGAATGACTAACTAGCTCAATACCAATTTCAAGTTGAGACTGTATCGTGGTAATGTTCTTTCTGTTTTTTCATAAGGGAGCAGCGCATGGAAAGTGGTCGACGCAATGTCGTTGCCCTTTGTTCGCATCATGGTTCACCATGGAGTTTTGTACTGTTCAGCCTTCATCAGTTGTGCAGCATTAAAAGTGATAATAATGAAACTGATGCACAATACCGCTAAAAAACAACAAGAAAACAATATGAAAAGAAACGTGACACAAATTCGAATGAATAACTTCGTCGGCATATCATCATCATCAACGGCGCAACAACCGGTATCCGGTCTAAACCCGCCTTAATAAACAATTCCAGATAACCCGGTATTGCGCCGAGGTCCACCCGCCCACTACAACCTATTGAGCCGGATTATATCCACAACCTGACGATCATGGTGTCGCTCATATATTTCAACGTTATGTAGGCTACGGAATCGTCCATCCTCATGTAGGGGGCCAAAAGTTCTTCGGAGGATTCTTCTCTCAAACGCGGCCAAGAGTACGCAATTTTTCTTGCTAAGAACCTAAGTCTCCGAGGAATACATAAGGACTGGCAAGATCATTGTCTTGTATAGTAAGAGCTTTGATCCTATGGTGAGACGTTTCGAGCTGAAATAGGCTCTGTTGGCTGACAACAACCGTGTGTGGATTTCATCATCGTAGTTGTTATCGGTTGTGATTTTCGACCCTAGATAGGAGAAATTATCAAACGTTTCAAAGTTGTATTCTCCTATCCTTATTCTTCTCGTTTAACCAGTACGGTTTGATGTTGTTGGTTGGTTGGTTTTTGGTGCTGACGTTGCTACCATATATCTCAGGTCATTCTTCCCATCATGTCGATATCGTCAGCATAGGCCAGTAGTTGGGGACTTAAATAGGATCGTCCCCTCGCATTTACTTCAGCATCACGGATCACTTTCTCCAGCTCCAGGTTAAAGAGGACGCATGATAGGGCATCCCCTTGTCGTACACCGTTGTTGATGTCGAATGGTCTTCAGAGTGATCCTGCTGCTTTTATCTGGCCTCGCACATTGGTCAGAGCCAGTCTAGTCAGTCTTATTCATTTGGTCGGGATACTGAATTCTCTCATGGCCGTGTACAGTTTTACCCTGGCTATGCTATCATAGACGGCATATAGGCAAGATATTCGTTGGCGTTTTGGCAGCGAATAGGTCACACATTAAGAAGGGGAAGGGGTTCAATGACAACTATTTTTAAAGATGCACGGCTTCGGAAGTTTGCTCCTGGCAAATTTTGAGAATGGGCATGGAATGGGGTCTGGAGTCCAACAAGAATCAGCGGCCGTAATATCTCAGTAAGGGGAAACTCGGCTAATGTCGCATTTAAAATTTAAATGAGATCTACACCGGCGGATTTCGGAAGCTGTGGCTAAATTAATTACCACGAGCAAGATTAAAGTAGATTAGGTAATGGGGAGACTCGCGGGTTGCTTCGGATGCCTTGATTTTCAGCTGTTTGCGGCAATACGCACCAGCCAACATCACAGGTCGGAAAGAGAGAAGTAAATGCGGAGAAGAGCTCCACCTTATTACGGATTCCACCGAAATCCACGATATACAGTATTTTCTGGGAGGGGAAAGAGGGTGTGGACGACCGGCACAGCATTCGCTTTCAAAAACCATTAGAGTCGAATGTTGCCTTAGTGTTAATTTGCAAATACTATCGAAATTATGATAAGGATACTTAACTCTGGCAGTGTAACGATATGGAGATATGGAGAGAAGGCTATAAAGGAAACAATGATATTTCTGGATTCGGCTTGTAGGGGAAAATGAACGGCCTTCAAGAATAGTATGGTACGATATATTAGATAGTTTGGGCCTAAGATTGTGGAAGCAAAGTGAAGAATAGCAGGGACTAAAAGCTACTTGAAATCTTTGCGGAACTAAATGTCATACTAGTCGCTAAACACACAATGACAACCTAATGTCCAATCTTTCTTAATATTGGAAACAGAGGAAGCGACAACCGAAGGCACTCTTGAAGTCAAAATAATAAAATGAAGCTAAAGCAAACCCGTAAGGCACCGTCTGCAAAATTGCATGGAATAACGATAATGATAATCGTAAAACTGACTCGGTATGTGATAATCGTTGGCAAGTGTTGCGCAGTCGTCACGCTAGAAGCCTGGGCTGCTTTTGACTCGGCCAATTTGGCTTGGATTAGAGGCACCTAGCTTGATACTTCTGGCCAGTCCTTTTGAGAGGTTTCTCTGATAGAATATGGACGATGAATCGTATTACTTAGGCTATGTCAAGAGAAGGTAGTAAAGGTGAGTTTATTTCTAGCAAGGGTGGTCCCTTTTCAATGAAATCAAGGTCTTCTGGCAATCGGCAAAATTTCTTGAACAGTCCCATAAGCAATGTTCAAGTTCTTCGCCATCAATTCTTAAAGCAAAATTTATTAAAAACCCGTTGTTGCAAATTCAATACCATTTTTTAAATTGTAAAATATCCAAAACGCGCACACAGATAGATGTACTCAACAAAACGTTACTTTCAGACCTTTGATGTGCAAATTCTGGTAACTTTTTGATCAAGGTTTACGTACCACATCGGATTGAACGAGTCTCCCGTTTGGCTCAATAGTGTTGCTACAAACGACAATCCAGAGCACATCATGGAGCATTGTCCGAGAGTTATGAAGGAGAGATTAAATTTGAGCTACAATTGCTCTATAGATATCGGACCTCCAATCTCGTGGAGGAGGGGTTAAAGTCAGAGGCGAATTGGAGAACAACAAACATAACAATAGTCGCGGTACAAAAAGTTCTTTCAAATGCCTTGAGTTTGGCCCAGCATGCGAAATAATACTTTACGGTGGTCCTGTGGGCACATGAAAGGAAAAGTGGTGGTGGTTTAACGAATGTGAATCGCACTCCTGCTAGTTGTACACCCAGGGCTACTGTACTTACGACTAATGGATTGTGCTGAACCAGGATACAAGTCAACCGAAAAAGGAATTACGGATGATTCTAAGAATAAAAGGGTTTACCACCGATGCAATTCCACCGACTCGGAAGCGATGGCTTCACCTTTGCATCAAACATGTACAGATATAAAAGAAATCTATGCGAAGTTCGCTGTCGCTGCATGTCTTCTCCTATAAAGCGTACCACTGGTTTTTACTATGCAATTGCAGGCGTACATACGTATATAACACTCTCTATTATATATGAATATCTTCAAGTTCGATTGATTGTTGATATTTACCAATAAAAGCTGGTATTTATTAATTTCTGTTTTTCTTAGTTAATCTTGTATGGGTTTCATGGAATGGAAAGCATTCTGTGTTAATCTAAACACATATGGGCGTCTGATAGATAAACAAATAAACAAATACACTTAAATCCCTGCGCAATCTATAAAGTGAGACTAGAAGTCTAATGACATCTTAAGGCCACTGAAATATGTTTTTCTGATTTATGTTTTAGGTTTTATTTTGAATTGAAGATACATGATGAAGAGTTGGCTGCTTGTTTACATATCTTATCATCTGAAGTGTACACCTTCAGCCTTTGTTATCAGGCAATGCGTCTCAAGCTTATTTCCTGATAGCAAATTGAATAATTCTAAGTTCGCTAATTACAAAGGATTCGTTAGGTACAACGGTCCATGAATATTCTATAGTTGCTGATGACAAATTTTCTGCTCAATTGAATTCATTTATTATGTGACTTTGCAATCTAAATTGTTATAGTCAGTAGCCTTTTTCAAGAATAACACTCTCACAATTTGTTCGAAGTTCGTTTGCGAGTAGTCAATCACATTTTCATGAAAGTGGCTCTTCTAGGCTATTACAAGGAAGTTTTACCTACTTCGCCCTAAGATGGGAAATTGTTTCTTTCTCCGAATAAAAACTCTTGACCCAAGAAACAATTTTTCCAATTTCTCGCTGGTGTAACTTAGAGAATGATCAGACTACGGACGGGCTGAACGAAGCAAACCACATTAGTTAAAAACTATGGAGGGACTAAAAACTCACCAATACGAGCGTATTCTTTACTGAACAAACATTGTACAAAGAAAAGCAAGGAAAGGATTCTTATTGTGGCGATATGGAACTTTTATGAACTTTTACGAGTACGATAATGTGGATGCGATTCATCCGTAAATTCGGTATAGCGCCTCGAGGGCACCTAAGCGCCATCGTTATCGGTTTGCTAAAATGTGATTGATCTTCCTCCAAAACTTCCCGAGAAATTTGCATTTATCCACTGTTCAGCACCATGTAGCCTGAGAGCGGCCTGCTCGTCAACCATATGGAGTCCCTATTTGGACGGCCAGTACTTGCTTTAAATTTGGAGGTGTTGTTTTTTTTTAAAGTTTTGTTTTGTTGTTGTTGTTTGTTTTGGTGAGGTCTCCAATTTAAACCTGTGCAGGTATTGGCGATATCATCCATGCCCCGTGAGAAACTGGGTGAGATTATAATTAATCTCGCCGTGTCGTCTCTCCAACCACTCCTTGATGGCAGGAATGGGCCTGTGAGTCCACCCACCCTTTCCCGACCGTTCGCACCGCTCTTGCCATCTATTTATGGATCTTTCCCTCTCAGCGCTCTTCGTCTGCAATAAGGGAGAGATTGACTTCGCCAACTCATCTGCCAAGATGTCAATCGGCATCATTCCAGAGATGACGAATGCTGCATCATCTGAGACAGTACTGAAGGCAGAGCATACCCTCAGGGCTGTCCTCCTGTAGACTGCATTCAGTTTGCAAGTGTTAACTGACATCCGCAACGCCTCCCTCCAAACTGGGGTCGCATAGAGCATGATTGAGGTCACCACCCTGGCAATAAGCAACCAAGAGGTATGCGGTGGCCCTTCCACGTTCAGCATCATCCTCGCCAGAGCCTTACTAGCAGTGGATGATTTCTCACAAACATACTGTAAGTGTTGCTTATAGCTGAGCTTCCTGTCTATCACCACCCCCAAGTATTTGATCGTCGGCTTGGAAGTGATGATATGATTCCCAATTCTAACACAGGCGTAATTTCTCTTCCGGCGCTTCGTGATGAGGACCGCTTCGGTTTTTTCCTCCGCAAGCGTCAGATCAGATATCTCTAATCAGCATTTAACAGCACTGATTGCCTCGCTTGAGTATTACTCAGCATCTTCGAGATGCTTTGCGACAATAACTAGCGCTATGTAGTCAGCGTAACCCACCTATATGACTTCCTCCGGAAAGGGAAGATTAAGTACATCGTTGTACATAATATTCCACACTAGTGGGCCCAATACGGAGCCCTGTGGGACACCCGCCGAAACAACGTATTCTTGGGGTCCGTCATCAGTGTCATACCAGAGCCTCCTTTCAGTTAAGTAACGATCGACGATAGCAGCGAGATAGCGGGAATACAACCTTCGCTAGGGATTTCCGTATTAGATTCCACTTGGCCGAATTGAATGCATTTTTCACGTCCAGGGTTACTACCACGCAATATTTGTCGGTACTACCCTTTCCGTGGATTGCATCTTCGGCCAAGCCAGCAACCAATTTGATGGCATCAATTGTTGATCTGGCTTTTCGGAACCCATACTGCCGATCTGAAAGGCCGCCTTGGCTCTCAACAACCGGGAGTAATCTATTGTAGATTACCCGCTCTAACATTTCCCCACCGTGTCCAAAAGACATATGGGTCGGTATGACGATGGTTCACCTGGAGGTTTACCAGGCTTAGGCAGAAGTACCAACTTCTGTCGCTTCCATGCCATTGGAAATATTCCTTCGGACATGCACGCTTCGAACAACTCAGCGAACATTTCCAGCCTGGTTCTCACGCAAGCTTAAGGGCCTTATTCGGTACTCCGTCCTGGCCCGGCGCTTTATTGTCTCCTATTCTACAGCAAATCTCCAGCTCGTCTCTGGTGACTGGCGAAATTGCCGTAACATTCAGAGGTGGTTGGAATGTGTTGGTGCTCTCCTCTTGCTGGGGGAATAATCCCTGGATGATTTTCAGCAAGAGGGTGGGACACGTGATCTGTGGAGATAAACGGCCTCTGAATCGTCCCATCACGATTCCATAAGCTCTCCCCCACGGGTTTACGTCCACTTCTGAGCAGAGCTCTTTAAAGCATTTCCTCTTGCTTCGCTCAGATAGGCGCACTCTTTATACCCCTGATCAACTCTACCTACCGCCCTCTGAGCCGCTCTTCTAGCTCGGTGGCAGGCTGATCGTCAGTTTATCATTCCACCAGTAGTTTAGTCTTCTATGGAGGAATGAGCACCTCCTAGGCATCGACGCGTCACAGGCTTTGGCGATGCATTGAGTCAGATAGACGGCTCTTTTCGTGGAGGCGCCTGCTTTACATGTTGATCTAACCACACCTCTATGAAGGTCTGCTCATCCAAAGATTTTGCAGACCAGCCTGAAATATTTTTCGGTTTCGGGCATGATAACTCTTTGGCCTGAGGCTCGACACATGTCTCAAAGAAGATTGCCTGGTGATCGCTGTGTGTGTAGCGTTCGCTGACGCACCAGGACATACCACGCGCCAGCGAAGGGCTGACAAAGGTCAGGTCTACAACTGAGCCTGACCCCCCTTTCTGGAAGGTGTTTACAGCACCTTCGTTAGCCAAAACTATGTCCATCTGCGCAAAAGCTTCTAATAAACTGCGCCCCCTGGCATTTGATTCTCTGCTACCCCACTCAAGGGCCCAAGCGTTGAAATCACCACCAGTCACCTTTGGACTTCGTGCCCTTGCCTCGAGAACAAGATTATCAAGCATTTTCTCAAATTCAGGCAGTGTCAGACTTGTGGGGCGTAGCAGCTGTATACATATAGACCACTTATTTTCGCCCACCCAAAGCCCCTGGCTGCCTGACTTTCAGTACATTGTATGGCCTGTCGACCACAAGCCCATATCGCCGCTCCACCAGTCGAATCTGTGATCCATATGCCACCGTGACGGATTCTATACGGTTCACTTATGATGGCAATTTCCATCTCAGATTCGAACGTGGTCTGCTTAAGTAAATCCTGGGCGACCCTGCAATGATTCAGGTTTATTTGAATAAACCTCATTTTCTCATTGCAGTGAGCGCCTTCCTAAATTCCGGACATTTACCACTTCCGGCAATATGCCGGTTATCCTGTCCCTGTTTTACTTCACACAATAGGCACTCTCTAGCAATATGACCTTTCTTCCCACACCTTCTGCATCGATCAAATCGATCAATGCTGCTGGTGCATGCCTTCACGAAGTGCCCAAACATGAGGTATTTAAATAACCTCTTCAGTGAAATTTGTTCTCTTAAACGGCAGACAACCCATCCAATCCGAACCCTTCCGGCAGTCAACAACATCTGTGTTGCCTCCGCTGGTACTCGTATTGCGGCCGTTTGAGTACCACCATAGGCTTTTCGTAAGCCCAGAACAGACTCCTCGGTAAGTTCTTTCAACTTGAATTGCTCCTCCAGAGCAATACAAATTTCTCCTTTCGATGTCACTTCATCGAGATCCTTACATTGTATATAGATCTCATGTTTTTGGGCACGCACTGCGGCATTCTCCCCAAGTGAGTTTTTCACTTGAGTGCGAAAGTCATCAGTTTTGCCCACGCTGGATCTTTTCAGCTCAAACATGAGATCCCCTTTCTGGGTTCTTCGGATTCTGTTCACATTTCCGCTCATATCTTTAAGGTCGGGATCAGCTTTGACCTTTTTGAGTATTTCCGCGTAGGACAGATTGCCCTTACTAGAGATAACAATTGCATCTGAACGAGTTCGCACTTTTGCTTTTCGTTCCGCTTTTTTATTGGTAACTTTAGTCCATCCATCGTTTTCGTTCGTCTTGGGCTTCGCAGCGCTGATCGAGTTTCTTAGATTCGCTGTACGCTTTCCTCCTTCTGAGCTGTTGGTGTTGGTTTTCAGAATGTCCTGTCCGCCTTTTTTTCTCTTAGGCGCCTGCTTATTATTTAAAGGATCCCCCTCTTTTTCACGTACTCGTTTATTTCGCCGGGATTCGATGGTAGTACGGTTAGGCGTCGCTTGGGTCGCTTGTAACACTGTTGGCACAGCGGAGTTCGACGTATCCTTATTATTCTTCTCCTCCATCTGCGATCTATTATAGAGGACTCTAATAGCCCTCATCACATTCTTTGTGGTTTAGTGCACGTTGTGCTTCTCCTTGATAAACTCGGACAGCTCAACTATTTTTGCCCCAAGCTGGGTGGAGAGTAATTCGTCCGGATCGGGACTCTGCTCCTTATAAGTCCCGGCAGGGTTACTCCTTTTACACGGTCTGTCACTTTTGGCGTTTATTGACTTTGTCTGTATTTTATCCTTCATCGTCTTTGGCATAGGTTGAGATCTCAGAATTGACGAGCTTCTTTTGAATGGATGGGAGCACCTCCTGCTCTCGAGGATCTTGAACATAAGCTGTGGGGGTTGTCAGGGTTTTTGTCGTCCAAAAATCTGCCTTTAATTCATCTTTGTTTGATCTTGTTATTGGTGTTCTCGGTAAGGTCGAATTTCGCTTGAACACCTCCTTCTCCAGAGCCAAATTACTTGTAACATTATATGCCAAGGAGGCCAAGTTGTCCACCATCGAGGCACTGCGAGGCGACCGAGAGCCTGGGGTTCCGAGCCCCTGCACCGTAAGTTTCCTCCTTCTCTTGTCTTCCATGGTGGTTTTATGTTCTGAGTATCCTTCCCATAGCCATTTTGATCCGCACACCAGAGATGAGCAAACACTAGCTCAGGCACAGTGAAAAAAGAAAAGCGCATGCACATATATACCCATCAATAGGTATGCTCCAATCCGCCACTCCTCTGTCTGTCTGTCACACGAATTTTTCTCAGAAACGGCTATACCGATTGGCACGAAATTCGGTGAGAAGGTGGGAACTGTGAACGCCCAGACATGCAGTGAGTGACATCCTCCTACGTTGAGATTAAGGGGGGTCCCCATACATGTAAGAGGGGGGTGTAAAAATTTTTTTCACCGAATATTGTCATGTGAGGTATCAAATGAAAGGTCTCAATTAGAACTTTTCGAAGCCGGCCTTAGCTTTAACATTTACTAAAAAGCGGGGAGTGGGAGGGGTGGAAAGTGATGATTTCTTTAACGGACCCATTCTCCGAAACTACTCAACCGAAAAATCTGAAAAAGTTCATGAAGCCGCCTCTATATAGTGCCGAGGCCTCAAAATACTCTGCATATCGATATCTGTTCAAATTAAGTTAATAATAGTATATTACCATATTTTTGGGAAAATTGTGTAAAACGCCCCTTAAGTTTATCCCAGAGTTATAAAAGTTGATAGTTTGATCAAAATCATACTATTAGTAACAAAGTTAAAGTAGCTCAAAGTTGTCTTTGCCGTGTAAATTTACAACCCGAAGTACTAAATTTGACATGCTAAATGCATATACATAACGGGCTACGTACAAATGGGATAGTTCTACAGTCGAATATACTCACAGAAGAAGCAAACAAAACCTTCCATACCCGAAGCGCCCAGCTTCCGGTTTCGCGGCTTGTTTTTCATACATTTCAGGATCTTTTCAATCATTATGTTTGCCACGGCAGAAAACACGCAAGATAAATCTATTAGTTTTTTCCCCGAAAGGCCCGAAATCCTTCTCGAAATCGCTGAAGAGCAGATGAAACAAAGAGCTAAACTCGGAAACAGTTTCGCAGGAAGGCCGTCAAGGTCGGAAACTTGGCTCCGTTTGAGCGGATTGATGACAAAGATAACTTTATTTCGGTTTATAAGATGATTTATTATCCACTAGAGGTAGAGTTCTCACCATATGACTGAAATGATTCAGAATACTGATGAAGTGCTTCTTTCTTTTTTTAGGTGCTCATCATTGTGATGGATGACTACTGTTAACATCCCTAACATAGGCCCTGGAAATGAAGCATAACAACCACCTGAAGAACATTATCATTGATACAACCACAAACATACTTGGCCCCAGTCGAAAAAAAGTCGGAACGACTGGTTCGACACTCTCAAAGAACGCGGCCGCGGGCAGAGACCTATCACGAACTTCGTCGAGTGGAGAAACGACTTCACAGAAACAAAAATGGAACCCTGATAAAACCACCAAGTCTGTGAAATTGAAAAGTACAGGGAGCAATCGCACCAGGTGCGGAAGTTTTACCAGCAAGTCGACGGGATGAAGCCTTATACACCTCGACGCTCATCCTGCCGAGACAAAGAGAGAAATTTAATTTCCGACAGAATGGGTATATTGGACTGAGGGGTTAAGTAATTTAATGAACTGCTCAACAGCTAAAATATCGGTTAACTGGAGATCCCCCCACTGAAAACGACGACAAATACTGCCACCACCAAGCATGGAAGAAACAGTCCGTGCAATCCATCAGATTAGAAATTATAAGTTGCTAGTAGCCGATGGAATTACAGCCGAACTTTTTAAATATGGAGGCGATCACAGAAGCTTCACCCCAAGCAAATCATAGACAGATCAGATTTTCTTTTTGCGGCAAGCGACAGGAATATTTTCATCGACTTCAAGGCTACCTATGATAGTATAGCCAGAATAAACTGTACACGGCCATGAGAGAATTCGGTATCTCAACGAAACTGATAAGACTGACTCTCGGGATCATTCACTATCATCAACTGTCTAAGACAAGGGATGCCCTACCATGCACCTACTTTAACCTGGCCCTGGAAAAAGTGAACCACGATACTGACGTAAATGCAAGAGGTAGCATTTTCTTCTGCTGGCCTATGCTGACGATATAATTATTGGAAGAACAACCCGAGATGTACAAACCGGTTTGATCCAAAGAACAAAAAAGCGATAACATCAAATCGCACTGGTCAAATAAGAACAATAAAGATAAGAGACTACAACTTTGAGACCGTTGATAATTGTTCTATCTAGGGTTGAAAAACATAACCGATAACAGCTACGATGAAATCCGCGCATGGTTGTTGACAGCAAATAGAGCTATTTCAGGTTATAAAAACCGTTTCGCTAGAAATGTCTCACCATGGGTTAAAAGCTCTTATTGTACAAGACAATAATCTTACCAGTCCTTATGTATTCCTCAGAGATCTGGGTTCTTAGCAAGAAAAACTGCGAACTCTTAGTCGCGTTCGAGAGAAGAACCGCCAACGAATTGTTGGCATCCTACATGAGAATGGACGATTCCGTAGCCGACATAATGACGATGAAATTTATGAACGAAACTATGACCGTTTAGTTGCAGATAAAATCCGGTCTAATAGGTTAAGGTGGGCGGATCATTTAATGCGTATGGGTGAGAATGATCCAGCCCGGAAAGTCTATCAATGGTAGAAAAAGGAGAAGAGGCCTCAGGTGGAGCAGGCTTTTAGGGATATCGAATTGGTGAACCTCGGCGCAAAACTGGGATGTCTGGAGTTCCTTACTAAGGGAAGCCTAGACCGGATACCTGTTGTTGCGCCTTTGATGATAATGATGTGACTAACCGTCGCGGGCTCGGAAAACATGACAAATGAAGTTCTTTGCCAATTATAGGCTCTATTCCACCAATTTTGGTCGGCCTATGGAGGCTCTGGCTAAACTGAACCATTTAAAAACAGCTTTGTCAACTGCTTGGTATTTGTATGCTTCGTCCTCTTTAATACTTGCACTAGAATTAGCTTTTCCAATTATTATTATTATTCTGTTAAGGGAAAGTCGCACCGCGTCCTTGAAGAACTATTGTGCCCCTTTTACTGGTTATAGTGTACCTATTGATCATAGTATCTCAAGCAGGCTTGTAACCGTTAGGAACTTTAGTATGTTCCCAGCTTCCAGATCTTTCAGCTTTGCATCTGGTATTAAGTGTTCTCCCAGATGCCTCGACCTACTTTGCACAAGTGCCGGACACTGTCCCAGGTCCCAGTCCCAGGTCCCATCCTCCTCCTCACAAAACCTGCCGGCAGTGCCCGTAGATATCCCTAGCTTCCCTAGGTGATAGTTCAGCCGACAATGACTAGTGAGAATTCCCACTATGATTCGGAGGTTCTTTTTGGTGAGGTTTAGGCAATCCTTTGTACGCATGGGTTCGTACCCCCCAATAAGCACCCTGGACTGCTCCATCCTGCCTCGTTACCTTCCAACCCAGCATGGCCTGGAACCCAAAGTATCCAGACCTTGTTGGACGAGCCGAGTGTATTCAGTCTCTCAAGGTATTCCCATACCAGTTTAGAGTTCACCTGGTTGGACCTAAGTGCCTTGATCGCTGCTTGGCTATCGGTGAGAATAGCTATGTTCTGCCCCCTGTAGTTCCTTTGCAGATTAATGGAGGCACATTTGTCTATGGCGTAAATTTCCGCCTGGAATATGCTAGTGTACCTGCCCATTGGCTCAAAGTACATTTTCCTTGGACCAATGACACAGGGCACCCGCTCCCTCTGCTGTGAGGGATCCGTTAGTGTACCAAGTAATCAGTTGCTGGTTTAAGCCGTATGTCGCCGCCACGCTCTCCCAGTTTGCCTTGTTACTCCAACGTATTTCAACCTTCTTATCGAAGTGAAACCTCGTTGTCATGTTGTCCCTCGATATCAGTAATTCGGGATACCGCCTAGAAAGGATATCAATCTTCCTTCGATTTAGGCAGCTCCCCGCGTCACTCATACTACCGGCCATCCTGAATATTGATCTCCTTGCCTGCATCTGTATGTGCAGATGGAGAGGGGTTAATCCCAGAAGGACCTCCAGTGATGCCGTTGGGCATGTCCTCATTGCCCCACTGATACACACGCAAGCCAGCCTTTGGAGCTTATGTAATTCCCTGGCTTGTGTGCTGAGTTGGGTTCTTTCTGCCCAGATTACCGCTTCATAGGTAATCATTGGCCTTACTATTGCAGTATATATCCAAAGTAGTATCTTCGGGCTGCAACCCCATTTTTTTCCTGCTATGGATCTGCAAGTCATCAGAGCCCTCGTGGCTTTCCGACAAGTGTTTCCGACATGTCTCTTCCAGAGTAATTTTTGGTCTAGCGTAATTCCCAAATATTTGACCTCTGTTTCTCGTTTCACCTCCATATCATGTAATGTTATAGCTTTCAGGTGATCGAGCTTACGCCTCCTAGTGAATGGTACTATGGTGGTTTTGGTTCGGTTGATCCGCAGTCCCACTTTCCTGCACCAGGCACTAATAACCCTTAATCCAGTTTGGATTCTATCACATAGGGTATCTTCATATTTGCCCCTACAGATTAAAACAATGTCGTCCGCGTAGCCCTGGACTTTTATTCCAGTATTTGTTAACACGTCCAGGAGTTTATCCACTACCATACTCCACATCAGCGGCGATAGTTCTCCACCCTGGGGACAGCCTTGAGTGGTGTTCATGATAATAGAATTTGTACCTGTTTGTACCTCTATTTGTCTGCTTTCTAGCATTTTGCCCATCCAGAGTGCCAGGGTGTTTTTCACTCCTTTGCGGCTCGGGGCATCTTGTACCTCTGTGCGCGATGTGTTGTCCAATGCTCTATTCGATATCCAAAAACGCGCACAATGCAATTTCCTTTGTTTCTATGACGTCCCGTAGTACCTCTGTCCGCTGATACAGAGCAGTTTCAGTTGACCGTCCTGCCCGGTAAGCGTGTTGACAGTGATGTTGGGGATTACGCCTTAGAACGTTAGTTCTAATATAGTTGTCTATGACCTTCTCCATCATTCTGCTATACGCAGTCAGTGCATTTTTATACCTCCGCCAGTCCCCGGTTTGTTTTGTCCGGTTAAAGAGTTTTCGTACCTCTGTTCTCATTCTGGCTAGGTTCTTGTTCCACCATGGTACATCCCTTGATGACTTCACTGTCTTGGCCGGACAGCTGGCCTCATATGCGTCAATGACGATTGTGTTGAAGTTTTCCACCACCGTTTCTAATTCCAGTTCGCTCCTGATGTCACCGCCCCCTTGAAGATGGGCAATGTTGCTTTTCCAAACCTTCTGTCTTTATCTGCCCAAATAGAGATATAGAGAGATTTTTAAACGTTTTAGCGCCTTGTGTATGTTGGTATTTTTAATAAAACCTATTTGGGGTGGTTTTATTAAAAATACTTATATAGACACTTTGTGCTCAAATTTCGCACAACCAAGGATCCAGGACTGTAAGCAGAAATTCTGGGCTAGGGTTGCAAATCATGCATCAGAAAATAGTGCAATCCCCATTATTATCCACTTTTTCCGTTGAAATTCCTATGCCCCACGTTAGTTTGTGTTGTATGAAATATTTCCATAAATTTGCAAGATATTTTTCGGCTGAGAGAATAATTCCACTTAGAGGAAATTTGACTTAAATTTTGAAGTTATAGACTTCGAAGTGTCCATGCCTCTACTGGAAAAATTAAGGGTGCTAGATTGCACACCGATTTAGCATTCCGATTGCGTCATTATTGAAACAAGTACAAATATTCCCATTTTTTAAGAGTAAAATAAAAATGAAATATTTCACCTAATTACGAGCATTTAGCTCCAAAAGTTTTCACTTTTGGAAAGATGGTTGTAGGTCTCGTGAAGCTACCAGACTTCAAACATAAATAGTTCGTGATAAATAATTTCAACTCCTTGACATGTACTTTGGAACTGTCTTAAAGTTCAATTCAAGTGATACCGAAATATAGAAATTTGCATGCGTGTTCCCTCGTTGATCTACCGTCGACCACAAAAGCGGCCGCGTCTAATTGCACGTAGTGCTGGCCTAGCCAAAATTGCGATAAAGTAGTTTTTACCTTATCGCGATTTTGGCTCATTTGAAAATTTAAAAATATCAAAGTTGTCAGGGCATTGTCCAACTTTGGAATTTAGCTTAAATCAACTAAATCCGGGGATAACGAGTTGCCGTTTGTGCAAACAACGCGCTGAGACTTCGAGACTCCTTCAATGACCAAGAGGCATAGCATTATCAGTAAAATTAATGTAGTGTCACGTGTCAGCTTGGATCAGTTATTGAAATTTGAATACGAACGGAATCATGGAATAATCACATCATTTGCGTCGGTTTCAAATGCATTCCACCGCGCTTATCAGCTCTAATTGGAGGAAAAATGGCTCAGTTGAAGGACTATGCCCCGCCAGAGGTTACAGTTGTGGAAGCGAGTAATTATCTGTGCAAGTTTCAAGTGATTTAGCAAACACGATGTACTGAGGTCGGGCACGGGGCCTTCTGTTTGCATCATCAATATTGCACGAAAGTCGCGGTTGGGGCTGATTTGTTTGACGTGATCGTACGTAAATAGGCGGCCTGATTAGTTCCCGATGCGATACCGCAGACATGAGGTCGCCAGCGGTGCCCTTCCCTCAAACCTGGGGGAGCGAAAAAACCCACAATGACGCGGGTCTTTATCTAAGACCTGATATCGTTTGAGCTAGTGGCATGCCATTGCCGGATATGAATAATTTCTAATGGAAATAGAACATTAAGTGAAGTGGTCGTAAATCTTTACGTTTCCAATGTTTACTTACTCGTTGAAGTCATCTGCACTCGGGGTGATAAGGTGGACTGTTTACTGCTGCGGCTACACCCTGTGCGCGAGTCGAGTTAGCCGATGGCAGATTTTGCACCAGCAGAGCCGGCGGATCGCGGCTTACACTTTGCACACGCGCACTGCAGAGTCCGGGTTTCGCGGGTCGCGGTATCACTTGCGTGCTCCAGGTAGCGTTCCTCCACCCAACACACACACGTCGCCGTAAGATCGCGCTACGATACACAATGGGTGTAAAATCGCATATCAATCTATGCCACTTTTTATAAATAAGACTGGTCGCCTGGCAAAGTAAACACGAACACACACCAGTCGTGGAGGTGACAGAGTTTTTCGCGATAGCGGAACATAAAAGTGTACACAGTCGCGGCCTTGCGAGTGTGTTGCGGTCGCGAATTGCAGGCCAACAGGTGCAGCGCAATGATCGATTATCGTCGATTAGGGTCTCTGGGGACGCGGCTGCGACCTTTAAGCCAGGTCTCGGGGAGGTGTCCTACGAGGTCGCTGGGTTTTGACTTGGTCGCGGTGTCTTCCTCCGCGCTATCTAAGATCTGGAGCTTCCGAAGGCCGCGCAAGGGCGATATCTCGACATGTTTTGACCATATGCTGGGCTCGCGACGGAGCCAGTTTATGTTGGCACTCGACACCTACGAAAAAGTGCAAAAGACACTCAAGACGCCCAACCACACACGGCACTGCTGCGCGTTTTGTTGTGCAAACTTGAAGACATTGCGACTTTCTATCTTTTCCCTGGAGGCGATGTTCACTGGCCTTTCGAGATTTTCGCTCCAGCAGGACTTTGTTTCGCGGAATTCAGCCACTTACACACGGAACTGGATAAAACCAAAGACACTCCCGTTCCGAGAAGCTCCACACTAGGCACCGTTGTTCTTTGCAGCACTTCTCGTCTCCGCGTTACACAAGAGCTGGGTGATAAGGGGCTTATCAAAATATGTCTTTTCACTTAGAAATATGTCCCTTATCACTGCTATTAACCATATAATGGTAGTTAATGCTCGGCTTTTATGTACTTTGGGCATTAGAACGGAGCAACCGCACAGTCTGTCACGTAACGCGATCGGCCCGAGAACTGAACTCTGTGGTTCCTCGAAAACATCACTCGCGCTCGAGCTGCCACTCACCATCGAGCAAAAAACAAGTCCACCAACAACAAGTCGCAGTCACCCGTCTCAGGCCAGGCTGCCTTCGTCTTGTTCTCGTCTCAAGACGCGCCGCGATCACTCCAAGAAACTCACAACGCTCCGACTCCGCCACACATAGCGGGCACATGGGCAAGTACATAAGTCGTTCTTGAGCGCACCATTGTTGCCCGGAGAGCGCAAAGCCAGAATCCGGACCGCGCACTGGAAATCTGGCTGCGAGCGCTCCAGAAGGAAATCCTGGCTAGGTGTGCCCGTTGGAAGGCGGCCTGGCCGCGGCAGATGCTAATTGGGAATTTCGAAAGAGCTCGGGCTTCCGCGGGACGATGGAATATTCATGAGGTCGCGACGTCGGCCGTGTGGGCAAATCGATTGGTATTGAAAGAAGAAGCCTCCTACCTACCTACTCGGCGTACTTGAGGAACCTTTACTTATTGCCAAGTCAATGTTTTCATAATGCTCACCATGGGCAGTGCTGGCCAACCTGCCAAGCTGTCTTCCGAGCGTGGAATATCTTTGATATCGGTCTCTACTCCGAATTCCGATTGACATGGAATTTGGAGTGGAAGCAGAGAATAGCATTAATTCCATTTCCTTTATTTTAGTGTCTTACTTACTAAACAATTTTCAACTTAAAGCTAGCTTAAATAGAAGAGCGAATTGTACTTAAATATGTTTGGAAATGTTGGCCAACCCGACCTTTTCTTTAGAGTACTCTATTGGGTATATGATATAGATATACATCCATCTTGACAATAATTCATTAATGAAAAACTGCGCCCGCGCGAGGAGGTTTTAATTTACTTACTAAAAGTAATCCATCCTAGCTTAACTTATTCTAACTCACCATAATATGCGATAAATACTTAACTCCTTAACCTCTATACACCCCCCTAGCCAGGAGTGTCAGGATTTTGGGAGTGAGGATTTTGCATTTTAAAGTTGAACTTACGATTTGGTGGGGCTTTAAGTATGTGATTAATGGAGGGGTTTTACCTGTTGGTCGAGATGCCGAATAAGCGGATTAGGGTGGTTCTCCTTTGAAGAACTTTGCGAGTAGACTAACAACGGATTCTCGAAGCGCTTTGACTTTGGTACGCCTATATACTTTGGGGTTTTTACCGCCCCTATTGGTCTTCCACTTATAAGACAGATCATTGCAGTGTCTAAGAATTCGGCTTTCGAATGCCTCGCATTTTGCCATGACATTGTTGGAGCGTGAGCCTTGTATAGAGCCAGTTTTTTTTTTGGGGTGGTGGAAACCTTCGAAAGACACTGGTCTGGGTACACCAGTGTCTGGGATTTTTACCCACTAAAACCACCCCCGACTCCCTCCCTGCCCCGCGGAACCACCCTAAGGTATTACATCACGGGGCGGAGTCAGCTAATTCTAGCCTTATCCCGTTTCTTCTATACGCGGCGTACGTGACCGCGCCTTTGTACTCTCCTCTGCCTTTCGCAATTTATCTTGAATAGATGCGATCATGCAGTTGGCCACATCCAAATTCTCTTGTTTTCCTAGCATTTTCGCCACCAGATTTTCTGGTACCAGTACCTCTCCTAGAGTCTCCACTAGATTCCTCCTTTCTTCCACACATTTCGGACAGTGGAAGAATGTATGCTCTGGGTCCTCTGGAATTGCATCGCAATTTGGACAATCGGGTGAGGTCTCGAATTTAAACCTGTGCAGGTATTGGCGATATCCTCCATGCCCCGTGAGAAACTGGGTGAGATTATAATTAATCTCACCGTAACGTCTCTCCAACCACTCCTTGATGGCAGGAATGAGCCTGTGAATCCATCGACCCTTTTCCGAGCGTTCCCATTGCTCTTGCTGTCTATTTATGGATCTCTCCCTCTCAGCGCTCTTCGTCTGCAATAAGGGAGAGATTGACTTCGCATGGTATATATTCGCCATCTCATCTGCCAAGATGTCAATCGGCATCATTCCAGAGATGACGAATGCTGCATCATCTGAGACAGTGCTAAAGGCAGAGCATACCCTCAGAGCTGTCCTCCTGTAGACTGCATTCAGTTTGCTAGTGTTAACTGACATCCGCAACGCCTCCCTTCAAACTGGGGTTGCATAGAGCATGATTGAGGTCACCACTCTATAAGCAACTTAGAGGTATGCCGTGGCCCTCCCACGTTCGGCATCATCCTCGCCAGAGCCTTACTAGCAGTGGATGATTTCTCACAAACATACTGTAAGTGTTGCTTATAGCTGAGCTTCCTGTCTATCACCACCCCCAAGTATTTGATGGTCGGCTTGGAAGTGATGATATGATTCCCAATTCTAACACAGGACCGCTTCTGTTTTTTCCTCCGCAAGCGTCAGACCAGAGATCTCTAACCAGCATTTAACAGCACTGATTGCCTCGCTTGAGTATAACTCAGCATCTTCGAGATGCTTTGCGACAACAACCAGCGCTATATCGTCAGCGTAACCCACCTATGTGGCTTCCTCCGGAAGGGAAATATTAAGTACATCGTTGTACATAATATACCACAGTAGTGGGCCCAATACGGAGCCCTGCGGGACACCCGCGGAAACAACGTACTCCTGGAGTCCGTCATCGGTGTTATACCAGAGCCTCCTCTCAGTTAAGTAACTATCGGCGACAGCAGCGAGATAGGCGGGAATACCAATCTTCGCTAGGAATTTCCGTATAAGATTCCAATTGGCCGAATTGAATGCATTTTTAACGTCCAGGGTTACTACCACGCAATATTTGCCGGTACTACACTTTCCGTGGATTGCACCTTCGGCCAAGTCAGTAACCAAATTGATGGCATTCATGGTTGATCTTGTTTTACGGAACCCATACTCCCGATCTAAAAGGCCGCCTTAGCTCTCAACAACCCAGAGTAATCTTTTATAGATTACCCGCCCTAACATTTTCCCCACCGTGTCCAAAAGACATATGGGTCCGTATGACGATGGTTCACCTGGAGGTTTACCAGGCTTAGGCAGAAGTGCCAACTTCTGTCGCTTCCATGCCATTGGAAATATTCCTTCGGACATGCACGCTTCGAACAGCTCAGCAAACATTTCCGGCCTGCATCTCTCGGCAAGCTTAAGGGCCTTCCGTACTCCGTCCAGTCCCGGCGATTTATTGTCTCAACTCTACCGCAATTCTCCAGCAGCTCGTCTCTGGTGACTGGCGAAATTGCCGTAACATTCAGAGGTGGTTGGAATGTGTCGGTGCTCTCTTCTTGCTGGGGGAATAATCCCTGGATGATTTTCAGCAAGAGGGTGAGACACGTGATCTGCGGAGATGAACGGCCTCTGAATCGTCCCATCACGATTCCATAAGCTCTCCCCCACGGGTTTACGCCCGCTTCTATTCAAAGCTCCTTAAGGCATTTCCTCTTGCTTCGCTGGATGGCGAGCTTGAGGGTTTTGCTGGCTGCCTTATAGGCGCAATCTTCCTGCCCCTGATCGACTCTACCTACCGCCCTCTGAGCCGCTCTTCTGGCTCGGTGGCAGGCTGATCGAAGATCGGCCAGTTCATCATTCCACCAGTAGTTTGGTCTTCTACGGGGAATGAGCACCTCCTAGGCATAGACGTGTCACGTGCTTTGGCGATGCATTGAGCCAGATAGACGGCTATTTCCGTGGAGGCGCCTGCTTTATCAGGTTGATCTAACCACACCTCTATGAAGGTCTGCTCATCCAAAGATTTTGTAAACCAGCCTGAAATCTTTTTCGGTTTCGGGCATGATAGTTCTTTGCCCTGATTCTCTGCTACCCCACTCTAGGACCCAAACATTGAAATCACCAGGAATCACCTTTGGACTTCGTCCTCTAACGTCGAGAACAAGATTATCAAGCATTTGCTCGAATTCAGGCAGTGTCAAACTTGGTGGGGCGTAGCAACTGTATACATATACACCACTTATTTTCGCCCACACAAAGCCCCTGGCTGCCTAACTTGCAGTACATTGTATGGCCTGTCGACCACAAGCCCATATCGCCGCTCCGCCAGTCGAATCTGTAACCCATATGGCACCGTGACGGTTTCTATATAGTTCACTTCTGATGGCAATTTCCATCTCAGATTCGAACGTGGTCTGCTCAAGTAAATCCTGAGCGACCCTGCATTGATTCAGGTTTATTTGAATAAACCTCATTTTCTCATTGCAGTGAGCGTCTTCCTAAATTCTGGACAGTTACCACTTCCGGCAATATGCCGGTTATCCTGTCCCTGTTTTACTTCGCACAATAGGCATTTGGGGTCCCTATTGCACTCTCTGGCAATATGGCCTTTCTCCCCACACCTTCTGCATCGCCCGGATCGATCAATGCTGCTGGTGCAGACCTTCGCGAAGTGCCCAAACATGAGGCATTTAGAGAACATTTGTTCTCTTAAACGGCAAACAGCCCATCCAATCCGAACCTTTCCGGCAACCAATAACATCTGCGCTGCCTCCGCTGGTACTCGTATTGTGGCTGTTTGAGTACCACCATAGGCTTTTCATAAGCCCACAACAGACTCCTCGGTAAGTTCTTTCAAATTGAATTGCTCCTCCAGAGCAGTACAAATTTCTCCTTTCGATGTCACTTCATCGAGATCCTTATATTGTATATAGATGTCATGTTTTTGGGCACGCACTGCGGCATTCTCCCCAAGTGAGTTTTCCACTTGAGTGCGAAAGTCATCAGTTTTGCCACCGCTGGATCTTTTCAGCTCGAACATGAGATCCCCTTTCTGGGTTCTTCGGATTCTGTTCACATTTCCGCTCAGAAGTTTTAGGTCGGGATCACCTTTGACCTTTTTGAGTATCTCCGCGTAGGACAGATTGCCCTTACTGGAGATAACAATTGCATCTGGACGAGTTCGCACTCGTTCCGCTTTTTTTGTTGGGCTTCGCAAAGCTGGTCAAGTTTCTGAGATTCTCTGTACGCTTTCCTCTTTCTGAGCTGTTGGTGTTGGTTTTCAGAATGTCCTGTCCGTCTTTTTTTCAAGCGCCTGCTGATTATTTAAACGATCCCCCTCTTTCTCACATACTCGTTTATTTCTTTGGGATTCGATGGTAGTACGGTTAGACGTCACTTGGGCTGCTTGTAATACTGTTGGCACAGCGGGGTTCGGCGTATCCTTATTATTCTTTTCCTCCATCTGTGATTTATTATTGAGGACTGAATAGCCCTCACCATATTCCTTATGGCTTGGTGCACGTTGTGCTTGTCCTTGTGAACTCGGACAGCTCAACTATTTTTGCCCCAGGCTGGATAAAGGATAATTCGTCGGGATCTGGACTCTGCTCCCTATAAGTCCCGGCAGTGTTACTCCTTTTACACGGTCTGTCACTTTTGACGTTTATTGACCTTGCTTGTACTTTATCCTTCATCGTGTTTGGCATTGGTGGAGATCTCAAAGTTGATGAGCTTCTTTAGAATGGACCCCTTCCTTATTCATGGAGCACCTCCTGCTGTCGAGCATCTTGAACATATGCGGTGGGTGTTGTCATGGTTTTTGTTGTCCAAAAAATCTGCTTTCAGTTCATCTTTGTTTGGTCTTGTTATTGGTGTCCTCGGTAAGGTCGTACTTCGCTTGAACATCTCCTTCTCTAGATCCAAATTACTTGTACCATTATATGCCAAGGTGGCCAAGTTGTCCACCACCGAGGCACTGCGGTCGAAGAATATCAACGACCGGGAGCCCGCTTGCTCACTCCCAAAAGCCGCCGGTACTGGGGTTCCGAGCCCCTGCACCGTAAGTTTCCTCCTTCTCTCGTCTTCCATGGTGGTTTTATGTTCTGAGTATCCTTCCCATAGCCATTTTGGTTCGCGCACCAGAGGTGAGCAAACACTAGCCCATGCACAGTCAGAAAAGAAAAGTGCATGAACACATATTTACACATCAATAGGTATACCTCAAATCGCCAGCTGGGGTCTCGCCTGATAGGAGATCTGGCCACTCCTCACAGGAGAGTCAGTTTAGCTTTAGCGCTGAAACGTACTCTTTTATGAAGAAGACAGTAGATGCTACCAACTACGCCGTGTGCCTTACTGATATTGAGCTGAAGATGTGGGTTGAACTTAAAGAGTTCATGAAGTTTTACTCCCAAGTATTTGATCGAACTACTCACTGTAGTGTTTTTGATTCTCATTTTTAAGCCTTTAGCTTTCCTGTGGATGCCTTTAGAACGTAAGTATCTAGATTTTCTCCAAAAGGTGCAGATTTGCGCGGAAGGTTCTATG
Organism: Hermetia illucens; assembly: GCF_905115235.1. NCBI lineage: Eukaryota > Metazoa > Arthropoda > Insecta > Diptera > Stratiomyidae > Hermetia > Hermetia illucens. Next base: position 63,424,481 of record NC_051850.1, on the reverse strand, counting down.
CGAAGATAAGCGTGTCATCGGCGAATTATATAAAGTGAACGCCATTATCGGGGTTTGGAATGTATCCCGTATAAATATTGAAGAAAGTTGGTCCAGAAATGGATCTTTGCAGCACTCACGGTGTTACCGGCAAGAGATCAGAGAATTCATTCCCCAGGCTGACAGAAAAGTGACACTCTTCAAAGAAGCTGAACGCAATTCGAATTATCGGAACTGGGAATTCATTGTCAATTAGCTCATATAAAAGGCCGTTTACCCACATGAAGTCGAAAGCCTTTTCTAAATCTAACGCACATGCTACTGTCGGCTTGTTGTTGACGTCAAATCTTGAGACGTCAGTGTCGTGAAAGTAGCTCAATGCGTGTTGGATTCTGTTTGAAACTGAATCAATGCAATGTTGAATCCAATTGTCCAGGCTTTCTCGAAGAGTTTGCCTAAATTGGATAATAGGGTCAGATGTCTCTTTTCTGGCATGCCAAAAGTGGTCAAAGGGTAGTATAGATCCCACGGCGAAACGTGGGTTGGTACCCACGATGGAGCATAAAACCTGGGAAATGCCTGCTGAATCAACACCAACAGCTCTGCTACCAAACCCTATCTCCACCTCCACGTGGAGCCCCACGCTGGGAGCCCTTTCTTAACGAAAAGCTGCAAACGGAGAAGGATGAAGCCGAGTCTCCCACGCCTAAAAATGGGACAAATTGTACCAACTGATCCCTACACGGAAAGCCCAAGTTACGAAGCCACAACAGGAGCTTCGGACAGGATAGACTTTACAACGACGAACTCGGTAACGACAAAGGAACAACGATTTGCGCATTTTCTCATGGAACGTGCGCTCCCTGTACAGAGATGAAGCTGATAAGCAGCTAGCCAATACCCTGTCCCAATATAGGGCTGATGTAACAGCGTTACAGGAGATGCGTTGGACAGGGACCGGTTTCCTGGAGACGAGCCGCTACACAATATATTATAGTGGGCATCCAGTAAACCATGTACTCGGAGTAGGTTTCTTAGTCAGCCAAAAAATGAAACCTGCTGTTATCGGCTTTGAAAACATAAGCGAAGAGCTATGCACTCTGCGCTTGCGAGGCAAGTTTAGAAATATAAGCCTCATAAACGTCGACGCCCCTACAGAGGAGACTGCAGAGTCCCTTCTCCGACTCTGCAGTCTCCTCTGAACGTGCATGAACGTACCTTTTACGAGGCAGTAGAACGAACCCCCGAAGTCTGTCCCAGATATGATATCAAAATCGTACTTGGGGATTTTAACAGCCAAGTAGGGACGGAGCCCGTATAAAGGCGATACGCTGGCTCCCATAGAGCGAGGTTGGAGATTATGCACGAATACAGCTGTCACCAAAGAACATCTTGAAACACAGGCTAGCTTTGGAAATACCATGGCAAACAGCGCGATCGGCAATGGACTGGTCAAGGAACAGCTTGGAAGAAACGTGAAAAACAACAATAAAAGTCGCAGTTAGCATCTGGCCTGTCTTGGACGCTTAATTAAAAACTCAATGACTTTTTGTCGTTTATTATAAACCTTCAATAAGACTAATCTCACGTTTTCACCATAAATAAGATTTAATTGTTCAAAAAACTAATTTGCAAATTTACACATTGCACTCTTTCTAAAAATGTAAGCACAAGTTATTTAGGTGCGAACGCGGGTCACATTGTTCAATACAGTCCTTTGATCACCTCCAGTTGATCCGTTGATACGATATTTACCATATTATTTCTCTTATGACCTGAGAAGGAATGTTGATTGTACTCGGAACTGCCACCAACTAGATCCTCATTGCTCGCATGCCCCATCCGTGGGAAATGTTGGCTTCTGTTTTTGCCACTTCTAACACCATTGAACGCCTCCATGAGGACTCCGTTGATAACATCACGATTGCTTAGGGTAAGCCTCAGTGTATCATACTTATCCAGGTTCTTACTGCTGCTGTTTTTTTGATTACGGAAGTAATTGTCAACAATGCCTGTGGATGAATTGCAGACTCGCTCGCTTTGCGGCCTGAAGTTCTGAATGGACTTGTCACTGGATATACACGGACTGATATAGTAATTGCACCTGAGGGTGTCTAATTGCTCCTTGGCATTACGCAAATCTGATAGCAGCTTCTGGATAATTGTTTTGTTGAAGGTGACGTGCTGAATCAGGAACTTCTTTTCCAACTTGTATTGCTTCACCAGCGTCAGCAAACTAGTCTTCTCTAGCTTCAGCTGAGACAATTGATACTTTAAGGAAACCACGCTTGCTTCTATCGTGGATATGGATTCCGTCAGAGAGAGTGAGTTCATTTTCCGTTTTCTGCCCAGTTGGAAGGAAAACTTAGTGTACTGATAGCAGGTTATCTCAAAGTTACCTACACGATGTTAACTATTATGAAAACCCCGAACAGAGTGCACGCGATGTAGATCATCACACTAGAATTTACTGATGTCACAGAATATAGAATTGTTTCCGGCCAGTTGGAGAGCTCACCTGAAATTAAGGAGCACACGGTCACAACATGCCAACCAAAAACTTCTCAGGTGGACACTACCCGCGGTCTTTTGGGTTTCCTGCTTTTCCTTGAGAAACTTTACGTAAGATGGTTTCGAGTTAGATAGACATAGGAATATCCACGATATTATCGCTAGCGAAATCAGTAAAAAGTAGTTTGAACAGTTCAACATACCAATATTTATATGTTGTGTTTACTCGAAACTATCAAGATTTGAAACAACAATAATAGAATCTGAACGAACCTGTCATGTTTGCAGCCTACTTGAAAAATAATTTCCTAGGATTTTGCTTGTTGCCTAGACTTTCGGGGCTGTTGCGAAAAAGGATGTCTTTATATAAACGCAATACGTGGGATAGAATGCAGCATCTGTCACTCTAAGTACTGAGATAACTGATATTTAGTAAGACTCGAGACACAATGCATCATCATCTTCAACGGCGCGACAACCGGTATCCGGTCTAGGCCTGCCTTAATAAGGAACTTCAGACATCCCGGTTTTGCGCCGAGGTCCACCAATTCGACATCCCTGAAAGCTGTCTGGCGTCCTGACCTATGCCATCGCTCCATCTCAGGCAGGGTCCAGTCTTTACAATGGCTTCCAATTCTTAAATTCCAATTCCAATTGTTCGGTAGAAAATAAGATACGTAGACAAAACTGGGACGAATCACAAGAATGGGTGACGGGATATATACATTGATGGCTCAAAAACGGAACAGCGTTCTGGACAGGAGTCTACCTAGAATAAAAACGAGAAGTGGGCGTTTCCTTTGAGACAATATTCAACGATTCTTCAGGCTTAAGTGTATACGATGCTAAGGGCCGCAACCTGGGTGATTGACGAGCGGCGGAAGAGCAGGTGCATCAGTATCTCCAGCGATAGCCAGGCTGCATTGAGGGCGTTGAGTAATCCTTGGATCACCTCGAAAATCGTTAGGAAATATAGAAACCGATTGCACTCTATTTCTGATCTAAATTCAATGTGGTGAAACTACTTTGATACCCAGAGTAGTTGGTCACTGTGACGTAGAGCGAAATGAATCTCGAATGCCTTAATTTCCCCCATGCTGGGATTGGAACCAGAGATGGCATTGGCTAAGGCTGCTTTAAAAAACTGGGAACATTATGGGAAACATGCTCCCCCATGACAGGTACCAGAGCCTTAATGCTACTAGGTACACCAAACTTTTCTTGGCATATCTGAACATAACAAACACGCTACAAAGTTTATTCTGTCGACAATCAGGAAGACATAATACGTCTGGGCATCCTGACTGGCTATAATTTACTAGCTGAGAATATGTTTAGAATAGGAATAGTACGAATACGTGTCCCTCCTATAATGAGGAAATGGAATTCACGGAGCATTTTCTATGTAAATGCCTTTCTATGGACGCATCGGACATAAACGCATCTGCCATATTTCGTTATACGGGGGAGTCGAGTACAATGGGCCACTACGGTCTGAGTGTTCAGAGGCTATGCTTTTCTGCTACCTAAAACGCACATGTTTTTGTTGTAGATTACAGTTGCAAATCTGCCCCAAGAGCAATAGTACATATCCTTTAACCTCCTTCGCCCCATAAATCCAGGTGTGGACATTTTTTGGGTGTATTATGTATGTGGGTTAGCTGGAGCAGCTTTACTTACTCAGGACTAACTCTAATTCTAATTTTCCCATATCACTCTAAATTCACATGGTCTATCCATTTCCATCTTCTCATATTTCGTCTATTGCACTCGCAAGGATAGGCGAAGGTCGAGGATGGCATTCGCGTAGAATATTATTGTAGATCGTGCATTCTATAGTCAGTGGCATATTTACAATGCACGTATGGGAAAATTTACATACAGTTTAGGAATATGGATTTTGTACATTATCCAACTAAGAGGAATCTCCCCTTTCCATCCCTCTTTCGTGAGGCCTTTAGATATGGCAAAGGAGAGCAATTGAGTCGAATAACAATAAGCAATTGTGTCTCTCGGTCGGTCAAAGGGTAGTATAGGTCCCAGAGCATAAAACCTAGGGAACGCCTGCTGAACCAACACCAACAGCTCTACTACCAAACCCTATCTTCACCTCCATGTGGTAACCGCTGGAAGTTCTTTCTTAACGAAAAACGAACTGGTCCTCCAAGTTGGGGGTTGGGTATGGCTGACAACCCTACACATAAAACCCAAGTTACGAAGCCACAACAGGAGCCTCGGACAGGATGGACTTTACAGCAACGAAAAAGGAATAACGATTTGTGTATTTTCTCATGGAAAGTGTACAGAGATGGAGCTGCCAAGCAGCTAGCCGGAACCCTGTCCTAATATAGGGCTGATGTAACAGCGTCACAGGAGATGCGTTGGACAGGGACCGGTTTCCTGGAGAAGAGCCACTACACCATATATTATAGCAACCATCCAGTAAACCATGTGCTCCGAGCAGGTTTCCTAATTATAATAACGAGGCAGTAGAACGAGCCCTCGAACCCTGTCCCAGATATCAAAATCATACTTGGGGATTTTAACAGCCAAGTAGGGAAGGAACCCGTATTCAGGCGAGACATTGGCTCTCATAGTTTACATCCAAATACAAATGATAACTGACTGCCGATTATGCAATTAGCAGTGTCACACGAAATGGTTGTTGGAAATACCTGGTTTACGCGGAAAGCGGGCCGCAAACATACGTGGGCCTCTCCAGATGGGACCACTTTCAGCCAAAGTGACCACGTGTTAATCGAACGCCGCCACCTTTCAGCCTTGATGAATGTCAGAACATATAGGGAGGCCAATATAGACTCGGATCACTATCTCGTTGGCATGGTGCTCCGAGCTCGAATAACAACACCACCCAGAATCCCTTTTGACAATCAGGTGAGAATTAACACTGAAGCAACCCACAACACAACCCTCCGCAACACCTATACGAGTTTTGTTTAAAAATTGAGGGATTCCTAAGTCCGCCATCCACTTAATTGTGAACCGGACCAGTTGGAAAGCAACATGCTTTCGCGGTTGTGGTCCACGGAACCACTTCGGTCACGCTGCTTCCAGGGCAGAGGTGGGGCAGCGTCTGATGAGTTGCCTCTGCCCTGGATGAAACCGCAAGTCTTAAAACCTATAAGAGGGAAATGAATGCCGCAATAACAGCAGCCAACAGAGATCCTGGAGATGAAGCATCAACAAATGATCTTCACAATCACCTGAAGAACGTTATCATAAATACGGCCACAAACATATTTGGCCTCAGCCGCAAAGAGTCGGAACGGCTGGTTTGACTATGAATGGAAGCTAGCAATGGAACGGAAGAATGCCGCATACCGAGTAATGTTGCATTCTCAAAGGACGCGGGCACGCGCAGAGACTTATCACGAACTCCAGCGAGTGGGGAAGTGACTTCACAGACGGAAAAAGGGAAACCTGGGAGAACCAACAGGTGTGTGATCTCGAAAAGTGCAGAGAGCAACTGCACAAGTCAATAGGATGAAACCTTACACACCTCGATGCTCATCCTGCCAAGAGAAAGAGGGAAATCTAATTTCCGACAGAATAGGCATATTGGAGTGATGGGTTGAGTACTTTGATGAACTGCTGAGCAACCAGAATATCGGCGAGTTGAAGGTCCCGCCAACTGAAAACGACGGACAAATACCTCCACAACCAAGTATAGAAGAAACAGTCTGTGCAATTCATCGGCTTACGACTGTTAAAGAGGCATTATCTGCCTCATACATAAAAAGAGAGACATCAACAACGGTTTACGGCAAGGGGATGCCCTATTATGCGGCCTCTTTAACCTGGCCCTGGAGAAAGTGAACCGTGATGCTGGTATCAATGCGAGAGGCACAATCCTCTTTAAGTCTACCCAACTACTGCCTGTGCTGACGATATCGGCATCATGGGAAGAACAACCCGAGACAAACTGCCTTCATCCAGATCGAGCAGGCGGCGCGAGATCTTGGGCTGCACATCAGTGAAGGCAAGATAAAATATATGGTAGCAACGTCATCACGGAAAACCAACCAACCAACAACATCAAACCGCACTGGACAAACGGGAAGGATAAAGATAGGAGAATACAACTTTGAGACCGTTGAAAATTTCTCCTATCTAGGCTCGAAAATCACAGCCGATAATAGCTATGACGATGAAATCCGCGTACGGTTGTTGGCTGCCAACAGAATCTATTTCAGCTTAAATGTCTCACCATAGGGTCGAAGCTCTTACTGTACAAGTCCTCATGTATTCTTTGGAGACTTGGGTTCATAACAAGAAAAATTGTGGCTCTTTGGCCGCCTACATGAGGACGGACGATTCTATAGTCTACATAGCAAAGAAATCTATGAAATATACTATGACCGTCAGGCTGTGGATAAAAACCGGACAACAACAACCGTTGTCCGACTCAACACTTATTCCGTATGAATGAAGATGATCCAGCCCGAAAAGTCTATAAGGGCAATATCTATGGTAGAAAAAGAAGACGAGGCAGACCCTGGCTGAGATGGAGCGATAACGTAGGGCAGGACGCCAGCCAGTTTTTAAGGATATCGAATTGGTTGACCTGGGCGCAAAACCGGGATATCTTATTAAGGCAGGCCTAGACCGGATACCGATTGTTGCGCTGTTGATGATGATGAAGAAATAGATTCTTTATAAATGTAACTTTAATATTCAATTATTCTCATTAATTATGACGTCAGCATCTTATTTGCATGGCTTAATATGCATTAAATTCTCGCGAGTTGATAGACTGACTTTGATACTAATAGCCAGATTTCTACAAAATCTTGCAGTGTTACGTGTGATGCTATCCTCTATTTTGCTGCAAAATTGGTACTCCTAGAATGGGAAGGTCTGCCGGTCAATTTCAAGTTGGAATATGCTATTAAGTTTATTTTAGCAGTTATTAGAATGGGGCATATTTTGAGATCTAATTTCATTTAAGTCGGTGCAGCCATTTTGGAGAACAGACAGACAGACAGTGAATCGATTGTAATAAGGTTTTGTTTTACACAAACATAAATGCACTCGCAAAAGGGACTCGCATCAAGTAATTATAAATACGCTATTTACATAGCATTACAAGATGACGTAAGGTCATGAAGCGACCATTTTCTGGGCGCTCGAGCGATAATCGTTCGGTTCTACATTCATAAAATCTAAAGGAACATGAATTTTATTTTGAAATTTTTGCAGCTTATTCTGGGATATCTAAGTCAACGATATATGCAATAACAAAATTGGTCCACAAAACCCCCTCATATTGTTTCTGGATCTCACTGTCCCAGGCTAGCCGACGAGTGTGTTGCCGTAGAACATGTGGGGTAGAGGCGTGGAAGGAGGTGAATGAGTGAGTTGAAGCATATTGCTAGGAGCCGATTAAGAAAAAAGTGTCGTTCACAGGATATGTGTGGGACAACGTTTTAGACTTCAAATTCCTTTGAGGTTTTATCTCGATGTAGCATGTGATATTTTGCTGCATTTGCTCTAATAATAGCTATTAGTTCTAAAATTGATAGACCAGTAGCTTCCTCCAAACTACAATTTTTATTATTCAGTTCATCAGTACAAAGCTACTAAAAACAATTGCGATTATACGGTTCTTTTATACTTATTCGCTAATTACTTAGTTACTTAAATTACTTTTTAATTTTTTTTTAAACTATTAACCAAATTACCTAGTAATTACCGCGGCGAGTCTTATTAATTTTGAGAGGCAGTTACCTGAATCTGTATTTAGTAGCCGCCTCGCGTCTTCTCTCAAAATTTCTAAACTTTCCCAAGGGTCCAAGGTTGTCGTTCGGTTTATATGACGCAAGAGATCAAGATTTTCCCGTCGAAAGGGTGCGCTGCCACTGATGCACGACTTTTGTTTCCGAACACTACTTACCGCTTCCTTGATGATTGTTCAATAAATCTAGTTGTTACCAGGCGTTAAGTCTGTCCTATGTATATCTTCTTACAGTCGATGCACGTTATTCGGCAGATCCCGCTTTTTTCCGCCGCTCCCCAAGGATCCTTGACGCCACCCTGTAAATTCCGCAAGGTGGAAGATCGACGCGAATCTACGACTTCCAGTTGAAACTTTTTTATCCAATTCCTGATGTTGTTAAATAGGTACGAATACGGGATACTTCTCCGTCTCGTGGTTGCCTCCTTATACTGCAAGAATAGTGTTGTATAGGCATGCGTATTGTGTTGCTTGATTTTTCCTTTCGATCAGTTTCTCAATAGTCTGAGGATTATACCAATTCTTAATAGCGGTGTCAATAATATGCTGTCGTGCGTTATTGAAACCGTATTGCGAAAGAGGGTATGTGATAAGTCGGTGAATCATGCAATTAAAGGCAGAAAATTTTTGGGAAGATGTATGGTGTGAAGTTGCTGGTATCATTATCTGCGTTACTGTAGGCTTACGGTATATCTGGAACTTAAGCTTCCCGCTAGAGTTGACGATATTTCGATCTACGAAGGGTAGAATCCCATCCTCTTTACCTCTAGTGTAAACTCAATTTTATGATGAAGGCTGCCTATAGAAAAGATGACCATGTCGACATCGTCTCTTCTAACAATCGCAAATACGTCGTCTACATACCTAAACCATATTTTAGTCATTATTCCCCCCGATTCAATTTCTTCTTCGATTGATGACATACACCTTTCAGTGAGTAACGGCGAGAGGGGATTCCCCATCGCAACTTCCTCTTTTTCTTTTTTTCTCCACTCCGGGCCAGATCCAAACTAGCTCAGCCATCTCTCGAGTTCGAAAATTGACGCTTTCACTGGCGTGTTTGGAAACAATGCTCTTCACATCGAGTGACACTATCACCTCGTCCTCATCCATCCTGTCAATGCGTTGCAGCTTGTGGATTAGTACATGAAAGTAAGCAGATGAATACTTATTATTGGTTGTCCTAATGGTCTGGCACTCATTGATCAACCACTTGGCGATGTTGTACGTCGATGAGTTCGAGTTCGCAATGATTTCTCGCATCTCGTCCTCCTCCTTCGGAGTCGTCCAATGTACCAACCACACTAGCTTCCTTCAACGCTCGATCGACCCTTTTGATAGATTCGGGAAGCGGGTTGTTCCGCAATCCGAAGAAGTTTCCACTATCCAGTTTTTGAAAAACATCCTGGTCATACTTATCTTTTTCCATAACGAGAAAATATAGCGGTTTATCACGAAGTTTGCGTATTGTTTTCAAATCGCGTTTACAAATTTTTAGCTGATTTTACTTATACGGGAACGAATTTCATTGTTACTGTCGTTATCCAAGAATGTTATACCTGCCACGATGTCAACCACGGTTTCGTCGACAACCTTAGATGGTTGTTGTGTTTAATAATTTCATTTCGTTATCGGTCAGTTCAATATTCGTTTTGTTTATTACATAGTTATCAATATGCGCGACGTTATTACAACGAACAGAAAATTAAGAGTTACCGTGATGTCTTGCAACTCTAACTTTAGAACTAATTTCTTTTTATCGCGACCCGATTTTAACTTAAAGCGATGGGACTTCGGTATTACGCGGGATTTGATGCATTTCTTCAAAAATCGGATATTATCGTTACTCCTCGCATTTATTTTCTTCAGCCTCAACAATTTGTTGAACTCAGACTTCTGGTTGGGTATCATTTCTAAGACATTAGATATTTGTCTGTTATTTGCAGTCTAGCGTAAAATTGATAGACAAGGAGCTTCCTCCAAACTACAATTTTTAGTTTTCAATGTAGATACATCTATTCCGGGAGCAGCTTACCCCTTGAATCAGTACAAAGCTACTAATGCCCTTACTGCACACAGCACTCCAGACACACTCCCTGTTCACACTGTCGAAAACGATTAAGAGCAGATGAAGTGAAGATAAAAGTTCCGCGCACTTTTGTAACAGTGCGTAACTTTTATCTTCGCTGGGGGTGTTGATAAAACCAATCTGTTCTTTGTCGATCAAGTTTTCGAAGTGTTTCTTGATGCGTTCCAGGATTATTTTAGCTATGTTATTATCTTTGCGACGGCAGAAAGCACGCAAACATCCTTTCAACTGTTTCGCTCAAGATAAGCGCTTTTTCGAAATCTTAACAATAATCCACTCCTTCCATACTAGGAAAGTGCTCATGGTTAGTTTTCTAAACCGCGATATGCTGCTGATAATTGCATTGTGCTGTGGTTTTTAACGTGACCAAGCGCAATAGTTCGTCCTTAATTTATTTCAGCAGTACAATCGAATCTTCGAACTGGCTTAATATATGCAATCTTCTTTTATTTCAACTATTTAACTTTACTTTCGAAAGTATACTGTATTATTGTATTGCATATACTTAGGCAAATCTATATTTGATGGTCGTAATTATTCATTGTGAATTTCGAACTTGCTTGGTGCAGTAACTAAATTTATTAGGCAGCGCCGTAATCATCTATTCACATGTCCAGTGAAACGAACCAGGATCTCCGCGCTACGACGTTTTTAGATATTCGCGTAAAATTCTCAGGTAATGGCACATATTTGACCACGCCGTCTGATAGTGTACCGTTACGGCCTTGAATAAAGCGCTTTAATCTCTAGATCCAGTTGGATTGTTGCACTAACGATTATTATTAATATGTATTACATATCGCTGTAATATCTGCCGTTGTGGCAACAATACGAATGCAATGCAACGTTTGCATCAGCACATCGTGGTTTGGCTACTATGTATTTAACGAGTCGCTGATTCGTCATTTAAATTGTAGTATATATATGTCCCCTTTCTCTCACTCTTCCGACGAGCCGACTTCTACTTCACTGTCTTCCGACTTGGCTTTATAACGAGGAAAACTTCCGTCAAGTCTTGTCTTTCGTCATTTTAATGAGCACAACTGGCGGTCTAGTCTTCCCTTGCCTTTAGTATCTGCTTTGATTTAAGGCAGACGGTTTTCTATCGGCATGGTAGAGTGTTCCTTCTTATTCTTCTGCGTCTTTTCTATGCCCTGGAGACTATTGGATAAAGTCTCCTCCAGATATGTATTCTTCCTTTCGCTTTTTTTTTCTCCTTTCGCTTTTTTTCTCCTTTCGTTCTGTAATCTATGACTCGTTTAGCACTTCGGTGCTCACAGCAAGAATTAAGGTTCATTCTGCTTTTTGCGCGCATTTTGCTGTTGTAAAAGGAAATTCGGTAGTAGGTCCACCGTTACCATTAGCTTATTTTCCACGCTTTTGTTGAGGAGTATTGCAGACCAAATGCGCTTCAAAACTGCCGCGCATTTGCGAATATGCTTTTCCTCTTTAGCTCTAGGAAGGACACTCAGCCTAAATCAAAAACCGTCAGTACTTCTTTGCATATCTCTTTGCAAGATTTCTTTTGTTTTTATGAGAGTGTGCGTTTCAGCCTTCGGTACCTCCTTTGTATGCTGCGTCGAGCGACGCCTTATCGTACTGCGGCTAAACGCAATGAGCTCTTCCTCCCTCTCCACTAACTCTTTAGTTTTAGTTTGTTTATTCTCTATAAAATTTGTATTAGTGCATCATATGCGAGGGAAGAAAGAAAATCCGGGCGTCGATGTGAAAATTATCCGAATGAGCTGGCCTTGGGGTGAAAATTCTGTGGGCTCCCTTGCTATCCATTTTTCGTCGAAATTTTCATCTCTGGAACCCCGAGAAAACTCCAGGCCCTGGGAGAGTGCCGTCTTAACCACTCCCCTCTCGTCAGGCCTGGAAATGGGTGAACCTTCAATTAAGGCCTCAGAGCTGCCCCTGGTATATGTCACACTTATCACCTTGGCAGAGCCGCTTGGATTACATCCCCCATTTTTTTGTCGGCAGGCAGAGTTGGGCATGTTTGGATTCGTAAATACGAATGCAAATATATTCGTATAATGATTTTCTATGAATACGAATATATTCGTATTCGATTAAGAGAATATTAACTATTCACAGCATTCTTGGTTCTTATTTTCATATTTCATATTTTTTATTTGTGGTGTTTTCAAGTCTGAAGAATTGTTTTGTGAGGAAAAAATAGTTAAAAGTGTACAAGGAATAATTAGTGCGAGCAGTTGGATATTTGGAGTAATCGAAGGCCTATTTATTGATTTGCTACCGATAACGAGCGGAAATATTTCGACTGGCAGTTCGTGTTCGTTTACGGGTGATGAATTTTCCTGTTTCTATATTGCGAATCGTTGATAAATCCTTTCCTTTTTCTAGAAATTTGGAATAATTATTCTTGATTGAATTCATGGTTAATTAATGATTTTTTGATGTGCCGTGATGGAGTCTTCCCAAGATCGCTATCCATCCTTTCTTGCCACCAGCCTAATAATTAATAGACAAATGTTGCCTGCCTCAGACTTTAGACAGACAAATATCTGCGCCTTTTGTCAGACAAATGTCTGCCTACGCTACGCGACAAAGACTTGTCTGAAACAGAGTATTGTTTGCCTGATACAGCCACAGACATTTGCCTGACACAAGTATAGAAGAAGATGTCTGCTTTCAAGTGCTTTTTCTTTACAAAACAATTTTTCAGACTTGGAAATATCTTTCGAGTTTATATGTATATACTTTTATCTATACCTGCCTATTAGAAGGCCTTTTTTCATGTACTTTTTGAGATTTTTTGAGGTATGATGAATTATTCAGAATTCAATGAAATTTGGACATTATGTTAGTCATATTCCGAACACCTACTGATATTTTTTTGAAAAGTTTAAGCTAAAAATAAAAGTGTTTTGCGACAATATTCCGCTGAAGGTCGTAACTGGAGTTTTCCAACTGTGGGATATGTAACGACTCCAATTTTTATCTGAAACAGTTCAATTTTACATCACTAAATTATTTTCTAAGAATTTGAACCTGAATTACGCAAAAAAGGCATCCTTAAAGGTATGATTTCACCCCAAATTTTGGTTAATATTCTTGGTAATTTTGTAAATAATTGTACCTCCAAATTCCATAATGATCGATTCATTACTTTTTGAGTTAGAATTCCCGAAAATGTGAAAAAAGTTGTTTTGAGAAACACGCGTTTGAAAAATCTCGTTTCGGATATGAAGACATTTACCACTCTTAATTACGAACAAAATACATTTACAACAAATACAATACAAATACAAATGCACTTATTCAAGGGTCTGACACCAAGTAGTTATAAACGCACTATTTACATAACGCTACCAGATTTCGTAAGGACATAAAGGAACTACCTCCTGGGCAGTGGGCCGTAAGCCCTGTACCCGATAATCGCTCGCTTCTATTCCTATAAAACTTAAAGGACCACGAATTTCGCTTTGAAAATGCCGCAGCGTATCCTGGGATAGGTAGGCTAACGATCTATGCAATAAAAAAAGTCGATTCTGAAAGCCTCCTAATGTGGTCTCCCCCCCTTATGTCCTCACATATGTACAACATGATCAGATAATTAAGGCGCTAATACCCGCTGTCAAAGCGAATACTAACATTTGAATGCAACAGAATTCGTATTCTCACTCGTAAATATGAATACATCTGTATCGACGCTTGAAAGTGCGAATACTGCCGTATTCATATTCACTTATTCGAATACGAATATATTCCTCAGGCCTCAGGTTGACAGCAATTATTCGGATTTCTTTTGAATTAAGCCAAAGCGGGCTTGGTGAGGATAAGTTTAGGAGTTGTGGAGACCGATCTGATATTTGAGTCCCCTTGTCCTTCCAACCAGTTTTAGATGCAATTTTATCTCTCCTATTTCTCATTTTGGACAGAGCTTCATTCGGTACTTCTTCGAAGTCATTTCCCCAAGGATATCCGCCAGTATGCTTTGATGTTCCTCAATGCTGCATCACAGACTTCAGGGTTCCTCTAGGCAAAGCGAGTGCGCCACAGAAAGGAAAGATTCTCCTTAAGACAACAAATAAAAATGAAAGAACCCAGAACTTGAACTGATACTCCAAAACGAGCGGAGAAAACACTATAAAAGCACTGTGCGACCAGCCACTCAGATCAGCAGTCGAAAGTGAACTACTGCAAGCTGATCAAAGTATTTTCTTAAATAGGATAAATGAGAAAAGATGATTGGGAATAGCCAACACTCAGCTTGGGGGATGGTGAGTTTAAGTCAGTTGTAATTGATACACAGAAATATAGTTCAAGGGGTTTAGTCAATGAATACGAAATGCTCAACAATGTTGGATTATACACGAAGAATGCGGTCAGCAAATGAACCGTAAAACTATAAGGTGAATGGATGTATCCGTAAGATCCAGTCGATTGCTAGTAGATCCCATTTGTTGCAAATGTAGTCGATTTTTAGATGGATAGACTCGCCGGCAAGACTACACGGGGTTGCAGCGTATGAAAGATCAAAAGTTTAGGGTGAATAACAGCCGAGCCAGTAAACGGAAGGTTTTAGCATCGGAGCGCACTTTTAAGGGACATTTACAAGGTTGGATACTAATAATCAAGTAAATTATTTTCGAATTGCCAATACCAATACGACCCTTTACGTGCAACCGATGAGTCAACTAAAACCAACAGACATTGCCTAATACGAACTTTATTTGTAATCGATGCGGTTAAAATATGGAAATAAAGATTCTAAAAAAGTACAATATATGAATGTATAAATAAACTAAAGATCTTGCAAAGCCCTATTCCATCTACCCGAACATGGCCTGCTCCTGTTTGTAGACAGCGTGGAAAGCGTTCCGTATAAGAACGTACGGGAAGCACGACTCCAGGAGATCCATCGTCAAGAACGGAGATTGCTGAACGATCTGATCCAGCAGAAGATAAATCGACTCGCGATTCCGTGTAGCCTCCTTATCGGACTCTTGTCCCAGACGCAACAGAGACGAACTTGCTAAAGCTAAAAACTCCTTCATCCGGTCCTCAATGTCATTTTGCCCGCATATCGTGAACAGAGCCCCGAAGATGTTGTTTATGGCCATGGCCATGCAGTGTGTGTTATTCGAGTGGCCGTCAAGCGATGCGCGGTAGAACGAGCTATCATTGCGGGCCAACTTTGGAATGGAAACGGCCACAAAGACCATGAGGAGGCAGGCAACTAAGTGCTCGCCGTCGTCGAACTCAGGCTTCTGTGACTTCAAGATGCTGGCAAGTGTGGGATCGACTTTGCACGGTAATCCGGCAGCGGAAGCCATTTCCGAAGCCAATTTTATTTGATCTCCGCCGGGGAGATGCTCCTGGAAGTCTCTTACAGAGCTCAATAGGAATGGAATTCGCTGATCCAGGACATCGACAAGTGCCTCGTGGACTAAGTGGCGGAAGGACAGAATCACTCCAATTATCGTCATTCGCTGCAGCACATTGTCAACGTGTTGCAGTTTTTTGAACTGCTCCTTCATAACTTCGGGCTTGTCGAAGCTTGTGCGTAAAGTGATCAAAACGTCCTTATTCAGGCCAACCAGCTTTTTCAACTCCTGTACTTGGTTCGCAATGTGCCACATTAGAGTTTCATTCAACAACTTAATCCCGTAAGGTCCGATGAGTTCCGCCAATGCACGCAGTTCGTTCAAGTCCGAAAACTCCTGCGGGTTGAAGGGAACGCAACCTTCCGCTGTGATGTGGACGAACGACTTCTGGTTTATAGAGAAAACAATGTTGCCGGCACTTACCCGCCTGAGTAGGGCGTCCGAATACCAAGTGTTGTAATGCGCGGCAATGGTCTTCTCCCCATGCGAGTCCAAGGATTGCGTTTGTTGGAGCAGGCAATTGTTGAATACTCTGGTGATATCGATGTGGACATAGTTTTCTACGGTCTGCAGCACATTCATGTACGCCCTAACGGAAGCTAGCAGTTCTGACGGCTTAGCTATTTCCATTGTTTCGGGATTGAACATCACCATTCCCACCAAAGCCCGGGAGAAACGGTTCTCTAGATGCTGGCAAAGATACTCGCGTGGGGCAAACGCGAACTCCCATACATTCACTGTGGGACAGTAGTTGATCGCAAAACAGAGTTCGGTTAGCGCCATGTGCAGTTTGTCCATCGTGGTGAGGTCCTCACGCGTCTTCCGGTAACTCTCCTCCCCTGGCTTCCGGACGTCGTCCAACTGTTTCTTTACTTTGTCTTTCTTTTTCCTGGACGCCACAGCTGACAGGATCTTCGCGCAATGCTTCTGCAGCAAAGCATCAGCCATCGTACACTGTTCGTCGCAGATCGTTGTAATGATGTTTTTTGCCTCCTTGGCCATCTCCTCCAGGAACATGTTCACAACGGACAAGGAGCGCTCTCTGATATGGTGTCTTTCCTCGGGACACATTTCGTGGGTGCAGTTTTGGAAGTGGCTACAGATAAGCGGGAAAGCAATTATGTATCTGTTTTGCGCTGGAAATTCCAGGCACATATGGAACTGATCCTCGAAAATTTTACTGTAGAAGCAGAAGATCGACAGGTCGGAAGTTTCGACAAGCATCTCGTCCAAGTTGTCCACGATGCGACTATGAAATACCATCGAGTCGAGCAGGTGCGCAAGGTCCTGGTTGTCGACGATGCGGACGGCCGATTTCGCGACACTCATGTACGTTTGCAGTCGGAACCAGTCGAGGCGGAAGGCTTGGAAGTCGAATATCTCGTTCTCCTCCACTTGCTTCACGTTCACGCTTGACGCCGTGTTGTAGAGGGTCGACAAGATGGTGCTCTCTTCCTCCGGGCAAACCTGCAGATTCTGCATCTTGACGGTCAAGTCGATGGAGTCGTAGCCTGATAGATACTGCACGTAGTAGCGTTGCATGACTTGACTATATTTACGAACCAAAGCTCGCAGTTCCTCCATGTGGAAGAGAAGTTCTGGAATCTGACGGTCCACAAGGTCCTCAGTGCTCTTCCCCTTACTTTTCACTAGAGGCGGATTGTCGCTGTGCCGTAACAGCCAGAGAATCTCGTCCCTTGCCAAACACAGCCCGATGAACACTAGTAGCGCTTTTGGGCCAAGCAAGCCTGGTTGGTCAGTCATAATTAGCGCCAGCTCCTTCAATGCCGTACGAAGGAACTTCCGGCGTTCCCTGTGCACAAGTGCCGCCCGCTGTACAGCAATATTATGCGCGTCTTTGACCTCGTTTATGCGCTTCCCATAGCCCTTGATGCCGTCGAATGTATTCTGAATGTATTGATGGATCTGGAGAACTTCATCTCGGAATAGAGGGATGACCCAACTTGACTCGAGCGCACTAAGCCACATTTTCGTCACGTCCGGGTGCTCGGAGCCCAGCATTTGATGGTTGAGAAGGAGCCCGAAGATCACCCACCGGTCCATGATCTCTAGAGAGACATATTCACAGGACAGAGTGTCGGTACGAGAGGCTTTCAGTAGCATCGCGGGGTTTCCAATCAGGCTCAGCTTTTGCGTTTCTCTCCACTTCTCTGCGCTGATATTCCGGTTCGGGTACACAGTCACCAACGACTTGAGTGCGCTGCAGAGGAGCCGCTGGTGAGGAATGAACTCCTCGGAAAGCTTCTTAATCGGCGTGTCGTAGTCGATGATCATCTGTCCTAGTCGCGGGAAGCTCTGGTCGCTCTGATTGTTTTGCAATTCGTAAGCGGCGTTGAACAGACCCAGCACTGCCTTGCGGTCCTCCACCCTCGACAGCAGCACCATCAGCGAAACGTACGTCACGACCAAGTCGAGGTAATTCTTCGTCAACTCGAAATTAAGCGTGATGTCTAGATGAATCTGGCAGGCATCCATCGTGGTCAGCAGTTCGCAAACATTGTCCTTAAAGTCCAACAAGTCTACGAACGTGTAATAGTAGAGCGAGAGCGACTTGATTATCTCCGCCTTGATGTTCACTATCGCCTGCAGACATTTTATGTCAATGTTCGGGAATCTTTTCACTATGAACTTTATCGATGACTCCAACGACTTTTCGGAGAGGAATCCCGGCTTCGACTTTGTGTCGCCACATGCCTTCTTGATGTTATAAATTCGCGTGAGGATGCCCGTGCCCCGGTCATTGAGAATGATGAGTTTTTCGGCGATCTTCTGCTGAAGGGGGTTCAGTGCCCGCGCCATCATTTGCGCTCAATGCCGAGTCTTCTTCGAAAGGAACGCGCGATGCAACAATTGCTCTGATTAACGAATAGACCGGAAAACCCACAAATCCACAGAAAATCCGACTATTTTTCCAATTGACAGATCCCACCCACAAAACAATCTGCACTCCATCAAGAATGACGACTAAGACCATCGAATGTGTGCAGCAGTGGAGTGGGCGAAGGTGCAGCACTTCATAGGCGGAGGCAATATGAAATAAAATGATAGGGGCAGTTTACATAGCGCTTTTTTCAAAATCGTAAAATTTAATTGGTAGCAAGCATTTCAATTCACATTTTGCCAAATTTATTTTAGTAAAATATGCTTACGACCGGATTTTTTAAAGGGCTTCTTACATACGCATATAACGAACGAACTTAAATAAAGGAAACCGTCCTCAATATAATAACAGACATGTGCTGTTAATTGTCTTTGAACATTGAATTCGCAATGGAATTTGTATTCATTGCTAATTTCAAAAGGTAAATAGTTTTTCTTTTTGTAGAAAAGACAGATTATGTTTGAATAATTCAGTCAGGCCTTGTTTTTTCCTGTCTGTCTGATCAATTATTAATTATACAGTGGGTATCCAAATTATTGGAGCCAACATTCAGAGTTTATGTGCAAGGAAAGGTAACAAACATGTTACCAATTTCTACAAATTATTTATTTAAATGTTTATAACATTTAAAGTATGCGTTCATATATATCTTTCAAAGACAATTATAATGAGAACTAAGTAATAGAGGGGGTTACAAGCTTGTCTATCAGAACTTTCTCTTCCGCCTCTACCACCAGAAAAAGCGGAAGAAAGGAACGTTGGTGATGAGGACGCAACTAGTCTATTATCGGTATGTGGAAATAGATGCATGCAGCCTGAACACTGTGAACCTGGAAAGGCTCTCAGCCGACGAAAACGCAAGGCACTGCGAAAGAAGGCATGAAGACATGAGCATTGCTACACCATCAAGCTTGGCGATATCCAGAGAAATCGAAACTTTTAGCGGAAGGTGAGGACAAGCTGGCAAACCCGGTGGCGCACATAGGGGTATTTGATCAATCTAGGCGGCGGAAACTGTTTTTGGTGTTAATTAGTTTTAATTATGTTGCCAAAAGTGATTTTAAGCTAACTTTATTTGTTTATTTATATTTCAAATCTATTTAACTTAGCTTATGCCTAGACATTAGAGAGCTTCTGACTTGCTTCGAGTGACTGAGATATGGTTGTCTTTCATATGTCAATTCAATACCAGCCACATATTTGGTTCTCAGAACGTACAAATCATCATCAGATAGGATGTCATTCAGGAACCATTTCATATTTAGTTTTAGTAATCTTAATAAAATGTAAATTAAGTAGGCAGGGACCAAATAATTTATATAGATTGCATTTTATCTATTTAATATGTCCATGTTGCAGGTTTCTCGAAAGAATTTTTCCCACAAAATTATGCCAATATAGGTGAATTTATTTGATTCTCGCTTCTGCTGCCTCTTCCGATAAATTGCCTATTGGCAACAGAGCTTTCTCAATAACCTCGGATCCATGCATTAGTATTTTATGAAGTGTTGGAGTCATGGGATGCCATGGGTAGACCTTTATATAAAGCTCTGCTGTTTCTCTGGCACAAACGGAAAACTTTTCCGTGTTTATCTTGTGTCCACTCGACAATACTTCCAGGATTATTTTGAGGCGGTAGATGAAATTGATGTCAATACCGTTAATTTGAGCAGAGCGTTCATAATCGGCAAAAATCGTCTAGCAGTGTTGCATCGTTCGTGTTGCCAAAATTTGCCTTCGGAACGTCTGTGTAGCAAGCTTCCTCTCTTTGACAGTTTGTTTTTCTCTTTCAGATGTTTACCGCCACTTTTTACAGGCAACTTAGAGATTCAAAAAGACAAGTCCTGGCATGTTTGATTGGCAGAGCAAAATCTAGAGCCTCCGAGTTACCTGTTCCTTTTTTGTCCAAGCAATTAAAATTTTTTGAAATTAGACCACACATATAGCGTCTCATTGTAGATGTTGTATTAGTGGCACAATTGCATACTTTTGCATCAATCATTGCTTGCTTTTGATTGGCTACCACTAAAGGCCTTTTTGTACTTCCTCGCTTGATTTGGTGACGAAATTATATCCTTGAGCACTAACGAAACATCTCTTTTCCCTTGCTCACGAAGTTTAGACTGAACAGCGAATGTGAGCACTTCCTATTCATTATTTTTTCGTAGTTGTTCTGTTTTACTTCTCTTGCTTCGGCCGCTTGAATCGGGAAACATTATCTGTGGTCATCCTCCAGACGGAATTGTAGTTTTTGGTACACTAAACGTTCCTTCTGACCATAGGTTGTGCTTTTTCACAAATATTTCTTCTTTATTTTGTGAATTTGACCATCTGGTCTTAATTTCTGATTTCAATTGAAGTATATCTATCTTTATTTTGACTGCAACCTCGTTTGAAAACGGTCCGAGGTTTAGGAGGTAATTCTCTAAATAATTCAATTTGTCATTAATATTTGAAGCTTCGGATTTCTCCATATAATTGAATAATTGTTTCCGAGTCATTACTCGACAATACATAATACAGCCAAGTACAAGATATCGATTTTTAAACAGTTATTTTCTTTGTGAGTTAAAATCACACCATTTTCAAAAAACGGGATCAATCTTTTTGGTATCTATAAAAGCAAAGCACGTGCTACTCAAAGAAAATAGATTCGATGCCGAGCGAAGCCCGGCACTATACCAAAACCACCTTAGAAAAAAAAAAATTGGGGAAAAAATTTGTTTAAAAACATTACTCTTAAAAAATTGAATAAAAAATACGCTGCGGCAAATGAAAGTTTTACCCGCTTTCTCGAAATCCATGACTTTCTTCTCAAAAGCTTTACTTAACACTCTAGATTGTGATTTGCACGGTAGCAATGGTGAACTTCCACTAACTGTACAACCTAAGTATTTGAACGATGGAAAGAAATCATACCTGCAAATAATCCACAGAGGAGTTGGCTACCTGAAAATAACAATTATTTCAATTAAGGGCAGTTTCAAAGAAATAGGGTTTTGGCCGGCTACATCGATGAAATACCCCTATGTGCGTCGGTTTTCACATTAGACTACATTTATGTCTACAAACATAAAGGTTAGTTAAATTAACCTGCAGTTTGGCATGCTCTTCCTATTTATTGTTAGCAAGACGGGCAAAGTTGCAGGACTGACCTTATATACCTCTGATTCAAGACCCATAGGTTGGTTTTAACAAAATCGATGGTATTGAATCAGTTAAGGGGACTAGGATATTTTTCGATGAGAGATCCTCGAGACCGAGTGCCTGCGTTGTGATGTCAAAATTGTTAGAGGAAACCATGCTGAAACAATTCTATTCCTAGGAACTTGTTGCAGCCAACTTACAATACCAGGTTAATGGTAAGAGAAGAAACGTCACAGTTGCCTCTGCTTACGTACCCTATGATTCTTTGTGTCCCCTGCCAACATAAGAACTAAAGGATCTATAATTTATGCAGAAACAAGTAGCCTTCAATTCTTAATAGGTTGTGGTGCGAACGATGAACATATTTGTTAGGCAGTAGCAAATGCAATCCTAGAGGAGAGAAACCCACATTCATGGGGTCAAGAAGAAGTGAAGTAATTAACTTAAAAATCTGCACTACAAAGTGGTTAGAGTCGATTAGAGACTGGCGAGTGCTAGATAATCACCGTTATTTAGAATTCAGTATGACTATTACAGACGAGCATTCTGTAATAAAAAGACGAAATCCTACAAGAACGGATTGAACAAAGTTCAATGAACTTCTTGGCAACAAAGTGAAGCTTCCTGTGCGACTAAGGACTCTTTTGGCGATAGAAGATCAATTGGAAACTCTGAATCGCACACTTTCAGAGTGCTTTGAAAAGGCTTGCCCTATTTCCTGAGGGCGAAGCGGGAAAACGGTTCCATGATGGAATCGAGAACTGAAAAAACTCTGGAAATTAACCAGACGACCTCTGAATCGTGCTTCCAAAAGCAATAAGGATGAAAAGAGGATAAAATTTCGGAACTCACAGCATAAATATAAGACCCTCGTAAAACATTCGAAGCGAAACTCGTTTAGAGTATACTGTGAGGAACTGGAAGGAGTAAGGGAAGGTTCCAGGCTGCAGAGTCCTTAAAAAGGATGAGTCGGCCATGTTGGATTCTCTTAGAAAATGGAATGGAGTTTTCACAAACTCCAGAGATGGGTTTGTATAGACTCTCTTGCAAGTATACCACCTGGGAGAACAGATGGCAGAAATGGGAAGGAATGGTTTTCAACAAGAACGTGTTGCACGCGGAATTGAAACATCGCGAGAGTGGCTGTTACCAATGGAGACGCTATACCACCCCTTGAACACTTCAATTTCATGAATGGAATCTGTCCAGCAATACTAAAGCGCGGGTTGATCAGTAGATAAATTTTATCAAACATGTCTTGTTAGATATAAATAAAAATATGTAGATTTCAATGTGCTAACATCCCCAAGCAAAAAACTTCCAAATAATTTATTTTAATTTTCGCCTGATCGGAAAAACATTTTTCTGTCAGAGAAAAATGATGATGGGTGTATTAGACTACTGTCGATAACTTTTATTGACTGGAATCGTTAGAACATTGAAATCTATATATTTTTATCCATATCTAACAAGGCGTACTTGGCCAAATTTATCCTTCATAGCGTGTTTAAAAATCAATAATCAATGATAATTTTTCTGAAAGGCTATTACCCGGTCCACCTAGAGCAACTCCTAAGAAATATTTTTCGAGGATATCTTGCTCTTGGCTATCTCTTGCCGGAAGGTTAAGGAAGTCTTCATACCTAGGTTTGGGAATGATGACTATTTAAATTCTAAGAACTTCAGACAAATCAGTTTAACATCATGCTCGCTACGAACGTCACATTCGCGAGAAGACGATAAGGTCGCGCCTACTGTATGAAAACCAACACGCTTACTGGCATGGAAAGGCGTGTAAGTCTACTTTCCACTCTTGGGTTTCAAAGATAAAGGGCACAACTCTGAAAGGAGAGCACGCGGGCGTTTGACTGTGCACCTATTAAAAATCTCTGTGATGCCGCGAGAGAGCATGGTGTTGTTGAAACTTTAGTTAAGTGGATCTATGCTGTGCTAATGCAAAGATTGCCTTGTGCTGAAAAGTGTACTAATCGCTACCTGACAACGAAAGCAACGGAAGGCTGCTCTCAAGGAAGTGTACTATGCTGATCAACTCACTACTATGAAAACTGCAAAATCTGCCAATCCACGCTCAAGGTTATGCGGATGACGTGCCTGGGGTATTTGTTGGTTGAGGTCTCAGAAAGGTGTGTAGAAATACACAACGCTATTGGGTAAACAATGGACTTGGGGGACACAGAGAATCGGAAGAGTTATTGAGAGAACTGATTCTCGGATCCCTATACATCTGGTTCGGCGTTAGAGACGTTGGACCATCTCATTTCTGGCTGTACTGTTATGGTAGCGGTGCAATACATCACCAGGCATAATGCTGTATATAAGGTTATCCATCAAAATCTTGCATAAAGCATGGGATGATCATGGAAACATGTCCGGTTTACCGATATGAGCCGCAAGCAGTACTTGATAGTTCTGTTTATAGCATGTATTGGGACCGGCAAGTTCTGACTGATCGCCATACTCTACATAACAAGCCTGAAATTGTTAGTTGGCAAGACGGCTGGCTCCGCGTATATAATTGATGTTGCTATCCCCCATAATAGCAACATCGAACGGAAATACATGGAGAAGAAGGTGACTATGAGCCGCTGGCTCGGGAAATCAAAGAAATTTGGCGTCTCAAGCGGGTGGCTGTAGTTCCCATAATATTGTCAGCTACAGGTATTGTACCTAAATCCCTCACGGTTTCCCGTGGTGTCCTGGGACTTTCGCACAGTCTGGTTCAAACCATGCAGAAGTACACCATTCTGCATACGTGCCCGATGTTGCGGGCAGTTCTCGACGGATTCCCCCATTAACCTACCAGCGCCCCTTTAGTTTTTAAGTAGGTAGGATCATCCGAGCCTAAGGCTTGGCACTTAGTGCTAATATTAGGTAAAACCCGGCATCTGCCAATATTGTGACAACTCGGAAATAAATAAACTAACTCCGCCGTAGCCGATTCTAAGCCCGGTTGTGAAAGGAGGAGGGATAGATAGCTCCAGTCTGAATGTCATTGCAGCGTCTCAGGGGGTAGGTGAGGAAAATGCAGGAACTTTGCAGTCTTGCAGATTGCTCCTCACGCTATCCGCCTCACCTGGCAGTTAGGTATAAAATGCAAATCCAAAAATGAGGAGGCGATATTTGAAGTCTGCTATGGATAGCCGGCGGGAGTCATCTGACTTGGTAACTGGGTCGGACTTCCGTCTAAAATGTTGGCTTAACTCACTAATGCAGAACATTGCTGGACTAACTCAAATCAGCTCTGGCAATGTCAATAGACAGGCGAAAAATAAAATGCAAAGGGTTTGCCGGAACTATGCCATCCCCTGCGAGACACTCGTAGCTGAAATTCTGGCGCACTAAAGCAGAAACCTGTCGTATGCAGCTACACGAGCAACCAGCGGAGCTTTTTCAGATCACTCGACGAATCCCAACAGAGCGTCCAATTTCGGTAATGGAAGCGAAAGAATATTGGGGTAGGCTTTGCGGGTTACTGGCTAAGTATACAGAGTGGATTACAGCTGAAGGTACCCGTCATGCCACTTTGCCGCAAAGAGCAACCCATTATCCCCTCTTTAGTTGCTATATCGTTTATGCCAAGGCTTTCGACAGCGTCCCGCACACATGACTAATCGATGTCCTACATATATATCGCATTGATTCGAAGGTAATAGAGTTTTTGGCGACAGTTATGAAAGGGTGGCGTACTACCTTATCAGTGCATTCTTCTGAGGGTACCAACACCACAGAGCCTATCAATATACGGAGAGGCATCTTCCAGAGCGACTCATTTAATACCCTTTAGTTTTGCATGGTACTAAACCCCCTTTCATAACTTCTGAATAACGCTAGAAGGAATAGTTTCGCAATAAAGTATGGCCTACGTGCTAAGTGCGAGTGGACACACTTGATGTACTTAGATGACATTGCGAATAGTAGACATGTTTAGCCGTGATATTCGGATGAAATTTGAATCAGACAAGTCGAATCCAAGCCATGCACAAAAGTGAGACATAGCGTTGGTGACCCCCACATTCAAGCTATGACCGAGACAGACTTTTACAAGTACGTAGGAATTCCGTAAGGAACTCATGCTTGAGTTGGTGATCTAAACGATGATTTACTGACCGAATTCCTACGACGTATAAAGCTGGTTCTGAAATTGCATCTCTCGGGGAAGAATGAAATAAACGCCTTGA
The DNA here is from genome assembly GCF_905115235.1 of Hermetia illucens. Lineage (NCBI taxonomy): Eukaryota > Metazoa > Arthropoda > Insecta > Diptera > Stratiomyidae > Hermetia > Hermetia illucens. The sequence continues at coordinate 63,398,542 of NC_051850.1, read as the reverse complement.
ATGTGTTCATTGCCTTTTCACTGGCTTATGCTTTCAGAATATTGCTATAGATGAAAACCGATCTAGGAAACGGACAACTATGTCCAAATTCCAAATGCATCATCACAAAGTCTGCCGTAGAGCGGATGAACCTGCCTTGTGATATTGGATGTAGGGTCGTGGTTGACGTGGCCGCACAATTTCACCGCCACGTCGACTCGATGCGCGCTTATTTTTACAGCAAAGAGCAATTTCCCAATCTGCTACTCCCCGAAAGACATAAACGATCTTCGCGTCCCAGCTGATCATCTGTCCATCCAACCAGCCGGTCTCGTTAATTCTCATCCCGCCAGTCACGGCCTTGAACTTTAAAATTCGCGCTGGTTCAGCAAAAAAAATAACTACTCCCTATTGCCATCCTTTCCAACAATGATCAATCGCCTACCTGCAGCCAATAGTATGCAATATGGGCATGTTCATGAGGGTCCACAAACGATTGGTCCCGTTAATTTTCGCTTGCACCATTTGAACATTTTTAAAAAATGAAATTTGGGATTGTTCATTTGGGATTAAATTCTTGAATTTAGAGGAAAGCGATCAATTGTTAGGTTGTTTTAAAAATAAGTAAAATTAGCTACATATTCGAAGTGTTAGATATTGTATATAAATGAATGACGAAGGTGAGAGGAGTAATTAGGAAAGTTAAAGGGCGTAAAAAAATGTGAGAAAAGAGCGAATATTACATATTATTAAATGCATTCTCTTGTTAGATTGACCTTGGAAAGAGGTGAATGGAATACCGCTTATGTCGTTTAGCCACGAGCAATACACCTTCCGTTTGCATGTATGGGAAGCTCCATTCAAACCCAAACGCAAATTGATATCTCCCTTTCCATGGTTGCACGGAAAACATATTCTCGCGAACTTTCGTAGTGATAACTTCAGGTATTTTCGAGTAAGGCGAGGCAGCCAGACAGCCAGACGGATATACTGAAAAACAGACATTGAGTCGATTTTAATAAGGTTTGGTTCTCAAAAAGCCTTAAAATCACTGTCCCATATAATTATTTCGCCGACTGTGTCTCCGTAACGTAGTTGGTGCTAAACAAGATAATAAAATTTTGTTAAAATTATCACTTACCGAATTCGTGCGTCGAATAATCCTGTAATAGAACAAGAACAATTCCAACAAATACACTGTTCCTTTTAATGAATTTGTATTTCAGAATTTAGTTTCTTATAAATAAAAATAAACATAATCGTACCTAACTAGAATTTCGTAAGTTTAGAACCTCTTGGGATTCCAATCCTATTTACACTATTCTTCTTAGATTTAAATATGTAAGCTCTTTACATTTTCCAATGATATGGGTAATCTACCTATATTCTACAATATGGAACTATTTACATGAGAAAGAATAGACTTCAGCATTAATTTGCTTCCAGTATCTTAACATTAACAATAAATATACAATTTTCATTCAGTCTACATTTTTAAGGGAAATCTTTGCAGCGCTTAAATACGCGTTTGCAAATATCAAATATTTTCCTGTATTTTTTCGGATAGCCGGTTGTCAATCGGAAAATCATCATTCCATCAGAAAACACATCTTCCTTGATGCATTTCACTGACGTCTTATCAGTGGATTACAAGGGAATGAGACATGCAAGGACGATCTGCTGTTCAGGGAAATTGTTTTCCGAACAGTAGAAAATTGAAACTAATTTATTCGACTACTTGCGAGTTTGCAAACATGACTTTTTTGGTGGGGATCGTTAAAACATTTCAATAAATATATTTTGATTTCTTTTAATAAGACGTAGTTGTTTGCATTTATCTTAATAGCGTGCCGAAAAACTAAATGATCATTTTTCTGAGAGGCTATAACCGGCGCCTTCTTCTCAGTTTGGAATATTTACAAAGTGTTTTTTGCTAACATTTCAGTCTATTAAACAAATTATAATCACAAGCAGCATTTGTATTACATACTAAATAGGAGTATTCTGATGCCATAAATGACTAAGAACATATAACTATATCCGTAGATGGGCTGGCAGTGCTTCAAACTAAATCATAACAATCTGAATACTTATAGTCACTTAAAATTGGGTAGTAAATTATAAAATGTTATCCCTGGCCTTAGATTTTTACGTATTTTGCAGTCTGATTGTATTTACTAACGTTACAGTGTTATCTACGTGGGTTTTTATGATAAAACGTATCATTAACTTAGATACTAAAAGCTTAATTTAAACGAATTTATTTGAATCCAAACTCAATCATTGGATTAAGAACTTACACTTATAAAAACAGGTAGCAAGCAATATATTAAAATTATTTAAATAGAGTAAGCGTAGTGTGTGTAATGATATTATAAAGGCGGCTTAAGTATTAAGGGTGTCATCTTGTGTGTCGGATCCGCGCAATTGTATCTAGATATAGTGTAGAATATATGGACAAAGTGATTTTTTGATATTCGGAGTCGTTCGGAAATTATAGTCTTAAACACGTGATAAGTAAGATAAACCGCGTATTTATCCGTCCGAATTACTTCGCTAAAATCATAAGAATTGAAGCCAAGACTGTATATGTGTTCCTTGAAGAAACCTAAGATTTATGGACTAGGTATAGCAGATTAATGGTCAGTTAAGGGTTTTATGGCTAAAAATCATATTCTACTTTTTAAATGCGTTTTTCTCGAAACTGCATGTTGAAAGTCGGCTGCCACCATAGCCCAAAATCTATCCAATAAAATTCTTTGAAATTTTCACAACTTATTCAGAACATATTTCTACGGTCCGCAAACTAGGATAATTGCGATTCATTCAGGAGTTTTTTTTTGTTCATTGAAGAAGCCGTGAAAAAACACCAAAACTCACAAAAAAAGTTTAACACGGCACCAAAAATTTAGCTTTTAATATTTTTTAATAATGCTAGTTTGCAGACTGCAGTTAGGTCTGTACGTTGCAATGCCGTTTACATTTTTTCTTTAACATGATCGCAGCGCCCTCTAGCGTGGCAGCAGAAAAACACATCTTTTTGGACATGAGTGTATAAACTGTTCTGTATTTCAATAACGAACTATGCGATAGGGCTGGAAAAATTACAATGCACACTCAAGATATTAATAAATCTATGATGAAAAATTCGTATTTGTATCTTCATCCAGTTCTTCACAAAAAAATTCTTAAAAAAGACGAAAGAAAACGCCCTTCACACGGGATGACTCCCTTAAGTGAAAGATCCATTTCAAGCAGGTGTAGAATTTGTCAAAGTAATCAAAACCACCCTTAGCGCTGGGCTAATACTATTACTATATAAGTTGCACATTCCCCGAGGTGATCGACCCACGTGAATCGCTGCATCGGCAATTCATTCAATTCAACTATTTTTGTAAATTCGTTTTAGTCAGTTGCAATTTGGTTTTGAAAAAAGCCAATTGAGCCCAAAGAATGGTAGTAAAATATTTCGTTTCCCACAACCTAGTTTTGAATACAACTGGCGCCCGTGACGGACCGTGATCGCGGCAATCCGTTAAAGGACGTTTTTCTTAGGTATATGCGATTACCTTGTCCGGATAGCTGAGTGGTTAGAGCACAAGCCTATCTTACGGATTACGATTTGACGTCGGATACCAGTCGGCTCAGCTGTGAATGAGTACCTGAGTCAAATCAGGGTAATAATTTCGGGCGAGCGCAATGCTGACCACATTGCCTCCTACAGTGTACTGTAGTGTACCGTTTCGGTCTTGAATGAAGTGCTCTAACACACTTCAAGGCTTTGATCCAATATGGATTGTTGCGCCAACGATTATTATTATTATTATATGCGATTACCAAGCCAAGCATTTGTAAGTTCCAAGTTGAAATCGTGCTTAACGCTAGAATACGAAAACCATTGTGAAAATTACCACGAAAAAAAGCCGATTCCTGGAAAAACAATGATCGCGTCTTTCCGGCGTGCCCCACTTCATAGTACCTTGCTCATTTCTGCATTTAGTGTGCCATGTGCTGCCAGTGTGACCAGAGGTCATTTGCGTGTTGACTTACAGTAAGAGTATCGTAAAATTTACGGAAGTTTAGTGTTTACGTCAAGCAAAGGTAAGTTGTTGTGACTTATTTATAAAGATTTTATATTTCATAAGTTTACTTTGTGTTTATTTGTTGCAAGTATATTATAATATTATTCTAGATGTCTCGAGTCGATGAGGGATGCCAGTGGGTAAAAAAGGATATTCCAAATAATGATGATTAAAGCGCACTACAGCTAGAGATATTGAGTGAATCATCAAGTAACCTGAAAGCGGAGGAACATCAGCCGACTAAAAGTGAAACTGAAGAAAATATCGGGACATCAGCTTCCATGAAAATTCCGATTCTGCCTATTTTTAAATGACACAAACGACAGCACCATATAGAGTTTAGTTCTTCTAACTCTGAAAATGATTTACCCGTTCAAACTGTTCAAACCAGTGAACAGCATGACTACAGAGTTAAATGAATCTGTTCAAGCATAAATCAATTATATCTATTATCTATTATAAATCTGTTAATGATTTTGGATTTTAGTCATATTTAATATGTTCAAGCATAAATCAATTGAACAACTTGGAAAAACTCGTTTGAATTATCATCCAACAAATTGGTTCAAGAAATATGCGGGGATTGCGAAAAAAAGGCGCTCAATCTAGGGCATAAGAATTCGCTCAAGTCCAACATAAAAAGGTCTTGAGCACGTTAGCAGGGCGCTGTAAGTTAAAGGCAGCTTAGGAAGGCACGACATCGAGCAGGAGGTTGAAGCAGTATCAGGTGGTCCAGTGTAAAAGATAGCAGTACAGCAGCAGCTCAAGCGCCGAGTACGTTCTGGTGAGGCAATTAATTAAGTTAAGGAACTTATTACTATGTAAAATATAAAAATATAAAATCGTTATACTTAAATTAAATTAAAAGCCATAGTTATTATTCCTCCCCAAGCCTTTAGGAACCTTTTAGCCACCCTTTAAAAGAAGTTCCGTCGGAACATCACAAGTGACCTGGAGCAAGCGAGCCGAGGTAATATTTCGGTGGGTGTATCTGGGAATCGCTTCGTCGGTGACGAATCTACTAAACAGAACCCAAAAGTTTAGGCGAAGACCTCGTGCGTCGGCTAGAAACATCTTACGTTTCACTGAAGGACTTTAAGCAAGAAGCATGTAACATTGTGGAGCCAAGTGATATATTTTCTAAGCGGGACATAGTCAAATAGACTCAGTATCTGTTGTAGAACTTTGTCAACATATGCAAATTTTATTAAATGAGCATTCTATCTTATGAATGCGTAAATTGCTAGGTAATATCTAAGGTCATCTGCACACATTTGTTGTGGCAACAAATGTGGGTAAGTTAACCGCGCGCATCCGGTCAAACATCCGCGTTTTGTTGTTCTTTCGTGTTTCAACCCATATTAAAAGGTTCGAAATCCACGAAAAATTCAGCTGAAAGACAACCTTCGCCACATGGAAGCCACACTTTCTACATGACAATCGTCCGCACCTGCCTGCGCACCCAGGGAGCTGGACACGTGCACGCACCTCCTGGTGAGGATGAATGCTGTCCGGAAACCGCTGGAGCCTCCATACGAAGGACCGTACAGTGTTCTCGAGCGTGGAGAGTATTTCTTCCAGCTCGAGATCGGGGGATAGTGAGCCCTTGAGGATTTAATGTGAGCACCTGTCCGGACGACTTAATCCCACAGTTTTCTTAAGACACGGATTAATTTTGTGACCACAATCAGAGCCCCGCTGAGACAAGCAACAACGGTACCAGTCTATACCAAGTGCATGGCTTAGCATTCATAATGGTGGATGCAAGACATATCTAAATCTCTACCGAACTAAGGAGTACGGCACCCGTGTTGAAACGCAATACCACGCCGAGGCCCGAAGATCTCTTCTCGATTGAGCATAACCAACAACCCCCATGAAGCTCCCACTAGGGGGCCAACTGCAAATAACCGAGCTGTACTCACATACAACGGAAGTTCACCCGAAGTATGAGAGTCCAGAGGGTATCTCGGTTGCCATGGTACCAGTATACCCCTGGTGAGGTTTCGTGACCAATTTGCCACTTCAGATGAGTCCCCGTGCAGACTCGGTTCTGATCGCCCTGATTAGGCCTTTGGAGCATTCGTCTACTGCATCACGGCCGGCAAACCAAAGTGAGTACAGCGTCTCCCGGTGCCACCACTATAGAGGTTCTCCTCGGCCACTTGGTTTTGGTTTGGCCTCACCGCCACCTCTGAGCACCAGATCGGGGGACAGAAAAAAACTGTCTCCTTATCCAGGCTGAAGCCCGTTTGCGTCCCAAATCAACGTCGCGATCGCAGTTCTGAAGCCGGTCGTTGAAACCCCTGGGTTTCATCTGGGGGTGGAGTGGTGTGGCGCGGTGGGGTTAACAACATTCGAAATTTATTTTGTTAATTCGATTGACAGGGGCCACCATCGGTGTTTTCCGTGGCGGAGCAGGCCATGATTTAAATGATAAATTAAAAAAAAAAAGTTGTTTTTTAAATGTCAGTTTAAGAAAAAAATGGGATAAGCCTGCGGTGTCAAGGAGAAAAAAGTAAAATGATGATTAATTAATTTTTGAATTAAAAATATTAATATTGATAAGCTTAGAAATGAAATTGATTCTAAAAGCATTTTAAAGATTTTCTATTTTAATGTTCTTAATTAAATGTAAAAGAATTAACTTGAATAATAGTGGTTATTAAATATGAAAGGATTAATATGAATAGTGTGTTACATTACCAAACACGGTAGAATCACAGTAGTAAATCGACACATGAAGTCATTAGTCTAAACGACTAACAATTGCTGGAAACCAATGAGACATCTCTAGGTCTAGAAACAAGGTAAACTCCCCAAGCTCCTAGACAAAAGAGGAAGCAGACTCCCAGATTAAGATCATCCCTAGGTAGACTCAGTTACGAAGACTGCGTTCCATTTGGATTTCTGAACGCTCGCGGGTCACATATCAGTCTAGATACAATGAAATATTAGCAAAAGCAATGCAACACCTTGCACATGCAGCTTACAATTTGACTCTACATAAAAAAAATTCCACAATATCGGAAAAATGCAGACGACAGGTCAGCATTTTATTTTGAAGCGACTGATATGTGGTTTCTTGGACTCCGTTCTCGATACTTTCAGCTGAAACGCTGTCCGTGTAACTTTAGAACATTTTAATAATAAATTCTATTAAGTCGAAAGTGTTGTTTTCTTTATTGTGAGTTTTAAAAGTAAACTTGGGCAACTTCTTTTTTTGCGCGTCTTAAGGCTACGACAAAACTGGCGCAGTCGGTTAACCTTTTAAATCGGAAGATGATTGTTCGTGAAGAGTAAAACCGATAACAAAACTAATAAAATACAAGTTTACAAAAAGTAAAGTGTTCGCAAAGAACCAATTGATTACAACTAATTAAACAATTACCCCTTACGTGAAGATACACGCATCTAAAATCATTTTATTGCAAGTGCAGGAAGTCACCCAAACTGTTTTAAATTATATGGTGAGACTGCCATATAAGCTTGGTCAGTTTTATTAACAACAATAATATTAAGAGTGAAAGTGCTTAGCGGATGCTTAGCAATAAAAAGAGACGGTGCCATAAATTCAACGTGACCAGAAAAATTGAAAACCACGACGAAATGGCAGAACAAGTGCAACTTTTGCAACAGCAAATTCAAGAACGTGAGCAACAAATCCATCAGTTGGCAGAAGCGTTAGAACGATTAACGCAGCAACAGCAGTCGGCGGAAAATAGGCACAGGATCATGAAGGGAGTCCAGTTTATGAACTGTTTTACGGGCAGTGGTCCAGTGTCTGTTAATGCATTCATCAAGAACGTGGAGTATTACCTGAGCAACATAACCGACCCAAATGCAAGAAAAGCAGCAACAAAAACGATATACCAGGAGAAAATCCAAGCGGAGGCGAAAAATACCGTCATGGGTTTACCTGAACCCGACAACTGGGATAATATCAGCAATCTGAAGCTACGTTACAGACCGGAACTGGAACCGGCGGAGATTTACCGACAAATTACCAACCTGCGAGGAGACACGGTAAGCGATCTTGCTATCGATGTACTTAATTTAAAATATAAGTCTCATGAAGTTATCTTGTATTATGAGCACGACATGAATGTGGACTTAAATAACGCCGAATCCCTATTGGTAAATGTTGTCAAAGAAATGACACAGGGTGTATTGTTAGAGAAAATTTATGGTTTAAAAAGTGTACATGAGATAGTAAAAATCATGAGGGAGAGATGCTTGGAAGATAGTTGTATCAGACCAGAATTCCGGAAAACTGGCGTGTCTAGCTCTAATAACCATTTCTATAATAAAAAGTATAAGAATAAATTTCGAAAAAATTGGAATCAAAATAATTCTCAGGATAATCCAAATTATCAAGGAAATCCTAGCCAAGACATCCGACAAAACGACCAAAACACTGATAACAGATAATACAACAACAAGGAGGAGCAAATTAGAAATTCCAATTCAAAAAATACCAACGAAACCCGTAATGAACACCCTTCCAGATAATTTAAAGCCAATTATAGACAGGGTAATTCACGTAAATATTCGAATACTCGAAAGCATCAGCAAGTGGACCCCAAGGTGGTGGACAATATCTAAAACACCTCAAAACCCTCTAGTAACTCACGTCAACCCTCTGAATTTGATAGTAACTCGAATTAAGGAGGTTAATTTTTTATCAATTAGTCTCGGATGAGTTGCCCTTAATTGAGATTATAATAGACCAATCAAAATTTATTGCTTTGGGTCATCGTTTAGTTTAATAAACGAGAACCTAGAGCAATTTCAGAAAATCAAAATCAAACCAATACAATTTCGCACAATACCTAATAAAGATGTAATTAATATCGAGGTACATACACCTTCACCAATTGAAATGAATGCCCCACCAGGATCTAAAGTTCACTGGAAGGTTAGGGATTCGGGAGAAACGAAGTATGATTTTATTATAAGGATGGAAACGATAATGAACTTAGAAAACCAAACTGTTACCCTAAATGGTCAAGTAATCCAAATGGTAAATAAACCTCATCCGGTGAAAGAACTTTGTTTCCTTGAAGCTACAATTCCTGATTACATTAGTCAACCGAAATTGAACCATTTAAAACAAGAAGAGCAAGAAACAAGAAGCAAGAAATCTTAAACCTAATCAATTTGGGAAGATATTCTTTAGAGACGGTGACAAACTCACCAGCACACCAACTGTAATGCATGACATAAAAACAACGACAGACCAGCAGATAAATGCTAAACTGTATCGCTATCTGCCCAAGTACGAGGAAGAAGTGCGACGCCAATTAACAGAAGTGGAGTCACAGGGCATTATAAGAAAGAGCCGTTCAAAATACTCAAGGACTCCTATTGTCGTCCCTTAGAAGACGGACAACTCAGGTTAACCTAAATATCGTATACTAATAAGTTATAGAAGGTTAAATGAGGTACCGGTGGATGACAAGTTCCCGTTGCCCAACATCCACTCAATTTTGTACAATATTTCTCCACGATAGGCCTAGCGAAAGGCTATCATCAAATTTTAATAAAATCAGAAGATCGGCCTAAAATAGCATTCGTTACTCCTCACGGACTATATGAGTTCGTTAGGATGCCGTTTCGCCTAAAAAATGCCCCCGCCAGAGGCTCATGAACGACATTTTACGAAATTTTATACCTGTGTCGTGTAGCTAGACGGTGTGCTTATTTTTAGCACAACGCTAAAGGAACACATTGAAAATTTAACACAGGTCATTAAAAACGTACAACTACCAAAAACGACGAAACAAATTAAGAGCTTTTTAGGCTTTACAGGATTTTATCGAAAGTTCATTCGGGACTGTGCCAAAGTAGGCCAACCAATGATAAAATAACTTAAAAAAAGGCAAAAACCATACCAAAGATCCAAACTATGTAGAGGCTTTTGCAAAATTTAAAAGTTTGATTTGTACTCCACTTATTCTTCAGTTTCCGAATTTGGATAAGCAATTCCATTTAACAACAGACGCCTCTACGCGATTGGTGCCGTACTATCACAGGAAGGGCACCCGGTGTGTTTCACGTCAAGACCGTTAAATAACCATGAAAGAAACTATTCGGCCACAGACAAGGACCTCTTGGCCATTATATCGGCAGTGAACTACTTCAGGCCCTACCTTTACGGTAACAAATTCATATTATTTACGGCTACCAATTGACGTCACTTTGGCAACAGTTCACTCTGCAGACGAAGAATTACTTGACCACATCCCTATCAAAGAGGAGATAGTCAATAAGTATAAGACTCAAATAATCCTTACCAATGATAAAACTAGAGAAATGGAAGCGATTCATAACAAATGGATAATATACATTGCAGAATATGACTTCGATAATCTATCTGACATCTTCAGACGTTACATTAAAAAGGGCATTATTGGAATTTTTTCTGAAATATCGGATAGAAAATACAATTTAGTCCAAGAAAAACTTAGGGAAATGTACTCAAACGATAATCAAATAAAAATTGTTAGATGCGCATTTAGAGCAAATTTCCCTATATCACGTTAAAGAGAGCCCGCGCTAGTTATGTATGCGTCAGCACACATAAATCAAAAAAACAGATTACACGTGCCTGTATCTAATCCGCCAGATGCAGACACCTTAGACGCCACGAAACAAGATACCGTCTGGAAAGAATTTGCTGCATTTCTGGAAAAAAGCAAGCAGCCAGACGCTGAATCAGCATTTATAAATGAATAAATATAGGAAATCAAATAACATCTCGCCCAGTTGCCGCGAATCACCCGTCACTTCATATTGTCAATTATTATTGTGTGGAATAAATATTTCCAAAAAAAAAGTAAAAACTCTGTTTTCATTTATATTTCTTTTTTTTTGTCCCCGCTCGGAGCCAGGGACTTAATTGGCGTAGTCGGTAAACCGTGACTTAAAATCGTTAAATTATCGGTCGAATAGTCGAAAAAGGCATCGAACCGAAACACAATTGCTATAGTGTCCGTGATACTGGTTCTAATCAAAAAGATTAATCAGAAAAAAAAATAAAGAAACTATTAATTGTGCTAATTAACAAAAAAAAAAGTCGCGGAGGTTAATTACGGTCGAGCGACTTAACCTCATATTTAATTAGACTGGAAAGGTCGGTGTAAAGCCACAATACGGTTTTTTAAAATCCCTCCTGAGGCTGGGTTGGGAATCCAGTCGAAAAAAAAATAATAATCAAAAGTAAATTAAAGTGAATATAAAGCAGAAAGAAGGAAGATTCATTCTGCACAATACCAGAAACTCGCAGCGGTGGTCCAGCAGCTGGTTAACAACCAGAACAGTGAAAACCGGATAGATCGGTTGACGGAAGCAATCAGCCGAATATCAACTTCCACAAACCACACGGTAGATCCTACACAAAGGATCCTAAAGGAAATTCGTCACATGAGCACATTCACTGGTGCAGGCGACATTTCAATAAACTCGTTCATTAGTAGTACCGAGTTTTACCTCAACAGCATTAACGATCCTGAGTTGAGACGGGTAACCATTAGGCATGTATTTTTCGAAAAAATCCAGGGAGCAGCCAAGGATGTAGTTATTAATATCCAGCAACCTGATAATTGGGAATCCATTAAAAAAGCACTTCAATTGCGATACAAACCGGACATCGAACCGTTCGAGATTTATAGAAGAATCAGCGATTTACGAGCTAGTACAGTAAGTGATTTAGCCGTACAAATTCAAAACATAAAGTGTAAAAAGGACGAATTATGTATATATTATAAAAATACTTTGCATGTAGACTTGAGCAATGTCGATTCAATCTTAGTTAATACCTTGCAAGAAATTACTCAGGGAATTCTGTTAGACAAAATTATAGATATGTAAGATATTGATGAAATGATTCATGTAATGAATAGCAGAAGATTTGAAAATTCGTGCATTAGGCCTAAATACAGGAAAGGAAAAAATGAAAATATTTCAAGAATGTTCGGGAGTGATCGTAATAAAAATTGGAAAAATGGTTACAATAACAATTCCAAAGATAACCCAAATAACGAACGACAAAAGACTGATACTTCAGGACAATACAGAAAAAATACGAATGGTAATAGACAACAACAGGACAGTGACTATAATCAATATAACAATCCTAATAATACTTCGGGTGAATATCGTTCACGTAATCGGAACCACCAAAACAATAATGAAAATCATCGTTTTTCAAATTCCGAACAATCGCGTAACAATAACCGTTTTTCAGAATCTCAAAATTTTTCAAATAATAGAAATTCTGGTCAATATCGTCAATCTGGTCAGAATCGATTTGACAGGGCTCAAAATAGAGGTCCTAATAGGCAAGAACTAATGGAAATTGATAATGTCCAGAGAAATCAATCGAGAAAAAGTAGTCGTGATTTCTCCCAAAATTCTGATAACATAAATTACAATAATCCCATTTCAGATGAAATAGTTCAGGATCAACCTGAAATAAATAACACAAACGAAGAGGTAATGTTTTTTCACAGCTAGCCTCGGAAACATTACCAATGATAAATATAACAATCCATGATACGGTGTATTTAGCACTTATCGATACCGGATCTTTTTCAATCATTGATGAAACAATTAACTGTTTCAAGAAAGTTCCTATAACACCAATTTCTTTTAGTACTATCACAAATGAAGATGCGATTAGGTATGAAGTACATACCCGCGCCCCGAAGGAGTTTAAATTACCTTCAGCGGCGAGAATTAGGTGGAAGGTAAAAACCTTGCACAAAAGAAGGTACCAATTCATAATAGGTATCGATCTTCTTAATACACTCGACACTTTAATTGATGTCGAAGAAAAAACAATAACTTTGAACGGACAAGTGATAAAATTCACAAACAAGCCGTACATATTAAAGAAATTTGTTCATTAGAACAAGTTAAAAACAACTTTTTGCATCGACTTAAATTTGATCATTTAAATGAGGAAGAATACTCAGCAATTGAAAAAATTATTAAAAAATTCAATAAATTGTTTTACAAAGAAGGGGACAAATTAACAAGCACCCCATCCATTGAGCATGAAATTAAAACGATTACAGATGCTCAAATAAACGCGAAATTGTATCGTTACCCTCCTAAACATGAAGAAGAGGTTCGACGACAAATAGCCGAAATGGAATCTCAAGGAATAATAAGGAAAAGTTCCTCTAAATATTCAAGTCCACTGGTAGTAATCCCAAAGAAGAGCGATAACTCAGGAACTAAAAAGTTTCGGTTGGCAGTTGATTACAGCAAACTAAATGAGGTGACGGTAGACGATAAATATCCTCTACCAAATATCGACTCACTTTTGGATAAACTTGGCAGAGCCCAATATTTCTCAACGATGGACCTTGCCAAAGGTTACCATCAGATCCTGGTAAAAGAGCAAGACAGGCATAAAACCGTTTTCGTAACACCTCATGGCTTTTACGAATTTGTCCGAATGTCGTTTGGTTTAAAAAATGCACCGGCGACATTCCAAAGGCTCATGAATGATGTACTCCGAAAATTTATAAATAAAACTTGTGTTGTGTATTTGGATGACGTGCTAATATTCCGCACGTCCCTTCAAGAGCATATTAATGCAATCACAGATATTTTCAAAGTTCTAGAAGCAAATGATCTCAAAATACAAATCGATAAATGCAATTTTATGCAGAGGGAAACTAGTTTTCTGGGACATATAATTACCAAAGAAGGGTTGAAGCCTAATCCCGAAAAAATTAAAATAATTCAAGAATTAAAATTACCTCGGACGGAGAGACAAATTAAAAGTTTCCTAGGGATTACAGGTTATTACCGTAAGTTTATTCGAGATTATGCCAAAGTGGCACAACCGATGACAAAATATTTACAAAAAAATTGCAAAATTAACATAAACGATCCTAATTATATACAAGCCTTCGAAAAACTGAAAACTCTTATAAGTTCGCATCCATTTTAAGATTCCCGAATTTTAGCAAACCATTCCATCTTACTACTGATGCTTCAGACTACGCAATAGGCGCCGTTCTTTCGCACGAAGGCCACCCTATTTGCTTTGCATCAAGAACGCTTAATTGTCACGAGCGGAACTATTCCGCCACGGACAAAGAATTTCTAGCCATTATATGGTCTGTGGGATACTTCAGACCATATTTGTATGGAAACAAGTTCAAAGTGTTCACTGACCACCAGCCCCTAACGTATTTGCAAGCAAAATATAAAGGAAAAGATCTCTCTCCAAGACACCAGAGATGGTTACTAAAATTAGGAGAATACCAATTTGACATCGAATACATTAAAGGCAAGGAAAATGGAGTGGCAGATTTTTTAAGCAGGATTGAACATAACGAGGAAATTAAATCAAAAATCCCTGCCTCTAACAAAACAAATACATTTTCAGATTTAAGAGTTCTAGCAAATATAGAAAACGAAAACGGCGATGCTACCATGGCAACCATACATTCTGCAGAGGAGAAACTACTTGATCATATTCCGATCAAAGAGGAAATTGTAAATAAATACAATACCCAAATCATCCTCACAAATAATAAAGTTCGTGAAATTTACATCGTACATAAGAAACGTATCATATATATAGCAGAACACGAGTTTGAAAATCTCAGTGACATCCTTAGAAGATATATAAAACAAAGCAAAATCAGAATTTATTCGGAACTTTCAGATCATAACTATAATATCGTGCAAGAAAAAATAAGAGAACTATTCTCCAATGACAGACAAATTAAATTCATAAAATGTTCTTTCAGAGCTTTAGATGTCGAAACAGAAATAGAAGCTGTTAGACAAGTTGTACCACGTTCAAGAAAGTTTCCACTCTGGAATTCAAGAGACATTCAATAAAATTAAATTCAAAATATATTATCCGAAATTGTTTGATCTCATTCATGTGGTAATAAACCAATGTGACGTGTGTCAAGCCGCGAAATATGATCGTAAGCCAATAAAAGCAAAATTTACTCTCTCCGAAACGGCAAATACTATCAATCAGATAATCCAAATAGATATTTTCACTGTAACGAAGCAGTCATTTCTTACAATTATTGACAAATTTTCAAAATTCGGAGCAGCTTACTTCCTAACGGACAGGAACCACGTAACCTTAATCGAAATACTTGAAGAACATTTTGCAAGAATAGGCAAACCACAAAAAATTGTGGCAGGAAACGAATTCAACAGCGTTTTAATAAAGGAGTTTCTAGACTCAGAGAACGTAGAATTACACCTAACAAAGCCACATAGTAGTACCGGAATCGCAGACGTGGAAAGATTCCATGAGACAATCATAGAAAAATTTAGAGTTCTTACATACCAAAAAAGGCAATTTTCTACCAAAAGAATAATGCAACAAGCAGTAAGAAATTATAACGATAGGTATCACTCTACAATTAAGTGCACGCCAAATGATGTGCAATCACACAGTACAAATTTCGACGAAGTAGGAGCAAACCTAAAGAAAACAAAAGAAAAATGGAGGAGGAGGAATATAATGAAAAAAGGACAACAGGCTTTTTAAAGAACTATAAAGCAACCAGACTAAAACATCAACCCAGATTCGTTAAAGGTAAACTCCAAAATGTTCATCCCAGCAATATTAAAAGGCCCTTAAAATTCAATATATTTCCCAATGATGAAGACAACCCCGCTAATAGAACAGAACTTCCAGACCTTACCGAAGAACAATTATCAATAATCAATACAGCAATAAACGAAGGTCCAGATGACGAAGTGCTAACATCCAAATTTCGTATGGATATCACTAGACGCGATATCAAAACATTGTAACTTTCCAAATTCACCCGAAGTCTTTGCGATGAACACATTCTTCGCTACACGGCTTCTCAATGTAGGTTACCAATCAATTAAAAGATGGACACGAAGCGTAAATATTTTCGATTATGATATTCTACTGATACCAGTACACGTTAACCAAAACCATTGGGCTATCTCCATAGTTGATTTCCCTAACAAAACAATGAAATACTATGACTCATTAGGAGTACCCAATGCGCAAATTTTAGAAACTTTAGAAGAATATTTAAGGAACGAGTCCATGGATAAGCGACAAATTCCATTCGATACATCAACCTTTATCAAAGATGCAGCCGCGAACACACCTCAACAGGAAAATGCAAACGACTGTGGTGTATTTAGCTGTAGCATCGCAGAAAATATTTCTAAACATCGCCAAATTTTATTCACACAAGAAAATATTCCATACATTCGAAAAAGAATGATAGTCGAAATCATCCAGGGAAAATTATTAACATAATATCTATATCATACAATATCTCACTACCATTTCAATAAAACAGTCGCTTTCCAACACTCATAGTGTTCGGACGTATTTTTCTACTTTTCCATACTAGTGCAAATTAATGAAAGTAATCAAAAAAACCTTTAGTAAAGTGCAAGTGAACCCATTAGTGAACAAACAACAAAAACTCTACACGCGTCGTTCAATAGTACGCGTAAAACGATCTCAAAACAAAGTGCAAGACAATCAAAATTCACCTGTGCAACCAACATGTGCCACGTCCAGTGAATTTGTGAAATTTCCAATAGACATTAAAATGCTTACTATAACAAGTAATAAAACCTTTACAACTAAACGCAAGAAAAGCAAAAAACAGGTCAACTCATCTTTACCAATGACCAACAATGAGAATGACGACATGGAAACCTCATCCGAGGAAAATATAAGTGACAATGATCAAGAGGCACCGCCACCGAACAAAAAAATACAAACCGGGATGGAAAGATATATTACCATCACTGGTAAAAAAAAGCAAAAGCCAACCACGAATAACGAGCAAGTTAAGCCAAACGAAGACACTACCACAACGAATCCCGGCAGTAGCAACTACAATAGCATCCTAGCGGACAAAAGCAATGACGTCAACGTAACCATAAGAAAAACTACAAAACCACCTCCGATTTACATCAGGCAAGCGGCCAGCAACAAATTAACCACCGAAATCGGAAAAATAGTTGGAGCAGATAACTTCTACATAGTTGACCTCAAAAGAGGAGATATAAAAGAAACTAAAGTGCAAGTTGTTAGCGAAGTGAAATATACAGCTCTGGTAAACTGGCTGGACAGTAAAAAAATGCAATACTACACCTACCAGCTGAAGAGTGCCAAGGGGCTTAAAGCTGTCATCAAAGGTATAGACCACCTTGTCGAACCTCAAGAAATCTCTGAAGAACTGAAAGCAAAAGGATTCGAGACCAAATCCGTGCACAACATAATTAATCGATCAAAGAAGCCACAGCCTATGTTTCTTGTGGAGTTAACACCCGAAACCAGTGTGCCGCCCAAAGGGAAACCTCATCCAATATACAATTTGAAATATCTACTCCACCGCAGGATAACTATCGAAGAACCACACAAACGTTCAGGCCCTGTGCAGTGTCAGAACTGCCAAGAATATGGCCACACCAGAACTTACTGTAAATTATCATCAGTCTGTGTAATCTGCGGCAAACTACACGAAGCTAAAGCTTGCCCTAGCAACAAAGCGGACCCCAATAGTAAAAAATGTAGCAATTGCGGAGGCAACCACACCGCAAATTACAGAGGCTGCCCTGTCTACTCAGCCATAAATAAACTAACG
This sequence comes from Hermetia illucens, assembly GCF_905115235.1. Lineage (NCBI taxonomy): Eukaryota > Metazoa > Arthropoda > Insecta > Diptera > Stratiomyidae > Hermetia > Hermetia illucens. Next base: position 63,380,838 of record NC_051850.1, on the reverse strand, counting down.
GCTCAGAAGAAATACTCCCCGCCAACAACCTACAAACTTCAACATATCCATCAAACGCAAAACAATCAACCAGCTGTAACAAATTTTACTAGCCAACCGTGTACCCAACAAACATTCTGCACCCCTCCCCAGCCGACATATGCGGAAATGCTGCGTTTCCCTCAGCCGACAATTAGACAATCACACATTCCGATATCAACCAGCCCAACCAGCACTCCTGACACCACAACTCAAATACTATTAACACTCGCAAGCAACATCCAACAGCTAACAAATACGATGCATCAAATGCAGGTAACCTTAAACAAACAAACAGAAATACTTAGTCAACTTTTAGGTAAATGAGCAGCATCAATATCGCCCAATGGAACGCAAACGGTATTCTCAAACATCGCAACGAGCTAGAAATCTTTCTCAGAGAAAACAACATTGATGTCATGCTGTTAGTCGAAACGCACCTCTGCAGCAAAAACAACCGCTTCAAAATCAACGGTTATAATACCCATCTACAAAACAACCCAGAAGACAAGCCATGTGGAGGAACAGCTGTGCTAGTAAGAAATAGGTTAAGATATTCTCCTGTACCTAGTGTTAATTCAAAATTTATTCAAAGCTCGGTAGTTGAAATTACCGATCAAAATCAAAAAATCATTCGATTAGCTGCTGTCTACTGTCCCCCAAAAAGCAAAATAAGTGAAAACCAATTCTCTGAATTTTTCAATACTCTAGGACCCAGATTTTTCGCGGCGGGCGATTTTAACGCCAAGTCGCCACACTGGGCTTCACGCCTAACCACCCCCAGAGGTAAACAGCTCTTAAACGCTGTATACAAAAACAATCTCCATTGCATTTCAGGGGGATTGCCCACCTACTGGCCATCCGACCCCCACAAAATCCCAGACTGTATAGATTTTGGTATCTTTAAAAGCCTAAATCCCAATCGCATTAGGGCCACTACTACGATCGACCTCTCTTCGGATCATTCACCAACCATTTTCGTGCTTAGACTTACGGCCACAAATTTCCAAGAAGAAGACAAACTAAACACTAACAAAACCAACTGGCACAAGTTTCAGAAACTTTTCAACAAAAACTTTTGCTCACAAATCAGACTTAAAACTCAAACGGACATTGACAACGCACTGCAATATCTGACTAGCACTATACTAGAATGCATCGAATTAGCTACTCCCAACCATAAATCCCCGAAAATATCCCATCCCGATACTTCTCAGAATGTCCAAGAATTGCTTAAAGCCAAACGAAAAGCAAAACGCGAATGGCAAAACCTACGCTCCCCAAGAACAAAAGCAATCCTGAATAAAGCAACCAAAACACTTAGACAAGAACTTATCAAAGAAAGAAATGAAAACATTCAAAAATTCGTTCTTGGACTAAGCCATTTAGCAGACACAAATTACGCAGTATGGAAAACAACAAGAAGAATTAAAAAGTCAATACAAGCGGAAACTCCAATCCAAAGTCAGCAAGGCGCCTGGATCATATCTAACCAGCAAAAAGCTGAGGCCTTTGCTAAATATTTTGAAAAAGTATTCAAAACGGAAGGTGGTGATAGCACCCCACCTGATATCCCTAACCACCATACAACTAACCCATTAACACCCCTAAAACTCAATTTTTCAGATTTGCTCAAAAAACTTAAAGTAACTAACCCTAAGAAAACCCCAGGCCATGATTGCATATCAGGGAAAATGCTAAAGGAACTTCCGCTCTCAGGAAAATCTGCAATACTATTTATCTTCAATGCAATTCTTCGTCTTAACTACTATCCTGACACCTGGAAACACGCCAGGATTACAGTCATCCCTAAGCCAGGAAAAGACATGAAAAAAATTGAATCATACCGACCAATAAGTCTGCTCCCAACCCTATCTAAACTATTCGAAAAGCTTCTATTTGACAAAATTCTAAAGGTAATAGAAAAGAAAGATATCATACCCTCTCACCAATTCGGATTTAGACAAAAACATGGAACGATCGAGCAAATCCACAAAATCGTTAACAATATTAAACAAGCCCTAGAAAGAAAAGAATATTGTGTAGGTATATTCCTAGATATTGCACAAGCCTTTGATCAAGTCTGGCATAAAGGCCTCAAGATAAAAATAACTGCCCTCCTCCCTAAAGAATTTCACGCTATACTATTTAGCTACCTAGATAGCAGAAACTTCAAAGTAAAATATAAGGATGCGCTCAGCTCAACCCACTACATAGAAGCAGGTGTACCCCAAGGTAGTGTACTTGGACCACTTCTCTATCTATTTTACACTTCAGATCTCCCTACAAATAACAAAATGCTGACCACCACCTTTGCTGATGACACCGCCATCCTATATAGCCATCCTAATCCATTAACAGCCGTCAGAGAAATCCAAGGACACATCAACACGATAATGAACTGGGCCAAAACCTGGAAAATCAGTGTAAATGTTAACAAAACACAGCAGATAACCTTCACGCTGAGAAAAAGAACATGCAGACCTGTCACCATAAACGGAAATAAAGTCAATCTTTCTAACGTAGTTAAATATCTTGGGCTGTACTTAGACAGACGGCTCACCTGGAAATCTCACATTGAACATAAACGCAACCAAATCAAAATTCAATTCCGCAAGCTATATTGGCTAATGCACAAAAAATCCAAACTCAACACTTTAACAAAAATAATGGTGTATAAATCTATATTAAAACCAATCTGGACCTATGGCTTGCAACTTTGGGGCACAGCCAAAAAGTCGAACATCAACATAATCGAGCGCGTACAAACAAAAATTATTAGGTCAATTCTAGGTGCACCCAGGTACGTTAAGAACGAAATAATTCTTCGCGACACCAATACTTTAAAGGTTGCAAAAGAAGCGAAAAAGTATAGCAAAAAATATATCAAAAGATTAGCCAACCATCCAAACACTACAGCTAAAGACATTCTTCTTTCCAACAATTACGCAAGACTAAAAAGAACTGACCCACTGCAACTAGCCAACTTGCAATAACATCTACCTTACAACATCATACAAATAATAACAAATCCACTACAAATTGCAAATAAAAAACCCGCCACACTCATCAATTTTCTTATAGTACTCTTTTCCGTTTAACCAAACCAGTAATATGGGAAATACTCAAGATAAGCACGTTGATAATACCGGGGAGGTGACGAACACAATCATAGTAGACACGGTCGACGTACAATCAGAAAGAATTGAAACTATTCTCATCATCCTCACTGCAACAGTAGGGTGCTCCTTTGCGTACCAACTGTATAAGGACTACAGACGCAGCATCAAAAAAAAAAAAAGATACACCGAAAAAGTCTGACTATAGACATAAACTACATAGCAATCCTTTCCTGAACCCTTCAACCTTAAGAAATTCCCTACGAATTGGTTCCAAATCTAAATCTGAGATTAGAATAAAAAGGCTAATTATATTAGTTATTAAAAAGATTAATTGTATTAGTTATAAGCGCTTAGCTATAAATTTATAATAAGACTTGAACAAAATAACTCTTTTCAAACACTGGCTTGATAGAGTGAGAATATTCTATTTTAGTATTAAGATTCGCCACACTACAGGCTAGAGACCAAAAGGTCTAATTCTTGTTGTAAAAATGTTTCTCTGTAAATAAAAAAAAAAAAAAAAAAAAAAAAAAAAAATTTCAATAAAACCATACCTGATCGGGCATGATCATTTTTACAGTTATTCTTCACGATATTCGCAACACTACTCATGATATTGACTCCAACTAACGGACAATTAAATATACAAAACAATAACGACAGTCCTGGATTTACGCAAATACATCAAAACAAAGCAGAAATACCGATGAAATCTAGCATCGTTCTTCATATTATAAACCCATTAGAAATCCCTAACGTAATAAACGAATTTAAAATTAACGCGGAACATTTAAAAGAACAACAAAAATCCTGAATACTAACAGAACTTGAACATTTAACTAATAAAGTTAACACATTGAAACCACTAGACAAAAGACAGAAAAGAGGACTTATTAATTTAGTAGGTAACGCACAACATTGGCTTTTCGGGACAATGGACGACCAAGATAGAAAAAACATAGACGAACACCTCAAGACCATTGACATAAATAACCATAATATTATACAAACCATTAACCAACAAGTAGAAATCAATGGAAATTTCAGCGACACAATCAAAAGACTTGGAGACATGGCTAACAAAGCCAGACATACAATGACTAGTAAAATAAATAGCATCTTGAATAACACTTTTGCAAACAATTTATACTACGACCAAATTTTCAAAATTGAAATTTTAAAAGGAAGAATTGACCATATACAAGACAATATTGCATCCGCGAGATACGGTATGTTACACCCTAACATTCTTACAGATGACGAGATAAAAATTTATAATATCGATGTAAACAAATTACAATATGTAAAAGTTGGTTTATGTAAAGCAGAAGACAGTATATTGATTTTCGCAATAAAAATTTCCTGTAGAATTTATAAATATTCAACTTAAGATGATTTTACCAATAACAAATGAACAACATAAAGAAATAGATTTTCCAGTAGAAACGATTCTCTCCATAAATAACACTATATATACCTATGAACCTTATAAATATTTTAATGAACTCAAAACTAGTAAACATTGCATCTATAGTAATACCTGTAAACTAATTAAAAATTTGAACACTGAAATATTAGAACTGGATGAAGAAACAATTGTTATTAAAAATGCCGAAAAACTTCCAATAAATCAAACATGTGACACTAGAAACCTTATTGTAACAGGAAATCTTCTGATACATTTTAATAATTGCACTATCTCTTTTCTAAATCGCTACTTTTCAAATATTAAAGATAGAAGAAACGAGAGATTCTATTATTCTAACGAAAAAACCCTAAATTTTAATGACAAAATAACTTTGGATGATATAATTGTAAACAATATACATAACACAAAGAAAATTGAAGAATTGCAAAGACATAAAAATGCAAATATTGTACTAAATTTAAGTTTAATTTTCATATTATTCCTTGTAATCTTGTCAATAATATTATATTTTCAAAAACAGAAAAAACTAAAAGTTCAAATAGAAAATCGAATTCAGGAGAATTCAAGGTCAAAGGGGGAAAAGTTATGTATGCGTCAGCACACATAAATCAAAAAAACAGATTACACGTGCCTGTATGTAATCCGCCAGATACAGACACCTTAGACGCGACGGATCAAGATACCGTCTGGAAAGAATTTGCTGCATTTCTGGAAAAATGCAAGCAGCCAGACGCTTAATCAGCATTTATAAATGAATAAATATAAGAAATCAAATAACATCTCGCCCAGTTGCCGCGAATCACCCGTCACTTCATATTGTCAATTATTATTGTGTGGAATAAATATTTCCAAAAAAATTAAAAGCTCTGTTTTCATTTATATTTCTTTTTTTTTTGTCCCCGCTCGGAGCCAGGGACTTAATCCGCTCGAGCATCCAGGAGACGTTCAATCCGATAAAAAATAAAATATATTATTTTTTAGGATAGTGAGGGATCCTAAGTCCACATCCACTTGATGTTGGACCGGACCAAATGGAGAGCAACTTTCTCTCACGTTTTGAGGCATGGCACCCAAGCATTTAAAAATAGGGACTAACGGTTTCGTCCATATATATTATCCTAAATTATTAGAATTAATAAATATCGTAATCAACCAGTGTGACGTGTGTCAAGAAATAAAGTACAATTGCCGACCAATAAAACTCAAATTTCTATATAGTGAAACCCCAAAAGATCTAAACGAAATTATACACGTAGCAGTAGACAAATTCTCAAAATTTTGAACAGTTTACTTCCTGTTAGACAAAACTCACATGACGATTATAGAAAAATTAGAGGAATTTTTTACAAAATTTGACAAACCTACCTGCGACTAACAGAAAACGAGTGTAATGGAATCTTGATAAAGGATTTTTACAGAAGGAGGATGTCAAAATTCATCTAACTAAACCGCATAGCCATACAGGACTTGCAGATGTAGAAAGGTTCCACGAGACTTTAGTAGAAAAATACAGGATTATCTATAATCAGAAGAATGGATGGTCCCCACGGTGAATTATCCAACAAGCGGTAAGGAACACAACAATGTACACCTACTGCAGTACAGCGACATAAAATTAATTTTGAAAAGTATTTACACGTTTAAATGAATTAAAAAACAAATGGTTAGGAAAATGTAACAAAAACCGAGAAGAATATGCCGAAAATAGATGTACGAGATTTATAAAAAACTACAAAGCTACAGGGCAAAAGCATCTAGACATAACACGGTAAGATATAAGAACATTGATGGAAGGAGAATGGCTAAACGAGAATATAAGTAACTTCTAATTGGTGCATCACAATTTTCGATTTGGGGCACAAAACCATAAAATACTATGATTCATTAGGTAACACTAACCCAGTAGTTCTGAAAGTCTTGAAAGAATATTTAGAAAAGGATCATTAGATAAACACAGTAAAATACTGGATATGTCGGAATTAAAAATAAAGAATGTTGCTGATGCACCATGTCAAAGAAATAGTAGCGACTGTGGAGTTTTTAGCTGCATGATAGCAGAACATGCCAGCCAAGATCGCAAAATCATGTTTACACAAGAGGACATGCCCTATTTCAGAAAGAAAATGATCATTGAAATCATCCTAGTCAAATTATTTTTATAATTCTACAGGCTTTTATGGGGATATTGTTCCTAATATTCATCCTTTTCACCCTAGTAAGAGGGCGCTGAACATATTCGAGTTATGGGAACAACGAGGTTTTGCTGAAATCCAATTAAATAGAGTCGATATAGTTAATGGAACATCTTTAATTATGCATGTCATTAATACAACAGAAATTTTAAATCTTATAAATAGCTTTTCTGAAAATATAAAATATATGGACGTAGAACACCAAAAACATTCTTTATAGAATGTGACCATCTAAGAAATAAGATTAATACATTAGTTTCTCAAGTAAATAAAGGCTAACCCTCCTTAGCCAATATTGTAGATAATGTACAAAAGTGGTTGTTCGGGACTATGGATAAAACAAGACAGATGGGATATTGAAGAACACTTCCAGACTACTGGCATAAACAACCACCATACAATCAACGCAATAAACAAACAGATAACAGTAAACAATGTATTCAACGAAACCATTTACCAGATTGAAAAATAATTTTATCTCAATTTAATGGTTTGTCGAATTTTACGATCAACTTTTTAAAGTTCAAATATTGAAGAATAGAACACATTCAAGATAACGTTATTTCGGCTAGATACGGCATCCTACATCCGAATATCCTGACAGATGAGGAAATTAAAAAATTTAACACCAAATGCATATTGCATTTGCATAAAGTTGGGAGTAACCAAATCTATGAATAACCTTTTAATTTTTGGATCAAAAAAATTGTGGCTTTACCAAACAAAAACCAAAAAGAAATTAACTTCGCATTTCAAACAATCTTTACATATAAAACCATAGTATATAGATACGAAAATTTGAAAACATTAAATGAACTAGATGTGAGTAAACATTGCATATATAGTCAAAGCTGTGAATTAATACGAAATAATAATACAGAGATTGTGAAAATAGATGAAGAAACCCTTTTGGTTAAAAATAGAAACAATTTGAACTTACATCAAAATTGCGATGAAAGACACTTAGTAATTAAGCAGAATGCATTAATTCACTTTAGTAATTGTTCAATTAAGATTCTGGATCACTACTTTTCAAATACAAAACAAATATTTAATGAACGATTTTACTATCCATCAAACGAAAATTTTACAAATGTTAGTGGCAAAATCACGCCCGATGAACTCATTGTAAAACATACAAATAATATCTAACAAATTAAAGAGCTAAATTTTCATAAAAAAATTTCATATATATTTATTATAAGTTTTATATTGATTCTGGCAATTTTGGCATACGGAATTTTTACCTACCTGAGGAAAGAAAAACAGTGCAAAATAGTTTTAGGTAATAGAATTCAGAAGAATTCTAATCCAAAGGGGAAGAAGTCACATATCAGTCTAGTTACAATGAAATATTAGCAAAAGCAATGCACATGCAGCTGAGTAAGCAGCTTACAATTTGACTCTTCATAAAAAAAATTCCACAACATCGGAAAAATGCAAACGACAAGTCAGCATTTTATTTTGAAACGATTAACATGTGGTTTCTTGCATTCCGTTCTCGATACTTTTAGCTGAAACGCTGTCCGTGTAACTTTAGAACATTTTAATAATAAATTCTATTAAGTGGAAAGTGTTGTTTTCTTTATTGTGAGTTTTAATAGTAAACTTCTTTTTCTTTTGTGCGTCTTAAGGCTACGACAAAACCCGCGACCCTCGCGAAGCGTACGGTTTGAGGTTTGCGTCGAACCGCGAGTATTATTTGTGAACGTCCGTTTTCGCTCGCACTTCGCTAACGACAACCCATGTTCAAACACATTGCGACGAAAGGTCAAGCCAGGAATTAATCCTTTTCGATACCCAAAAGGACGAGATTGTTGAGATAGTCGTAATATTAAATTACATGACATACAAAACAGATACAAATGTATTTCATACATAATTGCCTCCTCAAAATTCCGTTTTGACAGTTGAACGCTCGCAAGTCTTCAAACCTGTTTCTTTTGGAAATGCACACAACATGCTCACTACCAAACGGAACGATTTTGAGCGCGAGTTACATTTGCAAATTTGCTGACGAATGAAAATAGAACTTCATTCCCCAACGAAACTCGAGATTTCCTGTAGACATGGAAACATGCAATGTTCCCATGAATGCATCAAATGTCCAGTAATCTGACCCTCAAAGAATTTTATTGTTTTAACAAATATGCAATTATCGTGAGAATTGTACAATTGAATATTTGTTATTTTTCGAATTCAAAGTCAGTTCCTTGCCGGTCGTAGAAACGTTGGGAAGAACATAAAATAATATCTAATATATTAATAACTTTGTGAATTAGTTTTAAAAGTCATACTCGTGAAGCGTAAAAGAGTTTAAAAGTAATTCACAAATAAAAAGTGTTATTTTTTATCCTAAAGGATTAAAAAGGATGTAATTCGCGTTCGTCGTCCGGTCACACCGCGAGGCTCGCGGGTACCGTACGGAACGCAGCTGAGGAATGAAATTTCATCAAATCTAGAAATTTGCCCTCATTTTCTCTTTTATGTTGCATACCGTCTTACACTTGTTCCATACCATCTAACGCATGTTCCATACCGTCTTACACAATTTCGAGTACCAATTCCCTTTGACTTCATACAGTTTACATCATTCCGATTATCGACAAGGATAATCTTAAAATTCAATTAGTCAAAAATGAACAATAGACTGTGGACAGTACAGTGTATCGTGGGTTATGTTAGCTCTTGTGGCGCGGCAGGATTCGCAGCATTCGAAATTTATTTCGAGTGTTGCGAATGCGGACAAATAGATGGCGCGGAACTCTCCACTTGTTTTTAGAACTCGCCACGGGACTGGAGGATTAGCGGTGAGAAAGTGCCGTTGGTTGGGACAGAAAAGACCGCATGGAAATAAGCCGATCTCTTCTGTCTCCAACCGTGGCTGCGGACAGTCGCACTCAAAAAAAATATATATATAATATAATAATATTGAATAAACCAAAGATCCGAATCCCTCATCCACGACTTTGCGCATCGGTTAACGCTTCCCCAAGTAAACATTTCGATATTCTTAATGTTTCCCAAAGCAATCCTGTTGAAATGAAATCATTAATATTAACACTCGAAATGGAAGTTTTATTTTACTTTCGGATAAAGTAAGCTAAGTTGAAAACTTTGAACCAATTAAAGTTCTCAACACATAAAACTAATAATTAATTCCCGATTGCAATTCATATTTGTTTAGATTGGGGAATTTTAAAAGCCTAAAAGTTAAAAATACTCGTCGTAGTCCGGTTTCAATTTTCGATCGAGCGTCTCCACTCCAGTTGTCGAATCAACTTCAAATCATATCAGGAATCAGTTTTTCGGAAAAGAATCAAATGAAGAAGCTTAAATCCAGTTTAAAAGAAATCAAATCAAGAATCAGTTAATTCGTACAAGAATAAGGATCATATTAAGATTCGTTTCGCAAAATAAAATCTAGTGTAAGTGGAGTTTTGGATTAAATAAAGTTAATGTTTCTTGAACCTGGTGTTTCCTTCACGAAAAGTGAGTACTCTCCCTTTGTTCCATAACAATGGTCTTATTGGACCCATTGGACTTACTCTGACTCAACAAACAAACAAAAAAAAAAAAATTACTATTTAGACAGAAAAAATCACATCTCTAACTAGGACCCCGCCAGTAAAACCACCGCTGAAGTTCAAGGACGTTTTATTTTTCGAATGATCGAATCTGAAGAGGGAAGAGAAAGTCATGCACAACCGGTCAAACACGGTCAACACGGTTTTCATCGGCATGGGCGTGAATTTCTTTCAAGAGCATTTTTTTATTTGCTTTATTCCTTATTTTCCTTCAAGCAGGCAAATCTTCCTTTTGATTTTTCATCAGCGTGATGATTTATAAACATAGTGATCGAACTAACGACATTTTAATTTTTCAATTCATTGACCCTTGCTGACCTTGTGGATTACTGGGTGCCCCTCCGCCAACTTTCCCAATAGTGACATTTCATGTACTTTACCAGTATGCAATTTTTTTAACAGCCCATCCTGAACTTGTTTAATATTGAATTATCTAGCGTACAGTAACAGCAGTTGTTTTTTCATACACTCAAGCGTGTACAACTCCGATTATGAATTGGAACACAACTGCCCTATCCTCTAACAAACCCTGGTACTTACAAGCGTAACAACTCGCGAGTAAATTTTATGGTACCCCGCCTGCCTCGCCGATCAATGTAACTAGTTCTATGTTTACTGTCCATCAGTTTTATCAAAAAGTAATGGGTTTAAGAACCAAGCTAAGGTCCTTCAATCTATCCGCGCGGCTCAACAACATCGTGTAATTTGTATTTCTGAAATCTGGCTTGATGACAATATACTGAACTCCGAGCTCACCGAAGAATATTTCATTTTCCGCTGCGACAGGGACCGGGCTGGGTCGTGTAAGTCCGGTAGTGGTGGAGTGCTAATTGCAATTAAAGATCGCCGACCTTGCCCATTTCAAGGCTTTGCGCTCCACAGTGAAGTCAATAATTAAAATAGCGCATAAGAGATACTTGTTGAGCGTCGAGACCGCCCTTGCCTACGGTAACTTGAAACCGTTTTGCTAAGCCCACCCAGTCTTTCCCTTCTTCGATCAACTTTGCTGATTCCACTGCCAACTCTCCACAATAATCCTGTGACCTTCTTTGTTCTTACTTCTCTTCCATGTTTACTCCCTCAACCACTGCGCTTTCTACGTTTCTTCTTGATCCAGACTGCTCCGAATCTCTCGTCGTTTCTCTCCTCACGCGTTCGTCAATTTAGTTCCTCATTGGTAATCTCGACACCAATGTCGGACTTGGTCCCGGTAGTCTTCTTGTTAACAGTAAACAACACACTTCCCTCATTCTGTTTATTGCCTTCAGTTCCTTCTCCCCCACATCTGGTGTTCCCCAAGGTTCCACACTTGGCCCCCTACTATTCCTGCTTTTTTTATCAATAATGTCCTCCATTCTCATTTGTCTATGTTTGCTGTACGGTGACGACCTTACATTGTTTGTCTCTGCTTCGTCTCCGCTGGACTTTGCTCCTCTGCAATCCAATCTTGATAATTCGGTCGGTTGGTGCTCGGTTAACAAGCTGACACTGAATGTTAGCAAATGCTACTAGATGTGCTATTCACTTGAACCCTCCCCAAACATCTTTTGTCTACTCTCTTGGCGAACAACCCCTTTCACTACTGGCTTCATTTTAAGACCTGGGGGTAACTTTCCATGGCAAACTTCGTTTCATCTTTCACTTCTTTAACATCATCAATCGAGCTTCCAAAACATCAGCTTTTATCCTACGCTCCTCCTTCGACTTTACCGTCACAGAATTGTATACAACCCACTCAACAGGAAATCGATAAGGAAAACAAAGCGACGGAAAAAAGAAGAGCGAAGCTAGTACGAAACAGGAGGAAGAGGAAGAATAAACAGCAAAAGCGATTTGCTGAGGAAAATTGCTATGATATGAGATGAACTCTACCATATGGAAATTATCACATTTAGATCCTATGCTTTATCGTATAAACAATTGCTACTTGACCTCTACACATTCCTGCAAGTCAGCCTGAAGGTTTTCTCGCGCAGTTACCTTTATCGCACCTCATATTACGCATATTGATTCCGGTAGCTAGATTAGCTCTAAATTGCTGAACTTGCGTCTGTGCGTCTTCCCGTTGTATTCCAAATTTAGTCCACTGTAACTAGCGCCCGAGCAGAAGAATAATTGTGCGAAAGGAAGTAACGCGCGAGTTACACAGGACCTTACACCCATTAATATAAGTACACCCAGTACATTTGTACCTAACCCCAAGGTTACCTTCACTCATAGTCCAGATGATGACATCAGCCCATATCATCCATAATGTAAACACTAATATAAGTTAAACATCCCTCAACTAATGTAAACATCAATCCGATCAATATCATATGACTCATCACCTTATCTTTTCCAATATTCAATACGATGAGTCATCAATATTTCAAACAATAGATGAATTCATTCAATCTACATAATATAAACAAACTAGATCAAATGAAGATCATCACATAAACAATATATTAAATTACAGAATATGCATTATCAGCATTTTGCATCCTTTGTCCGAAACACTATAAATATAGACCTCATCTCAATGTTAGATGGCTTTGGTATTTTAGAGTTCATTCCGGTTAGTTAGTTCAGTCCGGTTAATAACTTTAGTTTAGTCCAGTTAATTACTTCAGTTCCGGGATAAGTTATATAAGTTAATTCATTATAAGTGTAATTACCACAGTGAGCGCAATTTCTATATACGCAGTCACACTTTTCCTTTTTTCTTAGAAAATGCATAGAATGCCAAGATTATGTGAAACAATTAAATGGAATATAAGTTCCTCGATTTCCTGAGAATTCGTTATGACAGCGGCATTTAGTTCAGCTGAAAATTTTTGTATGATATTTTGCTTCTGGTCGAAAGCAATCATTTGTAAGTGTGCAATTTCTATAAACGCAGGCAGCTAAAACGTCTATAAAATTACTTTTTAAAAGTTTGTTTTTGTAATTAAAAGGTGTCATGAAATTTTGTAGTGTTCTATCTAAAACAGTGCTCCACTTTAACTTTTTTCGCTTAGATTATAGCGATGAATCGTGAAAAAGTGTTAATCGAAGAAAAAAAGGCCAACTTGCCAGAATGGAATGGAATGGCACAATGAGAGCGATGTTGAGGGAAATTGGTAGATCCGACGGAGTTGTGCGGAATTTGTTTAGATTAAAGGGAAAATACGGTAGAAAAAAGCATGCGCGTGGAAATAAAAAGTCGAGAAAAAAGAAATCGCCCTAATTAAGGAGGAAGCTACTAGAAATAAACTTTGGTTCGATCCAGATCATGTGGAAATTACTTCTTTCTATTAAGAAGAGACGGGTGCAACATATTCTCCATGGTTATAACAGCATTAAATATAAAAAGCCTGCTAAAGCACCTCATTTAACACCGACACATAATAAGGCTCGTCTCAAATTTGTTAGATCGTGGATGAAATGGGAAGAAGAATGGAAGGTAGTAATTTTTTCGAATGAGGAGAAATTCAACCTTTACGGCTCAGCTGTATTTAGAACATTTTGGCACGATCTAAAAAAAATGAAGCTCCTCGAATGAGTCGCAACTTTGGGGGCGGCAGTGTTATGGTTTGGGGAGCATTTTCTTTTCCCGGTAACCTTCGACAGGGAATCGTACCAGCCAAAATGAACTCAGTAATTTATACTGAGCCATTTTGACGCTGCATTTAGATGAGAATAATAACGTTGACTGGAATTTCCAACATGACAACGCCGGGGTACACGATTCTGCATACACAAAATCATTTTTGAATGACAAACAAATAAAAATTTTGCAGTGGTCACATCGAAATCCTGATTTTAACCCCATAGGGAATATATGGTGGATACTTGCAAAGAAATTCTATACGAATGAACGCCAATTTAGCTCGGTACTTGAGTTAAAGAAAAAAATGTTAGAATGCTGGGACCAAATCGAAGAAAATACTTTAAAAATTTAATATCCTCAACGCCAAATCGAATTATCGAAATCATAAGGTCCAATGGGGGCAAAACAAAATATTAGTAACTAGTCAATATGCGTTTATTTATTTCAATAAGCTTAAAAGTGCAAGTGCTTATATATAGAAATTGCGCAGTAAAAATGTAATTTTTGTAAATTAAAAAAAAAAATTAAGATGCATTTTGTTAATAAATAATGATACATTTACGATCGTATAAACTTTATATTTCTCAAGGCTTCTATATAGTCACAACGAGCAATATATGGGATGCGTATATAGAAATTGCGGGCACTGTATTGTTCAATTGATACATAGCTTTTGATAATAAAAGTGCATTCAAGTAACAAAAGTGATATTTTAATAAGTCTCACGGATGGGACTCTAAACATATATTTTTTGAATAGTGCAAACACATTATTCGTAACGCGCGAGTTACGTCAACGACCCCATCATAACCACCCGATGCCAATACATGATCCACGCCAACGACCCCAATGCGAACTTCGATACCAACACATGCCATGCACTCTACTTTCTTCTAAATATAATATGTTAACGCACTCCATGCACATGCATCTGAGTAAGCATTATTGTAATATTATAAATGATGCACTCAATTAACGTAAGTGCAGTTATTGATGTGAATAAACGTCTAAAAATAAAATCATTTATTTTTTTTATGTCTATGGAACAAGTTCCATAACTCGCGTGCCAATGAGAAACCTATTACGAAGGTCTTGCCTCAAGAATTTTAAGAAAATTCGGGGCTGCAGATAGTGCCACTAATAGGATAAATAATCTTGCAAAAGGAATTGAAACTATTGCAAGGGACCAGCGGCCGCTGCCCTTATATCGTATAACACCTTTGAAGACGACTGGCTTAGCATAAAAAAATTCCTATCGCTTCATTACACGGGATGTTCGGACATTGGAGCATCAACTCCATTCAATGATCCAAGGCAATAAGAGTGTCGATGAGTTTTATGCTACCATCAACCACCAACTATCATTACTAATTAACAAGTTATAATAAAAACAGAAGATCATTCGCAGGAAACAGTAACCGTGCTTTGAAAGCTTTTATACGCGGCCTAAATGGGAACTTATCCAAAATGTTAATCATTCAGAAACCTCAAACTCTGCTAGAAGCATATGCATCTTGCCTAGAGATACAAAATCTAAGTCTCAGAAACATGTAAATCCACTGCAGAAACTTCTCAACCAGAATTCCAACCCCTATTAACCAGGTTTTTTTGAAACGCTATACTAACAATAAACCTCAGATAATTGAGCAATATTAATAGTTGGAATCAAGCCTACAACATCCAATAGAAACACCAAAAACAGCCACTCCACCATTATCCCCTACCCAGACCCACTCAGCCAAAACCACAAATTCCCATGGAAATAGTTCAATCCATTCAAACACGTCGAATTAACTATATGAACAGACCATTTGACTCGCAACCTATTAAGCGCTCGAATGAGTCTGGTAGGATCACGAGAAAGCAACAGGCACTGTTTGTGAAGATGAGTTTTTAGATTACCAACCAGACCCTGAAGACCAGATAAACCCTACTATGGATAAATCGGAGATGCAAGAGCAACCGGAAATGACATACTACCATTCCGATTCTGACGGCCAAGTAAATTTTATGATGCACATCTTTCTAGCACCCCCTATATAAATATATACTCTCAAGATCGACCAAATACAGAAATTCCTCGCAGATACTGATGCCCATAAAAACTTCATATCAACAAAACTAGGAACCAACGCAAAGCCAGTGGAGGTCCCATTTACCATTGGATCAGTGGCCAATGTAATATCAATCACGCATAAAGTCACTGGAAAATTTTTAAAGAGTGTTGGAAACAACACAGTCCTGGACTTTTACATTCTCCTAGGATTAATATCATTTGAAGGAATTATTGGGGACGACACGCTTAAAAAAGAGAGGTCGGCATCGATAGGGAAACTAACTGAAAGATTTTGCCAAAGTCGCAAAACCCGTAACGGCAAGGAAGGAAACGGTGAAAACGCACAAATTAAAGCAAGTCAGTCCAAAAAGAAATTGGTAGAACTAGGAGAGATTGAACTCAACGCGTTTAATACCTTGAAACAATTACTAACTTCCCCTGAAATACTAGCGTTCTCAGACCATACAACGACCATTATCATCAAAAACGTCCGTTTAGAAGAACTACCATTAAGTATATTTTTTTTGAGAATTTTGGGGTCCTAAGTCCGCATCAACTTAATGCTGGACCGGACCAAATGGGGAGCAACTTACTCCCTCTTTCCTGGTCCACGGACCCCTCACTTAGGGGTTGCACCCAAGCTTTTCAAAAATGTCAAGCGATGACGGCTTTACGGTTTCTTACCAGAGCAGAGGCAAATCGTCAGACGCTGCCTTAACTCGTGTCATCGTGTCGTATTCTACGAATTATATAAAGGAGCACTCAACATCTGCGAGCCGCTACGGTCACGCTGCTCCCGGGGCAGAGGTGAGGCAGCGTCTGACAATTTGCCTCTGCCCTGGTAGGAAGCCGCAAAGCCGTCATCGCTTGACATTTTTTACCATTAAGTGTCAACAAGAACAAATATTGCCAATGCGGAAAACACCACCCCACAATGGGGAAAATGCAATCTGCCCACGCAGCGGAATTAGGATGAAAAAATTAATTACAAGAGAAATTCATTATTGCATTCTTTGTCAGTAATTATCATAGTATAAACAAATGCCCTGAAATGAAATCAACTGAAATCAAATAGAAGAATGGATACATGTAAGTGATCATATCATGTCGCACTCTTTGCCTTTGTTTATCCTAAACACTTTTAGATAGAACTTTGATGGAAATTAGAGATCAGACAGTTAGTCTTCCTGGGATTGTTCTTCAAGTTAGATCGAAATACAAAGTTGAATACTACGCGGAAAAGCTGAACACTAAGAAGAAAATCCAAGTTTCTGTGAAAGTTAATTAGTTGATGTGAAAAGGGTTTATTATAAAAGAATAAGTAGATGGAATAATAAGAGAGTGTTAAAATAAAGGCTTTGTGTTTTAATTTAAATGAATTTAACATTATTAGAAGAAATGATTGTACGTGCATTGTTAGTGTAACAGAAAAAGCAAAGGGGTTATTTGAATTGACATCATACTCAACGTAAGTGATCTGTTATTCAAACTAAGTATACACTCCATATATGTAATTCTTGAAATCTCTCAATGAGAATTGTCTATTGTTCAGAGTGAAATTATGCGGTGTTTCCAACGATTAATTAATTGAAATAATAAAAACTTGTTGTTTCTTTTTCGTTGGTGTGGGTATTTATTCTTGCAAATACCGATATTTGCACTGATGAAGGGAACAAGTGGTTCCCGAAATATCGGTATTTGCAAGAATAAATACCCACACCAACGAAAAAGAAACAACAAGTTTTTATTATTTCAATTGTCTATTGTGTCTTTATCGGATGTACGTCATGAGATAGTGAGATGTTCGAAACGTCAACTCAAAATGAGAAGTATTCAAATGAGTCAATGTTATTATGGCCAACAATAAGTTTTGACAGATCTATAATTTACATTCGTTAAAATTTTGACGTTATGATATGCTCATTATAGTTCCCGCCTTAAGCAGAAGTTCGTAACATTGTGGACTCAAGTGAGATATTTTCTGTATTTCTCAGCGATAAAATGCTTGAAGACAGTCAAATATACTGAATAAACTCAGCATCTGTTGCAGAATTGTGTTAAAAAATGCACATATGGTCTTGATAATCACTGTTGTCTTGTTTATGCATGGCATGGCAACGGAAATGTCGGAGAAGGGCAATCTATCGTACACGATCAACTTGGTCGGATTACTATCTAGAACATATTGAAACATTGACGTGTGAACAAACCGTTTTTCTGCTTCCCATTCCATGTTTCATTAGAGTAGATGTTGATTATAATTCTAATCTGGAAATTAAGTTTATAAACAACTGCAAAAAATCGTATAAACCGGGTGCTTGCGTGACCACTGATGAGCTAAGTTGTATTTCGATGTCGTTAACCATCCAGAATGCAAATAAATATGTTTAAAATAATTAAGACTTGCATTTTCTTTTCACTACCTTGCAAATATTGATATTGCTTCAAGTTTTGAGAGATTTGTAGCACTGATGAAGGGAATAATTTATCCGAAATATTGATATTTGCAAGGTTAATAAAGTATTACTAGCGAAAAGAAAAGGCAAGTCTTAATTATTTCAAATAATTTAATCGCTAATATTATTGCTGATATGATATGTATCAAAATTGTAATCTGATGTGAAAATTAAATATGAGTTCATTGCCACACCTTTCTTAGGGAAAGAAAATACGCCACGAAACGAGCCACTATCTAATTATTATGTTATGTTCTTGAAGCGGCAAGAATTGAAGAATTAATTTCAAGAAAAATATGTCCCTTCTGTTCATTCATGAAATGCAAAATATATGTGGGGCGCATAACATGAACATGCGAAAACCACCTGTCGCTACTTTGGGCAAGTTACTCCCAGGGCAGAAATGAGGCAGCGCCTGATGAGTTGCCTCTGCCCTGGACGAAACCATCAGTCAAGGTTTTTTGATAAACTTGGGTGTTTTGTCCAAAAAGAGCAAGTAAATTGCTTCCCGAGTTGTCCGGTCCGTCATCAAGTGAATGCGGACTCAGGACTCCCAGCATCGTCCACAAAAAAAACATGAACATGTATCCTAATTATGTATATTTAAAAAATATTTCTTTTTAAGGTTAATATAATCGGTTTACTGTGTCTGTCCGTCACACACATTTTTATCGGAGACTGTAGCAGCGATTGACACCAAATTTGGTGGAAAGGTGGGAACTTCGAACGCTCATGCAAACAGTGAGTTACATCCTTTTACGTCGAATTTACATGCAAAAAAGGGGTGTGTCCATTTTTTTTTCCACCAAATTTAGTCATGTGGACTACCAAATGAAAGGTCTCGGTTAGTAATTTCCAAAGTTGGTCTTACTTTTGACATTTGTTGGAAAGACGGGGAGTTCCGGAGGTCGAAAGTGATCATTTATTTAACGGGACCATTTTCATAAACTGCCCATCGGAAAAATCTGAAAAAAATCAAGATGTTGCCACTATATAGTGGCTAGGCTCCGAAATACCTTCCATATCGATATCCCTTCAAAGTAAGTTAATAATAGTATATTACTATAATTTTCAATAATTGGGTGCAGAACTCCCCTTCCTAGCACCACGAAAGTTTGCAGCAATGTAGGCTATAACAGCTTGATCCTACCAATAATAATAATAATCGTTGGTACAACAATCCATATTGGATCAGGGCCTTGAAGTGTGTTAAAGCACTTCATTCAAGACCGTAACGGTACACTACAGAACACTGTAGGAGGCAATGTGGTTGGTTAGCATTACGCTCACCCGAGATTACTACCCTGACCTGACTCAGGTAATCATTCACAGCTGAGTCGACTGGTATCCGACGTTAAATCATAGTAAGTTAAAGCTTCAATTCCTTCAATGCTCCATATCAAGACCACGTTTAATCCCATTCAACGTGTAACTTTCCCAAATTTTCCATATTAAGCCTATCATTTTTACATGTCATTTGAAAGCTAATATAATCACGCAAATTTTATCAACTTTGCAGGTTTGTGACTGTAAAGTACCATTCTAATAATGCATATTGAAATTTCTTTAGAATTGCAAATGAAAAAATATCTATTCATAAGAAATTTTATGTAGTTTCCGAAAATGGTATCAAAACTGGGATTAAATGATTGAGGGAGTTATGCCCCATACCAATTTCCATACCATTTCCGCATAAACGCCGAACATCTCTAATGCAAACATCCTCCGTAATCCGACGAACAATTAAGAGTCAAGTCACATGAACAATTCTATTGAGGCCATTCTATTATTCCTTTCCCATAACAAAAGATCAATTGGAAAATTCTGTTATTCTTTTCTCCTGATGAAAGATTACACTAACTAGTATTGCGAATTAACTAATTTCTGCCGATATTCATATGTATGGTAACAATACGGAAACATAAAAAAATTGGCTTAATGGAAAGATGACGCTCTAGTAAGAAAAGCGGATAGTGTAAAGAAGTGATAAATATTGTGTTCCTGAAATCCTCTTCATAGAATAGTTTATCAAGTTTATCAATTACTTTCCTGAAATCCTGTTTACAGACTTGTGCTCAGTTTATCACTTGTGTTCCAATTAATTAAAATCCAAGAAACATTGTTCCAGAAATCTAAGTTTAGGAAATAGTAGATTTGTGTAATAACAAAATAAAACCCTTAAATGAATTTTGAAACCGTATTGTGCGGTATAGAATACAAATTCAGGATCAACTTTAAACCATTACTAGATAAGTTTCGAACCAAGTTAGTGATTGACGTGCGATTTGGGCAGTACAAATCAGTAGGAGATAAAATCAAATCCATAGTAGTAGTCAAATTTCTAAGTGAAACCAACACTTTGATTAAGGAAAAGATTTTTAATGTGTATTTAATAAAGAAGTGAACTTGACCGAATTTTATTCGACCTATCTCGTTTTCTTGTTCCATAAAAGAGTGGAAAATTGTGATTTTGTTGGGAAGGTCACGTTTTTGACACTATTCACGAAAAACGCTATAACTCTGTAACGGTAAAAGAAAGAGTGCCCATTTAATGAACTAATTTTCCACAAATAATGTGGTACTATCCACCATTAAAATTTGTACCATCATAAACGGGACACCCTGTATAGTAGCCTACACAGGATAAATTTGTCGAGAGGCTAATAGTTCGAAGAGCAAAAGATAGCGGATTCCTCCTCTTGACATTAGAAAAAGAAAATGAACCAAAAGCAACGATAAAGCCAAAACTCGTTCGATTTACCTTGGTGAGAAGACCAGTAAAAGTTTGGTGGACTGTTGCGAAGTAGTAAATACTATAATTTTAACTAAGTCTAAATGTAAATGTTGTGACACCATCCTTTATTAGAACTCTTGTCAGAGCGCGCCAATTACACCCAATATCAATATTGACTTTGAGTCTGTCAAACCCATGAACATTAAAAATAATGATATTAGAGCATTCAATACAAATATTGAATAATTAGTATTCATTAAAATCATAGAATATTAGAATCACATCGAAATATAATACCAATGTAAACATCCTCCATATTAATTAATCGTGTTCGAATCACACAAGAATAACTACGCAAGCAGTAAGCTAAATTAATAAGTGCATCGACACCATTACAATATTAATTATTACAACAGAATAGCAGTTCAAAAAAAATGCTGAACGTGCGCTTGGGCTAGAATGAATGAATAGGTCATGTATACATAATATGTAAATTGTAAATTGCTTAGTTATAAAATTTTTTGTATAAAAACAAAGGAATAGAAATAAAGGGGACTACAAGCCAAAGCGAAGCGGAAAACAGTGTATTTTCTTCTTGCTTCTTTCGGTGTGTAATAATTTAAGGATTATTGTACTTATCCCGGCAGCCATCAACAATTTAAGAATTGTTGATATAGATAGCAATTTAAGGATTGCTATCCGCCCGTTTGTACATGGTCCTTCGAGCCGGATATCTGGTCGAGCCAATAGTTTCAGATATCCTATACATTCAGTTATTCATCGATACTACCGCATACTACAATGGCTCCGGGACAGGCAGAGCAAGGAGGTTCAGCGTCCGCAACAAATGTAGTCAGCGAGCAACGACACAATCTGGAGGAGGTTTTTCGTTTGATTCGGAACTTTAAGATGGATTCGAGGACGCGATACAACCTACAATATTTTAAATATCGAGAGGAGACGCTAAAGCGAGCATGGGCGAACTGCGAAGCCTTGCACGGCAGGGTGAAGGCCGCGAGGGCTCAGGATGCCGCACTGCTTGCGCATTATATGAAAGAGTACGAGGAGGTCGAGGATGCCTGGGGTGAATGTTCGGTGGTATTCCGTCAAAACATTGCCGGTTACATAGCTGCGGAGAGGAGTCAACGTCCAGCAGTTCAAGAGGCTCCAGATGCAGGCCAAAACGTAGTGAGGCTGGAAAGGATTAAAATACCCAGCTACGGCGGCGACTACACTCAGTGGGCAGCATTCCATGCCTTATTCAAGATCATGGTGCACGACAACAACAAGTTAAATGATGTGCAGTGTCGGTCAACGGCGAGGCAAAACAATTGATACGCCACCTCATTCTAACAGAGAATAATTATGCGGCAGCATGGAAGTTACTGAAGGAACGATATGATAACAAGAGGGCCATCGGGAATGCCTACATGAAGGACATATGGAGTTTATCGACCAGCACTCCAGCTAGTGCGATATGTATCAAGCGCATATTGGACACGACCGAGCAATTCCGTGCCAATACTGAATCATTGGGAGCAGATTTAGTCGAGTTAATCATGGTTTACATTCTACAACAAAAATTGGACACTGAAAGTAATTCTGAATGGCAGAAATTGATTGGTTCTTCGAACGAGATACCAACTTTGGAACAATTCACGACCTTCTTGCATCAACGGTTCATAATACTGCAAGCAGTGCAGATTACCCAACGCAAGATGGTGAGAGTAGGAGTACACTGCACAAGCAACGGGAGCCGTCTGCCGAGTATGCCAGGGCAATCATCGAATTTCCCAATGCGACACACTTCTTAACTCGGACATAGCCAAACGACGAGAGCTGGTAGCATCTTTGCGGCTGAGCTACAATTGCTTGCACGAGGCTCATGCAGCCAGGAACTGCCCATCACGCAAAAGGTGCGAACTGTGTGGAAAAAAGCATAACTCAATGTTACACCAAGCATCGTCGAGTAGAGCTCCATCTTCAACTTTGCCGAATCCACAACAACAAGTCTCATCGCTGAATGCTATCAACAGTGGCGTCGACATTACGGCTGTTCTATTGGATATAGTAAAGATTCTGATAAAGGACAGCCAAGGCACATTCATCCTTTTGCGTGCATTGGTCGATCAAGGGTCCCAACGTTCGTTCATCAGTGAAGCTGCGGCGCTACTTTTACGGCTATCACGTCGAGCGACAAACCTGACAATCAGCGGCATCGGGAGTCATTCAACGAGCAAATGGTCGATAAGATGTTTCTTCTTATCTTGTCGTAGTAACCACATATAACGGACAAGATTCCCCAGTCCAAGACACCATGTAGGATAGCTGAATTGACACAGGAGGATTTAGCTGAGTCATCGTATCACATTCCGGGGAAGATCGACGTCCTCCTGGGTGCTGACGTTTAAGATTTATTGATATAGATATTGATACTGATTTAAGAATTGTTGATATAGATAGCAATTTAAGGTTTGCTATCCGCCCGTTTGTACAAATGTAAACATCCCTCAACTAGAAAGCTAAGATCATAGAATGACTCACCACCTCCTCTCAAACTTAGTATGAAGCATCAATCCGAATCAATCAGAACAATAAACAAAACTGCATAGTCAGCAGAATTGAACATAGATATCAAATTACTGAATATGCAAAATGCATTATCAGCATTTTGCATCCTTTGTCTTAGAATATATAAATATAGAGTGATAGTTCGAGAGCTTGTATTTTTTATCTACCTACCTTACGGGACAGTCTTTTTTACCAAATAGTCTTTGAATACGGAAGTCTTTTCTACCTAATCTTTCTTGCGGAACAGTCTTTTTATCGAATCTTTCTAGGAAACAGTATCAGAATACAGAAGTCGGTCAAATTCATTCTATTAATCCAGTTATTCATTAAAAGAGTTATGAAAGTTATTAATTATTAAGTGAGTTATACAAGTGTGATTACAATAATAAATAAAGTGTTATAAAAAGAACTCAAGTGTTTAAAAGACCAGTCTCACGGAAGAGACTTTAAACCAATCTTTTTCTTGATATATTACACCCAAGTAATATAACTCACCAGGGATAGACATTCGCATACGCGCAACTCTCACTTTGTGCCGATATACCAACATGGTAGCAGAGCCTAGTTCCATCCGGTATAGTGTCACGTGAAAAAAACTAATTCGGAAAAAGTA
This sequence comes from Hermetia illucens, assembly GCF_905115235.1. Classification (NCBI taxonomy): domain Eukaryota; kingdom Metazoa; phylum Arthropoda; class Insecta; order Diptera; family Stratiomyidae; genus Hermetia; species Hermetia illucens. The sequence goes on along the minus strand of NC_051850.1, from coordinate 63,356,486 downwards.
AGTAAAGTATAAACTCGATAAAATAGTAATCGGAAAATGTGAATAAGAATATCCGGAAGTAAATGAAGTAAAAAATGTCTCGAAATAAAACTGAAAATAGTGATGTACAGGGGAGGCGAATGCATGTATTGATGCCCACACAATTGAAGGCACAAAGAGAACATTTTTTAAAATCTTCAATATTTCAGTAAATTGTCATTAATTTTAGAAGCAAACCTGCTTATTTGAGCTAGCATTTCACCTCAAGTACATGATCACACGAGCACCAATTCATTGCACTAGGAAAACTGGGAACTTATGCGACACAAAATTCAAGGCACAAAAAGTTATATACATACGAGTATGTAGTAACTAGATTTCCTGAGTGATCGGACGGTGTTTTGGATTGAAATTATCTGTATATACATTATAGATTTTCCGGATTTGTTTTGAAAATACTGAAACAACAGTTGAAAAGCGAAAAATTATTGTTTAGCTTGTTTGTCAAGAGAAAACTTATCGCGAAGTTGGTATAATCGTCGGTAGATCATTTTCATCGGTAAGAACGATATAAACAAATGGAAAAATAACAAAAGTTACTAACGCCTCTCGAACAGTGCTATATTCAACGGCAAACCAATGAAGAACCAAAAATTCCATAAGCAACCTACGAGCTGAACCCTCTGTAATGATCCACAAACCTATTTCTAAGGAAACGATACGAAGGGCGTTTCTGGCAAAATGGAATTTGGAGCGATGAAAGTAAATTTAATGAACTTGCCTCTGACGGGAAGCAAATAGTTTGGAGTAAAGCAAATTCAGCCCTAAACAAGAAAAATTTATCAGCAACAGTAAAGCAGAGTGGCGGCGGAATTATGGTTTGGGAGTGCAAATGGAGTCGGCAATTTGGAAATTATGGATGGAATTATGGACCAGTATAAATATAGATATACAAAAAGGCAATTTGAACCCTAGTGCTGCCAAATTGAATCTACAGGACATGTATTGGTTCCAACAAGACAACGATCCCAAGCATACGGCGCACAACGTTAAGCTCTGGTTGCTGTACAACACCACGAAACAACTCAAAACTTCCCCATGTTCACTGGGTGTTAATCCAATTGAACATTTGTGGTCATTTTTTAAAAAAGCTATCCGCAAAGTATCCATCACTAACACAAATATGTTAAAAAATGTAATCCTTCAAGAATGGCAAAATATTTGGCCTAATTCTACGGAGAAGTTAGTCGAAAGTATGCGCAGACGATTGTAAGCAGTGATAAATGCTCAAGGATACTCACGAGGATACTCGAGGAACAAAGTACTAAAAAGACAACAAGACTGAAATATTACAGATTTAATTTCTTTGTGCCTTCAATTTTGTGTTGCATATTTGTTTTTTTGTTCTTAGTCTTTATATCATATATATATGTAAATTAAATGGATTTTTATATTATGTTATTAAGCGTTATTATTGAAAAAAACCTAAAAAACTATTTTATTTGCCGCAAAGTTTTAATGTAGTATGATCCAAAGCAATAAATTACCACTTGTGCCTTCAATTTAGTGAGCATCTGAATGTATAGATCACGTAGTAAATTTGGGGGCAAAATGCGTGGCAAATGATTATTGTTTTAAGTTTTTAAGTTGATTATTAAATAATTAGTACCGGGTTAGGAAAAAGTTTACTAGGAGCAATTAAAATTTATTATGAGAAATTAAAAATTGAAAATAAAATGAATAAAAAAATAAATTGAAATTTACAAGATAAGAAAAAGAAATTTGGATAAAAATTAAAATGGCGGGACAGGCAAGAATTGAAGCCATTAAAATATCCACATTCGATGGAAAAATTACATAAACTGGAAAGTTAGATTGATAATTTTACTAGAATATAAAAACTATAGAGTCTAATGATAAACAAGACGAATGGAAGAAAAAGGACTTGAATTTTGCTGAGTGTGATAACAGACAAACAATTAGAATTTGTTGAAGAGTGTACGACAGCTTATGATATGTTGCAACAATTGGATAAGATGTATTTGACGCAAAGCATGTCACTACAAATAATATGCAGAGGAAAACTAGAGGAAATTAAATTCCCGAGCTTCCATCAAGTGGAAGAGTTTTTCGCAGAGTTCGAGAATGCGGTCAATGAGTTCAAAGCAGCCGGTGGAAAAATAGAAGAAACCGAGAAGTTCAGTTACCTAATCAGAGCGCTACCGCCAAGTTATACCTACATAGGAGACCTCATTGACGTCATTCCGGAAGAAAAGAGAAGAGAGCATATTTAAAAGTGAATTTAATAAAAAAACTAATATGAGTACCTTTTCAGCTAAGTTTGAAGGAAAATGTTATTCTTGTAAAAAAGCTGGTCATAGACAAATGAATTGCTGGAGTTGAAGAGGGCAACACTGAAACAGCAGCAGATATGCTCAACAGGGTCGTGTAATTTACGGGCAGAGAGACATCAGTCGAAGCAGAACGAAAACTTCTACTATAGTAGCTAAAAATGAAAATGCAAAAATTTACAATCAAGCAAGGAAACTATTAGCAGTTGCACATAAAAAAGAAAAATTGTACTATTATATATGAAAAATTCATTAAACAATAGCATAACTAATAAAGCATATGCAAACACAGTAAAGTTAACTGATAAAGACAAATGGCATAGGGCATTAGGCCATATAAATTTTCAATATTTAAATAAATTAGTAGTAGGTTTGCCAAGTAACATTGAAAGTATTGATATGAAATGTGCAAATTGCATTGAAAATAAAATGGCAAATGTACCGTTTAAAAGTAATTGATCGAAAACTAAGGAAACTTAAGAATTGGTTCACACTGATCTGAATGGTCTACACAATCCTCCTGTTTACGGTGGAGAAAAATATTTTCTAACATTCATTGATGATTATAGCAAATGCTCAAGATTTTTTTGTATCAAAAGTAAAGCAGAAACCGCAAACTGTTTAATAAAATTTGTAAATCAAGTCGAAAATAAATTCAATAAAAGAGTAAAGACATTACGCTGCGACAACGGCAAAGAGTACTTAAACTCAAAATTTATGAAATTATAAAATATATAGGACTAGAATTACTCCCATTTCCACCATACGTCTATAAACTAAACGGGGTAGCTGAAAGGTGTAATAGATGTGCAATGGACGTAGGTAGATGCTTAATTAGAGAAATTAGAATAGATGGCCGGGAATTATGAAAACTTTAGCTTATTTAAAGAATAGAACAATTGCAAATTCCAAATAAAATAAAATCTGATGATAAGAAAGAGAGAAAATGAGGAAATTAAACTTGATAATCACAATGGTGACGAAAATGAAACTTCTGAAAATAACGGAACTGAACTGAATTTAAATACAAACCAAAATGTAAAAACTTTGCCAGAAACTAGTCAAGGAAACTTGTTAGTCGAAAGAAACTCAGATAGAAAGAAAGATTCCTGTAAATAGGTTGGAAAACTAGTTTCACATTTTAGTTATGTAAATGTAAATACTTCCAATACATTCGGAGGAAACGTTAAATTCCAGCGAATATAATGAATGCCAAAGAGCAATGGATTCAGAAATTAAAAGTTTGATTAAGAATAACATTGAAAATTGTTGATAGGCCAAAAGATAAAGATATCATTGATGTCAAGTGAATTTATAAAAAGAAAAATGATAATACTTCAAAGGCTTTCAGCAGAAAGAATATGTTGAAAATGGATGTTCACCAGTAAGCAAATAAACAACATATATTGAATCTTTGGCCGAAAAATATGATGACACTCCAATGGAGACTAATCCGAAGCTAGATCAAGCGAGTGAACCAGATGAACGAATTAAATATACAAATCTTATTGGAGAATTATTATATAGATTACGTATCAGCTTCCTTATCTTAATGTTTCTACCTTCAACAATCAAAACATTCCCACATTAACTGTCTATTGCTTGTTTATGATTCTTAGTAATTGCACCATACGTTATTTTGTCAGATGCATCAAGAACTTCTTTGGTCCATGAGAAAGTAAACATTTCCAAGACCAAAACACAATCTGCAGTGCAACATAACTAGAAATTAAGTAAGTTCTTAGATCGGGCTTGTCATTCGCTTTTATTTCAAATAAAATATATTTTTTTTTACTCTTGAGTTATTCAATATTTATCTGGCGCAGTCGGTAGGATCCTGGCTAACCGGGCAGGATCCGTTGAGAACGAATGTAGTGAGTACGCGAACACGCACTTCGTTAATTCAAATACGCCAAGAGGTAAAACTAAGTCATAATTCCTGCCTCAAATGAAGCCCTGAGACTGGGCTGCAATCTCGGAAATTAAAAAAAAAAGATATATCAAGTTGTGAAAACAGTGTGAGTGCATTTCTCAGTGAAAGTAACACATTTTTCTCACTAAAAATCAGTGAATAGTGTTTCCACCACACCCAAGTATGATAAAACCCATCTGAAAAAGGAGGAAATCCCATATCAGTGATAATATTACAAAGCAGTGAAAATTTTGTTTGCGAAATACGCAAATATTCAATTTACCAGATTGTAGTGCAATCGTGTACCGAAAAAAAATTCAAAATTCGGGCCCATTAGCACTCTAGCACCCAACCGGTCTTTTAATTAAAATTCTTACATTATACTTCCAAACTTCCTCGCAAGAATAGAATTTTATTTTATTGGGGAAACCTCATTAGCAACATCGAAATGGAAGCAGCGTTGATGCAACAATTAGTTGCAGCCCTACAGAATTTGGCAAACCTATAGGGACAACAACAACCTCAACTGAGCCGGGCCAACCAAGCCGCCAAGGATATATCGTATATTCAGAGGTTTAACGGAGAGCGTCAACGATTAACACAATTCATCAACGTCGTCGCTAATCATCTAAACTCGACGAAACCAGAATATCGTAGCGAATTATGGACTCATATTTATAATATCAAAATGACCGGAAAAGCCAAAAGAACTCCTTCTTCACAACGATCCAAGGACCTGGGAAGCAGCAAGGAGCCTACTAAAATAATATTTTCGACCATCTTGCAGCCAGAAGGAAATTTCAAGGAGAATTAGCATTCTAAAAATAAGTTCGATTGCTGATTTAAATTTTAAGGTAGAAAAACTCATTCAAAAAATTAACTGTTTTACCATATACGAAAACTATATTATGAATACAAAAAATACCTTTTATATTATACTTGTGAATAAAATAAAAGAAATTCTATCAGGAAACTTGTCACGTCAAATAAAAGACATGTTTGATTTGAACCAAATAAAAGAAATTTTAAACTCATATGTAGGTTTTGATCAAAATAACATAGAGAGAGAATTTTAGGTACCACACAAACGACATACACAACAAGACAGACAAAACCATAAAAAATCCTCAAATTCTAACAATGCTCGAAATTCTAATAGTTCGCATGATTCCCATAACACCCCCCAATCTCATGGTCACAGTTTTAACAGTGATCAACAAAGGTCTCATGGCGAAAATTCACATAACAAATACAATAATAATAATCACCGCAATGGGAATTCGGGTGTTCAACGACAAAACCAAAATAGTTCACGAAATAATAACTTTTCTCGAAACCTATGGTCTAATTCAGGTCTATGCACACGACCATCGTTCAATTCTTCTGGCCAAACTAGAAATCCTGATCAGCACCTGATGCAATAGATGCTGATCAAATCACACATCAAAATCACACGGAAGAAGTTAAAAACGAAGAGGTTCATAATATTGAACCAGCAGTCTCGGAAGAAAAATCCTTGTTGACCTTACAATTGACGATGTTAAGTACAAAGGATTAACAGACGCAGGGTCAACAATGAGCATCATTAACTCTAACAGGGTGGAGTGTAATTAATTTAAAGTTTGGGAAAAAACCAATATGAAACTTGATAAAATAACAACAGAAGTGGTAGAAAGAATTATCACAAGTATACCACGAGAATTCGGGGATGATTCTCAGGGTGCTATCAAATGGTACAAACGCGGGTTAACCGATAAACCATACGATTTACTACTTGGCATGGACATATTAGCTAAAATTGTAAAAACCATCGATTTCAGCACAAAACACATTGTCCTTAATAACTTAACTGAAATCCCAATGTACTCTACTGAGAACAAAACAACTCTTGATTCAGGAACAATGGATTTGAGCTATTTAAATGTAGAGGAAAGAACGGAAATTGAAACCCTGTTACGAAAATTCAACAATTTAATGTATATAGATGGTGGTCAACTAACCAATTCAGATATGATAACACACGAGATAAGAACAACTACAGAACAACCCATTAACGCGAGACTATATCGACTACCCCCAAAGCACGAAGAAGAAGTACAGAGATAAGTAGAGGAAATGGAGGAGAGTATAATTAGAAAATCTAATAGTAGATATGCCTCCCCAATTGTCGTTGTAGCAAAGAAAATCGACAATTCGGAACAACAAAAATCTTGTCTATGTGTTGATTACAGGAAGCTCAACGAGATTACAGTAGACGAGAAATATTCCCTACCGAACATTGACAGCATCCTGGATAAGTTCGAAAGAGCTCAGTACTTTACTTCAATTGATTTGGCTAAGGGATATCATCAAATCAGAATGAACCCAAATGATATACCCAAAACAGCTCTATTGTGCTTCGTTCGGCAATATTTTTCAGCCGACCGCTGAAATATAATTTTCATAAATGTAGAATTTCAACCTCATCCCCGGAGGGGGTGGAAAGGAGAAAAAGGAACTCGATGCGCCCATCGCCCTTACAAAGTTATGGCCATTTAAAGTGGGGTTCCGTTGCGCATCGCCCCGTTGTGCAATTTGTTTGACAGTGTATGGGCCCTATAACATTACAAATCACCCCATCCTTAAATTTCCAGATTTTACCAAACCCTTCACACTGTTCACCGACGCAAGCAACTACGCCCTCGGAGCAGTATTAACACAAAGTGATCAGCCTGTTTGTAATGCTTCTTGATCTCTAAATGATCGCGAGAAAAACTATTCTGTACAAACAAGGAATTTCTGGCAATAGTATGGGCAGTTACATACTTTAGGCCATACCTCTGGGGATATAAATTCAAATTGATAGCGGACCACCTTCCTATTAAATATCTCCACAAAAAATATACGGGAAAGGAATTCAGCCAAAGAAATCAAAGCTGGTTGCTTAAGTTGCAAGAGTACCAGTTTGAAGTAGAGTATCTAAAAGGAGTGTGGCTGATTTCTTAAACAGAATCCCTGACTGTAACGTAAATAAGGAGAATGAAAATCATTCCGTACATGTTCTGTCTGACAATGCCACCATACATTCTTAGAAAGAACAACAGTTAGATCATATTCAAATAAAGGAAACAGTAGTTAATAGATATAAAACACAATTGGTACTGAGCTACGATGTAGATCGTGAAATGGTAGAAGAATAATTTACGTAGATATGTCGAGAAACAGAGAGTATTGGATAGGTCTCTTTAGAGATTTGTCACACCAGGTGTCATCGGAATTTACACTGAAATCACCAGTTCGATACAATACAGCAGGTTTTAATCAAACTTTTTGGAAACCAGAAAGAAATAAAATTGATAAAAGCAACCCTTCGTTCAAAAGAAATTAAAACTTTAGAAGAACTCCACAAACAAATATCGCTCTACCATACCCAAAAAAGCCTCCATAGTAGTATAGTCGAAACCTACCACAGCCTGAAAGTATATTACTCTAAGTTAGCGAAAGAAATAGCTAAAATAATAAATAATTGGAAAACTTGCCTCGAAACCAAATACGAGCGCAGACCAATAAAAATAAATTATAAAATCAGTGCAACACCCTCAGAAACAAATCAAATACTTCACATGAATGTTTACTTCTTCTGTAAACAACCATTTCAGACCTTGATAGATAAATTATCTAAAAAGGCATACGTATATCATTTACCCAAACGAAACTGGACAAAAAAGATAGAAGCTCTAGAGGAACACTTTTCCAAATTCGGAAAATCTCAAAAACTGGTCGCTGAAAATGAATTCAAAGCAGAAAACTTCAAAGAATTGCTTAGAGAACAAAGTGTTGATCTTCATTTAACTAAACCCAACACACACCGGTAATAGTGATATAAATAGATCTCAATCCACTATTCAGGAAAAACTTGTAGCTATGAGAAAATTGAATTTGATAATAGTTCAAAAACTACACAGAGCTGTCCAAAACTATAACAATAGGTTCCATTCAACTATAACAAGTCGGGAAACCGGAAGCTTGCCGCTTCAGATATAAAAGGTTTTGTGTTTCCCTATGTGAGGAGCATAACGTAGTTCTCCATTGGCTGATAGTATTAAGCCGAAATATTTAAATCGTTCAGTTCTAGGCAGGCTACTGCCATTGCCAGAAATCAACGATTTAAATATCTCGAGTCAATGCTATCAGCCATTGAAAAACTGCGTAGTGAAATTGTTTCACCCATTAACGCAACCTGGATGAAGTGGCATTCCCCAACTGGTGTTCTTTGTGATCGACGTATCAGCGCACGTCCCAAATCTAAAATTTACTGCAGTGTCATCCGTCTGCCACTCTCTATAGTTCTGAGTGTTGGCCGACTATAAAGGACAATGAACGGCGTCTTGCGGTAATGGGGACGAAGATGTTGCATTGCACTGGTGGCGTGACATGTTTTGATTACGACTGAAATGAGAATATCCGGGATCGAACGGGTTTGCACCGATCGTGGAAAAACTGCAAGAGAGGCGTTTTCGATGGTGTGGTCACGTAATTCATACTAACGAGAATTCAACAACCAGTATTGGTCAGAACATCGAAAGCAATGGTAAGCAACCAAAAAGCCGGCCAAAACAATGGTGGCTTGATATGCTGGATGGGGATTTAAAGGTCTCAAGATTACATCCTAATCAGGCATTTGATAAAATAAAATGACGAAACCGATCACCACAGGCCGACCCCCCTTGTGAACTGATGGCTGAACAAAAAGCAAAATATCTGAGGAGCGACGAGTGCACGACAGCTCCGTGTAATATAGCTAAAAATTCCATTGCCCTCTATTTTCTAGAAAGCGATTTAAATAAATCATTTGATGGAAAGCCCTGTGTTGATAATGGTCAACCTCATACGCCTCACACCCTGAGTTTAATATTATTAGTAAATGCCAATAATTTAACCAACATCAAATATAAACAAGTCGGAATACCGGAAGCTCGCGCTTCGGATATAAAGGTTTTGTGTTCATTTTATGTAAGAAATTTCAACGCACATTTTTCTATCCATATATAGCTATAAATCCAACATACTCCTTGATATTTTTCCAAAGTACGAGACATACGTACATATTACAGCCGTAGATATAACGCTCACCCTAAACAAACGAACTGCCTATTTTCGAATACTGTACACATATAGGCACGTATAAATTGATCGTACCCATATTTCCGATTTACTCCTTATATCTATCTGAATTAGGCACTACCCGCAAAGTCCATGTCACATGTCTCGTTGGAATAATTGATATTCACATACAAATGAATAAAAAACTAACACAAAATAATCCTTTTCCACCCAATTCATACGGACTTACTTCGTTGTGGTATTGACGAATTGATATGTGATGATGACGTCATGCAGGCTGTAGAATGCACGAAATTCACAAAAAATTGTAAAGTTTCACCCCCTATAACTTTGTTAATAATAGTTTATAGATTTTCTTCAAACTTGATCGAATTGTGCACCATGTTCTTCGTTACACCTATACTAAGTTTTGTACTTCTGGGATGAATATAAGGGGAGTATCGGGTAAATTTCTAAAATGTGGAAATATACTATTATTAATTTTATTTGTGCAGATATCGGAACCGGATATATTTTGGGGCCTAGATTTCGTAGAGATACACCACTGTGATTTTTTTTCAGATTTTTCGGTTGGATAGGTTCTGAGAACGAGACCTGTTACACTTTTTGATGGTCATATTTTGAGCCCTCACTCCCGTATGTTTCACCCAATTTCAAATATTGAACCAGTTTCGAAAAGTACTAATTGAGACCTTTCATTTGATACCACAAATGGCTACATTCTGTGAAAAAAAAAATTTGCAGTCTCCTTTCACATGTATGGGGAGCCCCTCCTTAAGCTTAACACAAAGGGAAATGTAAAGGGAACGGCAGATCACATACTCTTACCAATTTTTGTGACAATCGGTCAAGCCGTTTCCGAATAAATCGGGTGTGACAGACAGACAGACCGACAGACAGACAGACGGACAGACAGACATCGAATCGATTTTAATAAGGTTTTGTTTCACACAAAACCTTAAAAAGGGCTAGGGAGAATTAGATTCTTCTTGAATGGAATTTTAATATTTCACTCGAATTTCAATTATTCTCGTTAATTATGACGTCAGCATCTTATTTGTATGGCTTAGGATGCTGTTAATTAGCACGAAATTGATAAGTTTGAACTTCTATAACTTTGACACTAATAGTTGGATTTTCATTGAACTTGGCATGTGTATGCACGAGACTGCCCTCTATGCCGTTGCAAAATTTGATACACCTAGGATGAGCGAGTTTTTTAGTCAATTTCTAAAAGTTGATAATATACTATTAGTAAATTTATTTGAGCAGATACCGGAATGGGACATCTCTCGAAGATTAGATTTCACATAAGTGTTTTACACAAAACCTTAAAAAGGGCTGTAGATAAATAGATTCTTCATAAATGCGACTTTAATATTCCACGCGAATGTCAATTATTCCGGGTAATTATGACGTCAGCATCTGATTTGCATGGCTTTGGAAGCAGTAAACTCGCCCGAAATTGCTAAGTTTGAAATTTAGCACATATATACGAAATATTGTCCCCCATGCGGGTACAAAATTCGGAAGTCCTAGGATGAATTTAAGGGGGGTTTTTCAGTAAATTTCTAAAAAGTGGTAATATACTATTAGTAAGTTTATTTGAGCAGATATCGGAATGGGACATATTTTGAGGTCTAGATTTCTTCTAGGCGCACCACCCTGATTTTTTTCGGATTTTTAGAGTGGTTAGTTTCCGAAAACGAGTCCTGCCTCACTTCAAGTGCGTACATTTTGACTCCTTACTCACGCACTTTGCAATTTATGTCAAAACTAATGTCAGTTTCGGAAAGTACAAATCGGGACCTTTCATTTGATACCCTACACGACTATATCCGGTGAAAAAAATGTTGAATCCCCCCTTTGCATGTAGGGGAAGCCCCTTTTAAAACTCCACCTAAATTTATGCCACTCGCTGTATGCGTGGAGTTTCATAGTTCCCATCTGTCCACCGAATTTCGTTCGGATCAGTTTAACCGTTTTGGAGAAAAGTGCGTGTGACAGACAGACAGTGAATCGCCTTTAATAAGGTTTTATGTTTACAAAAATGACACCAGAAGAGGCAATGCTAGCCGACACAATAAGAAAGGGAAATACAAGCATTTAAGGAAAAAATTATTGGGAAACTTAATGAAAGTAGGGAAGAATATAAAGAAATTCGTAATTATTACAAAAATGAACCTCGATATAGGCTTAAGGAAAGGAAAGGCGAACACCCAAGTAACATTAAACGTCTACGAAAATTTTCACATGATGATATCAGTATTTCCCCTATTAACCCTGGTGGCGCTTCCACAAACTAACAGTGGATCCAATCATAACAACTAATGCTTTACTACAATAAATATGGGACAAACCGAATTAGTAGCCATTTGTAGAGAACGGACGTATCTACAATTATTATTATTAATAAAAAGAATTTAAAATAAATTAAATTAAATTTTATCAATAATATAAAAAGATATTTTAGATATTTAATTGATACAATATAATTAAAAACTTAATTGAAACTAGCTTACTTTTTATTTATTATTTAAGTTACTTTTACCCCGAAAAATTTTCTCAAAAAATTCGTCTTTTTGGCTTGTCTGCTATTGACGGGAATGAGCGGCGAGCCGCCGATAGGTGACGAGCTAGACGAGGCCCCCCACCATAAGACCTAGGGGCACTCAAATTGGTCGTGGAGTTCGTAATGAGGAGGATCCAGACCTCAAAAGAGCCAAATTAAGGATAGCCAACCTTGAAAGAAGAAATGGCGAGCTGGGGAAGACACTCGAACATTTGAAATATCAAATGACAATATTGATCAAGAAAAATGGAAAGCTTACGGAGCAGCTAATGGGAGGCGGGCCCGCTGTCTCCAAAGGTAGTCAAGAAAAAATGGAAGCTTCCTTCGACTACCTCTGCAGCCATGGAGGAGCCGGGGTGCCCTGCGGGCGAACAAGTTTTCGGCAGCGAATCTGTCCATATGGAGGACACAGAAAACAATCAAGCTGATGGTACGAGAGACAGTGAGAACGGTGGCGGTGGAAATGTCCCAGAAGAGGGAGCTAACCGTGAAAAGGGAAAATTGGGTGAGTTTTTGCTCTAGGTTTCAAAAAAATTAAAAAAGAAAAATGTCAACTGATGTAAAAAATAACATAAGTAGAATTGAAAATTTAAAAAATGGTCCGACCGGGGCCACAATTAGCACCCGAAATAAAGAAAAGGGGGAAAGGGTGCCTACACTCCAAAGGAAGAGAAGGTGCAAATCTTTCTTCTCAAAGGCTTGGACGCGCAGGAAGAGCCCGATGAGGTGCTCAAAATGCTCCGGGAGGCGGGAACTGAGATCAAGTTTCTCTCAGTGTCACGTTTTAGTACGAGGAGATCTGTTTTTGAAAAACGAATCCTGCCGCACTTCCTCGTGCAGATAAGCCCGGAGAGCCGGGGAAGCAATCTGATCGTCATCAGGTCGCTTAATTACCAGGCAATTCGTTTTGAGCACCTGCTGAGCGGCGAAATAGTCCAGTGCCGAAGATGCCAGCGCTATTGTCACTCGACAGTGAACTGCCAAAGGACCTTACGATGTGTAAAGTGCAGGAAAAGCCATACCACAGCCGAGTATTCGCTGACTGAAGCTGAGGGCAAGGAAAAAACCTTCTGTGTCAACTGCGGAAGCGGAGGCATCCGGCTTCGTATCGTGGATGTCCTGCATACCGCAATGTTATGGTCATAAGGTAGCAGGCGTCGAGATCGGCACAAGGGACGAAGGTGTCGGCGGCGTCGAACGGTACCGTCCCTTCGGCACCAATCGTCCCGGGGATCCCGTTTGCAGAAGTAGTCCGACAAGGGGGAGCTAAGAAGCGTCAACAAGATGCAAGTGGCGGGATGTACACCATCCTCAATAAAATATTAACCATGTGTAAAAATATGCAGCATACGCTACACGTACACAATACAAAAATAAACAGTATAACAGAATATTTACACAAACAGCATGCCCGCTGGTAGATCTGCAGTCACAGCGGTACCACTGGATGGTCTCCGGATCATCGCGATTAATGTGAATTCCATCGTAGGAATCCACCGAAGAGGGGAGCTCCTTGATTTTGCTGCCAGACAAAAGCTTGACATTGTCTTGATTTCAGAAACCCACCTCAGTCCGAGGCATTTGATAACATTCAAGGATTTTGAATTCGTGAGGAACGATAGAGGAAATTGTGATGGGGGAGGTGGTATCGGAATACTTGTGGGTCGCCATTATCGTTTCAGGCATATTAATAGGCCTGAATTTGAAACCTTTGAATGTTTGGAAGTCTCTTGTATTCTGTTTTCACTGCCTAGAAGAGGGAATTTATACATTCTGTCAATCTATGTAGTGGGAAACAATCGAGCCAAGTTCAAGGAGGAATTCCATTCTCTGTTTACGATACTCGAACTGAACAGGCTGCACAAACGCCACAAACAATCCCAGAGGGGTATTCCTCAAATCTTGGATAGAGCAATACTAAATAGAGTATAAATGCGAATTATATGGGTCAGAGAGTCCAACCTGGCCCAGGGCAACTTCCTATCTAGATTTATGCATTGCTGATGCGCACCTGAACTTTAATTTTGGGAATTCTCAACGGAAACTACAGATTATTCCTTACGATAGAGACCATAACGCTATTCTCATTGAAGTTTTGTTTGATTTACGAATAGTTCGCCTTCTGCCGATGGACAGTGGCGTCCACAGGCTGAACTTTAAACAAACAGATTGGAAGAAATTCCAAGAGATTCCGGGATATCGAGAGGAATGTCCACCTCTTAATGGAGAAAACGATAGTACAATTGCGCCAGGTGACAGGAAATTGAACAACGAGGAATACTTCAGTATCTTTTCAAAATGGAAAACTTGGCGCTGGATAGAATTGAACAAGTCGTCCCTAAGATTAAACCTCGCAATATATTATTGCGAAGGATATGAAACTGCAGCCATAAAACGGCTGAAAAAAAGTGAAGAGCCTTCTGCTCACTAGCGTCAACAAAATCTATCGAAGATATGGGGACTATCTTCATCCCATATTAGTTGAGTTCAAATCACTTCTTAAGATCGCGCGGGATCTTGTGGCGCGGCAGGATTCGCAGCATTCGAAATTTATTTCGATTCGCAGCATGTTGCGAATGCGAACAAATAGATGGCGCCGAACTCTCCACCTTTTAGAACTCGCCACGGGAGTGGAGGACTGGCGGTGAGAAAGTGCCGTTGGTTGGGACAGGAAAAGACCGCATGGAAATAAGCCGGTCTCTTTTGTCTCAACCACCAAGAAGTATAGGCGTTTTCTCACGCGGTCGATTAATTAAAATAACTTTCAACCTTCACCTGTGTAACTAAATAAAATTCAATTAAAATTAGTGACTAGCTAAATTCGGTATCGTTTTATTTAAACCGAGAAAATAAACAGACTTAGAACTAAAGTGAAATTGTGTAGCAATTGATCCCAACTATAACTAAGCAGACAACGTTCAGGAAGGATATTTTGGAAATTACGACCAAAATCTTATCCGCCAAATATTACATAAATGCAGTGAACTCCCAATGGCGGGAGAAATTGAAGGGTATTTCGCCAAGCGATTCAGATTCCATGTTTACAAAGATAAATATGTTATTCCGGAAGTCACGAGTAACTGTGCCGTTAATTAAAGTCGGTGCCAGCGAAATACAACACCTTATTGACTCAGGTATGGACACAAATAGTATAACTGCTGAGGCGCAAGGCAATTACATCGTGATGGATGATGCTCTGAAACTCGAACTTATAGGGGAGCAATTTAAATCCGTGCATCAGCCCAGAACGGACTTAGAGTCAACGCGGCTTTCGGAAATTGTAGAACGAGATGTTCATAATTTCAAATATAGCCTGAAGGGCACTACAGTTCTCCAGTTTAGCTCTGCATTGCAGGCTGATCTCATAAAGAGTGATAATCTGTTTGATTACTTTGTCTCATGTGGGGAATTAACCACCATATTTAGAAGGGTAAACAATAAGGGATCATCCGGTATGGATGGCATTCCCAAAGTGGTGTTCAGGCATTCACCAGACATTGCCATTCGTAATTATTGTATCTTGTTTAATAATTTATTGCACAATTCCTTTTTTCCAGGACAATGGGAGAAAGCTTGAGTATTCCCAATTTTAAAGAGAGGGAAGGATTCATCCAGCCCTCAAAGCTACCGCCCAATCAGTTTGCTGCCTAACATCAACAAGGTGTTTGAGGTTTTGGTATTGAAAGCCTTGAACGGGCATATCAAGAAGAAGGAATTATTGCCGAACGCGCAATTCGGATTTCGATCTGGACATTCGACAAAACATGCAATAACGAAGGTAACGTCTGATATTTGCTGGCGGATTAACAATGGTGAGTACGTAGGCGCTTGCCTTATAGATATGGAGAAAGCCTTTGATACCGTCTGGTTGGACTGATTTTCAGACTTCTGAAGAATGAGTTTCCCAGCCACCTCGTAGCGTGTAGTATGCTGTATGGCAAGTGCTTTGTCATTACGAACGGAAATCTCACTACTAGCAGAGAATTTCATGTTCTGAATGGATTACAGCAAGGGACAGTAAGTAAAAATTCCCAAGACCAAAGCACAATCTGCAGTGCAACATACTGATGAAATAGTAGACAATTGAAAGTAATAAAAGAGCTATGTAATTAGGAATTAAGTAAGTCCTAAGTTATACATTCTAAGTTCTAAGATCGGACTTGTCAATCATCATCATCATCAACAGCGCAACAACCGGTATCCGGTCTAGGCCTGCCTTAATAAGGAACTCCAGACATCCCGGTTTTGCGCCGAGGTCCACCAATTCGATATCCCTAAAAGCTGTCTGGCGTCCTGACCTACGCCATCGCTCCATCTTAGGCAGGGTCTGCCTCGTCTTCTTTTTCTACCATAGATATTGCCCTTATAGACTTTCCAGGTGGGATCATCCTCATCCATAAGGATTAAGTGACCCGCCCACCGTAACCTATTGAGTCGGATTTCATCCACAACCTGACGGTCATGGTATCGCTCATAGATTTCGTCATTGTGTAGGCTACGGAATCGTCCATCCTCATGTAGGGGGCCAAAAATTCTTCGGAGGATTCTTCTCTCGAACGCGGCCAAGAGTTCGCAATTTTTCTTGCTAAGAACCCAAGTTTCCGAGGAATACATGAGGACTGACAAGATCATACGTCTTGTACAGTAAGAGCTTTGACCCTATGGTGAGACGTTTCGAGCGGAATAGTCTTTGTAAGCTGAAATAGGCTCTGTTGGCTGACATCGTAGTTGTTATCGGTTGTGATTTTCGACCCTAGATAGGAGAAATTGTCAACGATCTCAAAGTTGTATTCTCCTATCCTTATTCTTCCTGTTTGACCAGTGCGGTTTGATGTTGTTGGTTGATTCGTCTTCGGTGCTGACGTTGCCACCATATATTTTGTCTTGCCTTGATTGCTGTGCAGCCCAAGATTTCGCGCCGCCTGCTCGATCTGGATGAAGGCAGTTTGTACGTCTCGGGTGGTTCTTCCCATGATATCGATATCGTCAGCATAGGCCAGTAGTTGGGTGGACTTGAAGAGGATCGTACCTCTTGCATTCACCTCAGCATCACGGATCACTTTCTCTAGGGCCAGGTTAAAGAGGACGCATGATAGCGCATCCCCTTCTCGTAGACCGTTGTTGATGTCGAATGGTCTTGAGAGTGATCCTGCTGCTTTTATCTGGCCTCGCACATTGGTCAGGGTCAGCCTAGTCAGTCTTATTAATTTCGTCGGGATACCGAATTCTCTAATGGCCGTGTAGAGTTTTACCCTGTCTATGCTATCGTAGGCGGCTTTAAAGTCGATGAACAGATGGTGCAACTGTTGTCCATATTCCAACAGTTTTTCCATCGCTTGCCGCACAGAGAAAATCTGATCTGTTGCAGATTTGCCTGGAGTGAAGCCTCTTTGGTATGGGCCAATGATGTTCTGGGCGTATGGGGCTATCCGGCCTAGCAAGATAGTGGAGAATATCTTATAGATGGAACTCAGCAACGTGATACCTCTATAATTGCTGCACTGTGTGATATCTCCCTTTTTATGTATCAGACAGATAATGCCTCATTGCCAATCGTCAGGCATTGATTCGCTGTCCCATACCAGCACAAGTTGATGAACCACTTGGTGTAACTGTTCGCCTCCATATTTAACCAATTCGGCTGTAATTCCATCGGCTCCTGGCGACTTATGATTTTTTAGCCGATGAATTGCACAAACTGTTTCTCCTAAACTTGGTGGTGGCAGTATTTGTCCGTCGTCTTCAGTTGGCGGGACCTCCAACTCGCCGATGTTCTGGTTGTTCAGTAGCTCATCAAAGTACTCAACCCATCGCTCTAATATGCCCATTTTGTCGGAAATCAGATTTCCCTCTTTGTCTCGGCAGGATGAGCATCGAGGTGTGTAAGGCTTCATCCTACTGACTTGTTGGTAAAACTTGCGGGCCTGGTGCGGCTGCTCCCTGTACTTTTCGAGTTCACGGACTTCTTGGTTCTCCCAGGCTTCCTTTTTCCGTCTGCGAAGTCGCTTCTCCGCTGGACGGAGTTCGTGATAAGTATCTGCGCGTGCCCGCGTTCTTTGAGAATTACTCGGTATGCGGCATTCTTCCGTTCCGTTGCTAGCTTACATTCATCGTCAAACCAGCCGTTCCGGCTCCTTTTGCGGCTGGGGCCAAGTATGTTTGTGACCGTATCCATGATAACGTTCTTCAGGTGATTGTGAAGATCATTTGTTGATGCTTCATCTCCAGGTTGACTGCGGTTATTGCGGCATCCATTTCCCTCTTATAGGTGTCGCGGAGGGTTGTGCTGTGGATGGCTTCAGTGTTCACTCTCACCTGATTGTCAGAGGGGATTCTAGGTGGTATTGTTATTCGAGCTCGGAGCACCATGCCAACGAGATAGTGATCCGAGCCTATATTGGCCCCCCTATATGTTCTGACATTCATCAAGGCTGAGAGGTGGCGGCGTTCGATCAACACGTGGTCAACTTGGTTGAAAGTGGTCCCGTCTGGAGAGGCCCACGTATGTTTGTGAACCGCTTTCCACAAAATCGAAATAAATTTCGAATGTTGTTAATTCGACTGACAAATGCCACCTCCGGTGTTCTCTGTGGCAGAGTAGGCCTTGATATTTGACGAGAAAAATCGTAAAAAAAAAGAATTGAATTTTTGACAGTTAGTTAACAACCTTTTCTGGAGTTGCTTCTCGTTACAGCGGTCAGACTCCGCATAATTCAAACTTTATAATAAAAGAGTGATTTACAACAATTGGTGGTCCTGACGAGAGAAGGAATGTGTTGGAATTAGAAAAGTTTCCAAGAGTATTTCATGTTAGTTCTGCAGTCGATGTTGGACAATTCGAAGCAAATCGAACGGTAAACGAATAGAGCCTGCCCAAGACTAAACTTGTATGACGGTTCATTAAGAAATTCATTTCGATGCCGAGCATTCATCGCGAATTCCTAAATTGTATGGAACCAATGCGGACCGGAGCAGGGAAATTGGTTGCTGATGAATCGTGTGGTGTATTGGTCCGATAGAAATGAACAATAAATAATGATAAATTTGCAAGTAGTTATGATTTAAAATTAAAAGTTGTGAATCGAAGTTTTGAGTTAGTTTTCGAATTGTGTTTTATTGAATCAATGTATCAAAGATATTCACTTTTGTATAATTGATAATCTCCTGTGGCAGTCTTTTGGATCGCGTCCATTTGCTATTATGAAAGAATAGAGTTCGTTCAATGCCGGTGTTAAATATTGAAACAGAAAAAAGTCTTAAGTTCGCCATTTTTCTTGTAAACATTATACATGTTGTGAATTCGCTCACGGCTGCGACGTTAAGAGCAAAATCTCTTTTGTGGACCTTGTCTGCTTTTTTGTACCGGAAAAAAACTTGTAGGGAATAACAGGATTCAGCGATTTAAATAATTTCAATAAAGTTTTTGAAAGACACGGAAAAACATCAGCGGAACATTTGAGATCGGTATTGGTTTTGTCTTAATTCGGTAACAGACCAAGAATTGAAGATTTGATTGATACGCATTGCAGATCATCAATTATAATATACACAATGAGTTGATAAAAAAATCGGCATTTAAATAAAATTTTAATAGACGTTGTCTGCCGTTTAGCATCTATGCTATCAATAATTTTAAGATATAGTTCTTCTTCTGGTGAGATCAAGGTAATACAAAAATAAAAAGTGGTGTTTGTTTATCCTAAAGGAATAAAAAGGATGCAACTGGCGCAGTCGGGGATATAATTATCCTAAAGGAAAAGTTATCTAAATACGAACCGGAAATAACAGTCGCAATCAATTTTCGAAACATATCGGAACTTAACATCAGTTTTCGTGAAGAAACGAGATCGTGAAAACAAATTCGATTTAAATCGAAATTTAACAAAAACCCCTTGCCCCTTTTCTAACAAAGCCATAATAATCTAACAAAATTAGTGATAAACGGAACCAAATTTTCGACAGAAATCGAAAAATGGCGACAATGGAGCAGTTGCTCGCTCAAATTAATCTCCTAAGCACAAAACAGGAGAGCAGGAAGCTCGCTTAAATAACGAAAATGTGCCACAATTAGTTGCACAAGTTAACCATTTAAATTCCATAATTACAGAACAGGAAAGCAGAATAGTTCAATCAAGTGCCAATAGGTTTGAGCTGACATCGGGCCAAATAATTAGAAATTTTAATGAAATTACACCATTTTCGGGAGAAGTGCAGGATTCTGAAAACTTTGTGGAGTAAACAAGACAGCCCTGAGGGAATATTGCTTGAAAAAAATAGTTAACACGAAAATTATTGGAACGTACCCAACACATTGAAGCTGAGATTTAGACCGAAGTATACCATCCATCAATTACTGTTCCAAACAAAAGAATTTACGGTACATAATTTAAAAGATTTTTCATTTCAATAAACTCACTAGCATTAAAAGTCAGGCAAGTGAAATGTGTGATTTTCATGAGGAGGATTATTTTAGTTATGAAGAGTTAGTTCAAATCCGCAAATCAAAGTTAATTCCAATTCTACAATTGCAAATAAATTCACATCAGTTGTTGTTCGAACTTTATAACTTATTGTGCCAATCAGAAATTCATTTAACTGATTAATCAATAAAATACTATTATAGAATTCATAAGGGTAGAAAATTAGACAAAAGGTACAATAATCAAAACTCAAGTAAAAATAATAAAAATCGACAAAACTCTCATAACCGTGAAAACCAATCAGATTTCCTTAATCCGTAACATTCCATTACCGTTGCAATTCTCAGAATATCTCAAGATAAAACTATCAGAGATGCGACAATGACAATTGAAACGCAATACAGAAAAGCAGTTGCTAGCGATATCCATATCCAATATCTGGAAGAATCTAGAACGCTCACGTCATCTTTAGTCTTGATACGACTAAATTATAAGATTCTTCCAGATATTAGATATGAATATCTCTAGCAACTGCTTTCTAGAAATCATAGCTTAAATAATTTTATTCATAGAAAGTTAAGGAATAATTAGCGAAACTCTCTCAAAGTTAAGAAATAATTAGCGAGACTCAGTTGAAACTCCCACCCATACAAAAACAAATTAAATCATAGGTATAATAGGATTTAACAGAAAATTTATTAAAAACTATGCTAAAATAGCCCAACCAATGACAAAGTATTTAAAGAAAAACGCTAAAATCAATAAATTGGATCCTTCTTATATCAATGTCTTTGAACAATTAAAAACTCTCATAGCCTCTCATCCCATTGTATGCCGATTTTAACAAACCGTTTAAACTCAACGCAGATTCAAGTCAATACGCAATAGGTCCCGTATTACTTTATTCATTTTCATTGGAAATCCAATTCCCAATGAAAATGTTAACGATAATTTGTCTCATCAACCAACAGTCCATGCTCAAGAAGAGCAACAATATGATCATGATAAATGATATCCCAGCTTTGGATACCGCCGTGATTCAAAACACAAATTATAATTACATCAAGTTTCTTACAAGAATTCGAACAAATCTCGGGAAATCGAAGAATACAACCTCGACCTCCAACCTCGACTCCAGAAGAATTAGTTACCACATTACAGAATTACATATCAGGTGGCAAAGTAGCTATTCACATCCAAATAACAGATCATGATGTTAACATTATCCAACAAATATTAATCAGAGAATTTCCTACAACAAAATTTTTAAAGTGTACTTATTTTGCCCAAGATATCCAAACCGAAGAAGAAGTGTTTAGAGTAGTTTCTATATGACACAAAGAACAAAAACACCCAGGTATCACCGCACTCTATGAAGACCTTAAAAATAAAGTATATCACAAGCAACTTAAGATAATTATTAACAAAATCACTAATAACTGCGACATATGCAATCGTGCAAAATACGATCGAAACCCAATCGCACTCAAATTTAAAAAAAAACCGAAATACTTTCCAGTAAAAACCAAGTAGTTTAAGTAGACACTTATGTATACAAAAAACAGTAGTTTATTATTTTTATTGACAAATTTACAAAATTTCCAATTGCCTATTCCCTTGAATATAACAGTCACGCAGAAGTCGGAGAAAAAATTAGAATGTACCATATTTCAACCATAAAATTCCGAAAATCATAGCTGTTAATGAATTTAAAAGTGTTAAAGAGTTCTTAAATGAGCGAAACGTAGAACTGCATATAGTGAAACCTTATAATCACACAAAGGAGATATTGAAAAGTTAAATAATACCATTACAGAAAAATTACGTATATTAGATCTAGAGCCAAGAGGTTCCAGGTTCCAGCTAATAAAATGCATAACAATCTCCTCAAATCTCAAAATAAAAGACTAGAAAATCATAACAAGAAAGAATATGAAGAAATATATAAAAAACTACAAATCCCTTAGCCATAAAGACGAACCTAAATTTAGAAAATACAACCTTACTAATATACATCCAACTAATATAAAACGACCTCTTCAATTTGCAGATAATATTGATCACCTTTCTGATATTCGTAATGACACATTCAGTAACAGCACAATTGCAAGTAGAGAAAATTGAATCAAATTCTGGATATACAATAATTCGGAACCAACAGATTCTAATACCAAAAACATATAATTGCTCATTACATATCATTGAGTTTAAGTAAATCAATAAGATAGTCCAAGAATTAGATGACAGTGCGTGCAGCTTTACTCGCTGAAAATTTATACCAACCATTAATCAAGAATATACATAAATTACAGGGCATTGGAAAATTGACACCATAGCGTACAGAAATGAGGTTTAATAAACATTTTAGGAACCATAAACAAATGAATAGCAGGAACCATGGACGACGAAGATAGACAAATCATAAATAACCATCTAGAAACTATTAAAATAAATAATCACGAAATAATAACCAATATGAACAAGCAGGTACAAATCAACGAAAATCTTAATGCATCCACAAACAAGCTACTGAATGCTATTTGAGAAGACAGAAAACTTATACAAAATTCTGTGACAACAGAGATTTCTCAAACCAGACAAAGTATCATGGCAATGAATATTAAACTAAACATACAGGACACAGACAGGCTAATAAGTGAAGTGCAGGACAACATAATCCTCTACAATCTCAACATTATTCATCAATCTCTCCTAACCCACGAAGAAATCGTTACTTATCAAATCGATTCAAATAAAGCTAAAAGTTTGAAAGTAAGCTTTTCAAAAACAACAACAGATAAATTGATATTCTTATTGAAAATTCCATATAAAATGATTCCTGTCAATCTAAAACTAATTGTACCATTGGCAAACGAAAATTCATGTAACAAAATAAATTGTCAAATTACCGAAACATTAGAGTATCAAAATAAATATTATGAACACGAAACAGATAAACCATTACATCACCTAAATAATTTAAAACATTACATTATAAATCAAAGTTGACAAATATTAGAGATTGTAATACAGATATTTATCATATAGATGATAGTAGTATTTTGATTCAATTAGCAAAAAATTTAACATTAACATCCAGTTGTGGTGAACGAAAATTTCACCTATCCGGAAACTATTTCATAAAATTTTACAATTGTATTGTATTGTATCAGTTTGGATAATAAAACTTACTACAAGAAATTCGAAACAAATATGTAATTCCAAATTTGTATTACAAAGCAGAAAATACTACTCTCTCATTTAATGAATTGACCAAATTAAAGAACTAAATTTTCATGAAACACTGGCCTACTCCGGAATTAGTTTGGCTTTGATCATTATTCTGATAATGATCATAATACTCACCTTCATTTATTGTAAACAAAAAATATTTAAATTGAAAATTTTTAATCGGATCCAGTAGAATCCTATTTCTAACGAAGGGAGAGTTACGTTTGCAAATTTTCTGACAAATGAAAATAAAACTTCATTCCCAGACTTTCAACGAAACTAGAGATTTCCTGCAGACATGGAAACATGCAATGTACCTCGGAATGCATCAAATGTCCAGATAATATCTGATCCTCACAGAATGTTATTGTTCTAACAAATATGCAATTATCGTGAGAATTGTACAATTGCATATTTGTTATTTTTCGAATTCAAAGCCAGTTGCTTGCCGATCCTAGAAATGTTCCGAAGAACATAAAATAACATACAATATATTAATAACTTTGTGAATTAATTTTAAGAATCATAATCCTAGAGCGTAATAAAGTTTAAAAATAATACAAAAATAAAAAGTGTTATTTTTTTATCCCAAAAGAATAAAAAGGATGTAACTCGCACCTCTCAGGCTGTTCCGATATCCCAATCTACAAACAACTCTCAGGAAAAACAGCTTTCACATTGTTTCTTTTAAAAAGTTAGAAATTGATTAGACAAAAATACAATCTACTCTGAGGACGGTTTTAGAAAAGTAACCAAGGATTTTGCGACGGAAAAAAATACTACACATACCATCTTAAGAGTCGCAAAGGTCTGTGCGATTCAATGTCCTCGAACCGAAAGTTAATCTCAATGATATAAAAAAACTTACAGAGAAAGGATATGGAGTGAAATCTGGTAGTGCAATAATGAACCGAAACAAATACCACAACCCTCTCATCTAAAGGCACGCAAATTGAGACGTTCGCCGGATATACTATCTTTGCTATCTTTTGCACAGGAGAATCCCAGTGGAAAAACACATGAATTTAATTGTTCAGCTCAGTGCATGAGTTGTCGGGAATTCGGCCATGCCAAAACATATTGTACTCTTTCTAGTGTGCCCGTAATCTGCGGTGAGTTCCATAAAACAGTTCTTTGCACCAAAAATAAACATTATCTAACAGCCAGAAAATGAATTAATTGTGGACAAAATCATACTATTAGAGGATACGAAGTCTATGAAGCCCTGAAAAAGAACACGTTTCCTGTTCAAAGATGGGAAAAACAACAAATGAACACTTCGGCAAAAACTCAAACATTGTCTTTTAAATAAAAACTAAATACCATCAAAATTGCTCATTGTAATGCAAAAGGTCTAAGCCAACAAAAAGTCAAATAATACTCTTCTTAAAAACGCAAGTAAAGTATCAGACTGCACATTTCGACATAATAAAATATTTCATAAACCAGGTAAATTCAAACGTTGCAGATACTGCATGAGAAAATTCCATGTAACTGTCACGTAATGGATGTGCAGCAGGCGCTATGTTGCACTTATGCATCTAACTGATCGCGTAAGTTTTAACATACAAGATTCCAGAAAACGTTCTGGATAGTTCAGTTGATGGTAAGCCGTTGATTTTGTTGATTAATTAAGAATTCCATTAAAAGTCACATGAGTGTAAAGTATATAGTTTGTACTAAAAAGAATTGTACATAACTTTTTGAGAATTTAATAAAGTGTTTTGTGGATTAATGTAAACCAAACCTTTTTTATCTTGGCCACAACCCCATACAATGCTCGCATGATATTGATTTATTTCTAATATGGGACACTCACTTCATGGAAAAAAATTATAAGTTCATTGTTCCTAGGTAGAAAGCCAGAGGTGGATCAGTTATTTTGATTAAATGTTACAATACGACCCACAAACCCAAAAGTATTCGAACCCAAAAACCTAAGTAGGCGTTGCATATCTGTGCATTTCCGCCACGCGCATTTTTCTATTCATTCATTCAAGTTCATTAAGTTCATCATATTGCATGTATGTGCATTTCCGCCAATAAAACATTTTTTATTCTTTCGATTTTGCTGTTGCAACAATTAGCATGAACTAATTATCGCGACAGCTCAGCAATAATTTTATATAAATTCATAACATTCCGCATTAGGAAGAGTTAGTCTATTTTCGCGCGACAAGTACGGGACAAGTCTCCTTACCCCGATTGCCCAGTGCGAGACTGCACTGGGGTACTTGGTTCATGTATCGGTTCATGTCCTAGAAGATAAAAGGACAAATAAAATAAATTGTAAACTAATTTTTTTTGGCTGAAACGTTCGCGGTTAATAAAAGTGGCGCAGTCGGTAGGATGCGCTAAGAAAAGTTTCGTGATTATTTTAAATCTTAAAAGCGCATTCCGTCGCGTTCGCACAAGTTTTAAAATAAATCCCCAAGAGGAGGAATTTTTTTTGTACTGTACAGCGCGGTTCGAACAACAACCATCGCGAAGAAGGAGAAAACATTTAACAGGCCAGAAAAGAAAAACCAGTTCTGTTTAAAAATACGCGAAAGATCGGGTATCCATTTGTGCTTTGATAATAACCAATTAGTTAGCCAGTTGTGAAATATAGTGAAAGATAACAAGAATTGAACAGTGAAACAATCGACCAGTGATAATAAGTTGAAGATTGAAAGTTTAAAATAAAAAAAGGAAAGAAGATCCCAAATAGTGCTACGCAGTGAGACAGTGTTGCAGATAACAGATATCCATAATTATCCAGCCATTGTGTACATACCAGCTTCTAAAGATTCCAGAGTTCCGGACAAGGAGAATTCAACTAACAGCAAGTACTTATTTATTATTTTAGTAAATTTGTAAATTATTGTAAGGGTGGTTTGAATTAGGACTAAATTTAACTCCAAAATGGCCCACGCAGAACAAGTCCCAGCCATTCAAGTTAACCCTTTGAAGTATTTGAGTAACCTGCCAGAGCTTGATGGTAAACCGGGGGACCTGCAAACGTTTATTGCTTTAGTCGAAAGGGTCAACCATATGTTAGAAGCTTTTAATGAAGCGTCACAACTTCTATTTTGTGACATTATTAAAAGCAAATTAAAAGGCAGAGCCAAAAAAATAATCGAAATAAATTATCACGCTACAGTTAAGCAGGTTTTACAAAACAATTTCGGAGATCGCTTGAGTATAGATGAACTCTATGACAATCTGCGGGGTGTAACATTTAAAACAAACACTCTAGAATTCTATAATGAAATAAAAGCTAAGTTGAGAAAGCTCAACAACAAAACCTCAGTAGTTATGGGTGCAATATGAGGACCGCTCTTAAAATTTTCAAAAATAAAATCCCAGAACCAATGAAAACAGTTATATTCTGCAGAAATCCAGATTCCCTTGAATCAGCCATGGATATTCTTTTTACAGCGGGATATGCTCATTATCCCTCCAACGACCAAAATAACCCTGGAAACAGACAGAAAACGACTCACAAACAAAAACACTAAAACAATAATAACAACGGTAACATTAACAATCGACAGTTCAATAACAACAATCGTAGTAATAACAACAACGGTAACGATGGAAATCGACAGTTTAATAATAACAACCGTAGCTATAACAACAACAACTACAATAGTGGAAATCGACATTTTAATAACGGTGATCATAATAGATATAATAACACCCATAGAAATCAGGATAATAGGTCCAGTAACAATCCCAACTCCCGCCACAACGATAACAGTGGAGTGTATCAAAACAGTTTTCCAAATAACCCCAACTTTAACAATTATAATCATCCTCCCAGTTCAAATAACACTCGATATTTTAACAGACAACCAACTCCAGAACCTATGGACATTAACACAAATCAGACATTAGAAAATTTTCAGTCACAGGCCTCGGGAGAAATCTACCATATATAACTCTTAAAACAAAATTAAAACCACTAAAATTCATTATAGATACAGGTGCCACACATTCAATAATAAATCCTAACCTTTGCCACCCAAAGTGGAAAATTGACGCCCCAAACACAAATTTGAAAACCCTAAAACATAACGGAAAAATTCACGAAAAAATCAGAATACCCCTTTTTGAAGAGTTAGGAGATACAACACAGGAAATCAAGTTATTTGTTTGCCAATTCCATAACCAATACGATGGAATTCTTGGCAACAACGTCTGGAAACAACTAGATACCGTCATTGACTACAAGAGCCTAGTACTCCATGTTGGTAATAAAAAAATTCCAAAATTTTTCGAAACAAACGAAAATTCTCTGCATCGTGTTTCCACCAACGAAAGATGTCACCAGATATCCGTACCTGTATACCAGGATAACGGCCTAGTACACTTCCAAGGGAAGACTTCCAAAGATGGAAGGGTTTAACTTGAGGAAGGAATTTACAACGTCCAAACTTTCAAATGCTCACTCCCGTGAAGGTCTTGGGCAACAACCCTGTTAAAGTTTGTTCCTCTACCCAAGAAACTACACCC
This sequence comes from Hermetia illucens, assembly GCF_905115235.1. Taxonomy (NCBI): domain Eukaryota; kingdom Metazoa; phylum Arthropoda; class Insecta; order Diptera; family Stratiomyidae; genus Hermetia; species Hermetia illucens. The sequence continues at coordinate 63,328,421 of NC_051850.1, read as the reverse complement.
GTTACTTATGAAAATTTTAACATAATTGAAGGCAACCCCGAACGCTTTTCTACCACTACGCAGATCAGAGTCAATCATCTCAATGAAGAGGAGAAATCAAAGTTATTACCAATTATAAAAAAGTTCTCAAACATCTTCTATGATAAAGAGTCAGATTTGTGTTTTATGAATGCGATAAAACATCAAATTCGAACTATAAATGATATACCGATAGCCGGAAAAACATATAGATATCCGTACGTTCATAAGGATGAAGTACGAAGTCAAATTGAGGAAATGTTGAAAAAAAATATTATTAGACCAAGTCAATCGCCGAATTCAGCGCCAGTTGGATAGTCCCTAAGAAGTTGGACGCAATTGAGAGACCTAAATGGAGACTTGTCATCGATTACCGGAAACTAAATGAAGTCACGGTCGACGACAAATACCCTGTTCCCAATATTGATCAAATCCTAAAGAAGCTTGGAAGATGTCAATATTCTACTACGCTAGATTTAGCCAAAGGATTTTATCAGATCGAAATAATGGACAATGACATTCATAAAACCGCTTTTAGCGTAGAAGGAATTTATGAATTCCTTCGAATGCCATTTAGACTCCATATACCTTCCAACACTTAATGAACAACATCCTCTCTGATTACATCAACAAAATTTTTTGGTATACCTGGACGGCATTATTATTTTCTCCACTTCCTTACAGGAACACTTAGACTCCATAACTAAAATATTCCATAGATTTAAGCACTCCAATTTGAAAGTTCAATTGGACAAATCTGAGTTTCTAAAAAAGGAAACTACATTCCTGGGACATATTGTCACCAGTGATGACAAAAAACCCAACCCACAGTAGGTCGAATGTGTGCAAAAATTCCCTATTCCTAAGACCCTAAAACAAATTAAACAATTTCTTGGCTTAACTGGTTATTACAGAAAATTTATTAAGGATTACTCCCGTATAGCTAAAGCCATGACTAAATACCTTAAAAAGGACACAAAATTAAATATTTCAGATCCCGAACGTATTCACGCCTTTGAAACTCTGAAAACCCATTTGATCAACAAGCCCATTCTGGCCTACCCCGACTTTAATAAAAAGTTCGTATTAACAACAGACGCCAGCAATTACGCTATTGGCGCCGTTCTTTCACATGAAGGACACCCAATTAGCTACGCTAGCCGCACCTTAAATAGACACGAAATCAATTATAGTACGATCGAGAAAGAGCTCTTGACAATAGACTGGGCAACAAAGTACTTCCGACCTTACCTATTCGGTACACATGTTATCATCGAAACAGATCATAAGCCACTGACCTGACTGTTCTCCATAAAAGATCCGAACTCGAAACTCGTAAGATGGCGATTAAGGCTTCTCGAGTTCGACTATACTGTTCAATATAAAGAAGGTGCAAAGAATATAAATGCCGATACCCTATCTAGAATCCCGAATCCAGAAGTAAACTTAACCCAGAGTTCTACTGACATTCCCCTTACCAATTCCTCTACTAACGTCTTTCAAATCCAGATTAGCATAAACAAGTCAAATTCTGGATCACTAAAAATCAAAAAGGAAAAAATATTTGGGAAAAATAGAACAACAATCAATGCTAAGCAACTTAATAAGCAAGATGCCATTACGATATTGAAAAATCTAAAGTGATTTCCAAATGGTTTGAATGCTATTCTGATCCAAAACGAAGAATTCTTTCGAACTATACATTCGGCATTTAAAACTAACTTCTCAAATACTGACAAGTTTAAAATAATCACATGTTTCACCTTATTGATGAATGTAGAGGATGAAAGAAGATTAGTTCAAATCATAGAAGAGGAACACTTACGAAACAACCATAGAGGAATAGACGAAGTTTCGAAAGAACTTAAACTAAAATATTATGCTCCGAAACTTATGGACAAAGTAACAAAGTTCGTAAACAACTGTGACGTTTGCAACACCGAAAAGTACGTTCGAAACCCACCTAAACCACTATACAAAACCACGGAAACCCCACAAAAACCCGGAGAAATAGTCCACATAGATGTCTTCTACACAATAGAAAAACTTCTGTTTCTAACGATAATCGACAAGTTTTCGAAACACGCATGTGTAATTAAACTTCTTGGTAGGACTTGGACAGAGTTCTAGAGAGCCCTAGCTCAGTATTTCAGCCAATTTGACAACCCCAAGAAAATCATAGTCGACAACGAACTTGGATTTAAGGCCATCCCTTTAAGAGAATTTCTCTCTAGCGAAAATGTAGAGATTCACTATTCTTCTTGCAGCAATCATACTTCCAATGCAGATGTAGAATGCTTACACAATACTATAAATGAACATATTCGTCTCCTAAAACACGACACTATTAATAATCAAGGCACAGTTGAAGAAAAATTCTTAAAGTAATCACATTTTATAATAATACAATACATTCTTCTACAAATAAAAGACCCATCGATTTTGTTAACGGAAAAATCCACCAAGATGAATATAATAGCATATACGAAACTATGTTAAGGAAGAAAGAAAAAGTCATCAGCGGGCCGACCACGAAATCGAGACAGGACCAAACTTTATTAAAGAAACTCGAGGAGGAAAAAACCACTCCAAATTCAGGAAAATCAATGCTGGAAAAATAGACGAAGATCACATAGTAGATATAGAAAACCAAAACAAATACTTTCGCACTCATATTAAGTCGAAAAAGAAATATCAGGACATAAGTAACCCATCAATAACGTCTAAAACTAAAAGAAAGAATAGACATGCTGCTTCTTCTTCACACCACGTAAACTCCGATACATAATAACCAATAACGTTGCTCTTCCAGACAATGTCACCACTCATAATACAGACCCTTTGAACTGCAATTAACGCCCAAACAATACACCTTGAGGACTTGAACAATAACAAAGACTATATTCCGATTGAAATAGACGAGGTGAAACTAATTGACTACTACTATAACATCCTTCACACCATCAACACATCACAGTACGAACAAACGCTAGAACTTATTCGAAGAAACATAAACACCCTCTCGACATCTACAGTAGATTCAAAAACGATACTAGAAACTGTTAACAGACATTTCAAACTAGTAAAAACTAAAATTAATAATTTAATTCCTCATCCCAGATGGAAATGCGGATTACTAAACTTCTTAGGTAAAGGACTAAATTATGTCGCTGGAACTATGGACAACGACGACAGGACCCACATCGAAACCTCCCGTAAAACTATTTCGGAAAATGAAGCAGACCTCCTCAATAAAGTAAACAAAAACATAATCATTAACAGTTTCCTTTCGCTACAAATTAAAAATATTACTCAACACATAAATGTACAACAGACCTTAATAACAAACTATTTAAACAAATTTAAAGATATAAGTCAAAATAGCATAGCAACCCTCAGGGACGAAATTAATTTTCTTCAGCAAGTGTATTAAATCGACGACATTTCCCTACTAACAAACCACATAACAGACATCGAACAAACTATACTTTCGAGCAAAATCGGTTTAATTACTAAAGACATATTAACTAAGACAGAACTCGATCTTATAGACGACTTTGACGAATATCTACACATAAAACTTCTGTATCATCGCGCAATGAAATTGTAACAATAACTGTGGGAATACCAAAATACTCCAAAGAAAGTTTGCCAAAAATCGTCATTGAGCCAATTCCAACCATCCAAAATAGGTCACTATTGTCAAACTTTAACACAATTTTAGTAAGCCCTATTCATAAGACTTACTATTCAAATGTAAAAGATAATCTTAGAAATAACCTAGAAGAAATAAGGGACAATTGCCTAGACAGTATCATCCAGCCCAAAGAAATCCAATGTAGGACGAAACAGTTCGATCAACAGGAAATTAAGCAAATCACACCTGGAATTTTAATTTTCAAACATTTTTATGATAACTTTGAACACGATTGTAACAGGAAATATCAGAATGGAAGGAACATTTATGGTGAAATTCGAAAATTGTAAAATAAAAGTTGGAAATAAAACCTACTTCAATCATCATTTTAGAGTTCATGATAAAATAATTTTACCAAAATTCATAAAATCAATTAAAGAAAACAATACATTTGCAGATATAAAAATTGAGGAATTATATTTGAAACAAATTAGTAATGAAAATGATATGAATACGATTTTATTTCATTCAAAAAATAATAATATTATAAGTCTGGGTTCAGATATTTTTATCATTACTCTAATAATACTGTTAATTGTACTATATACGGTTACATGTCCTGTAACATGCGTCACTCCACCTTACACAAACACCACATGCCCATAATACGTATGAGTCATGAACACCTTATCTTCATAAAATTTATCTTACTAAACTCGAGCGAAATAATATAAACATTGTCATTCTAACAGAAGCTAGAATCTATCCACAAGAGATAAGCGACATTTGAACATAAACAAAAACATGACTCAAACGAACATTGAGCAATATCGAGTTACAAAAGATGCAACTTTGCAAACTCAGCAATTTGCGCCCTTTGTTCAACTCAACTATAAATATAAGGTAGAATTGATCTAAGTATTTAGTCTTAGGCAAATTCATCGAGAAATAAAGCTTACTACTCCGAGTATCCGCCATGTTTTTTATTTTAAATAACAGACGGTACAAACTCGTAACTGGCGCAGTCGGTTTCGGTCGGCACTTAGTTATTTTGTAAAAAAATTCCGCTAAGCCAAACTCGATCCAGAGGACACGGCAAGGAAAACACACAAAAAAAAACAAACGCGATCGGGAACCTGCAAAAACAAACGGTCACCGTAACACCAGTTGTGATTCCGGTCAACCTAACAAATATAAACAAGTCGGAATACCGGAAGCTCGCGCTTCGGGTATAAAGGTTTTGTGTTCATCTTATCTAAGAAATTTCAACGCACATTTTTCTACCCCTATACAGCTACAAAACTACGAGACATACGTACATATTACAGCCATAGATATTATGCTCATTCTAACCAAACAAACTGCCTATTTCCGAATCCTGTACATATATATGCACGTATATAAATTGATCGTACCCATATTTCCGATTTACTTCTTATATCTATCTGAATTAGGCTCTACCCACAAAGTTCATTAGCACGCATATACTATATCCCTACATACACACATGTCTCGTTGGAATAATTGATATTTATATACAAATGATTAAAGAACTAAAACAAAATAATTCTTTTCCACCCAATTTATACGAACTTACTTCGTTGTGGTATGGACGAATTGATATGTGATAATGACGTCGTGCAGGTTGTACAGTGCACGAAATTCACAAAAAATTGTAAAGTTTTACCCTCTATAACTTTGTTAATAATAGTAGAATTTTCTTCAAACTTGACCAAATTGTGCATTATGTTCTTCATTATATGCATGCCAAATTTTGTACTTCTGGGATGAACGTAAGGGGGGTGCCGGGTAAATTTCTAAAATGTGTAAATATACTATTATTAACTTTATTTGTGCAGATATCGGAACCGGATATATTTTGAGGCCTAGATTTCGTAGAGATGCACTACTGAGATTTTTTTCAGATTTTTCGGTTGGATAGGTTCTGAGAACGAGACCTGTTACACTTTTTGGGGGTCATATTTTTAGCCCTCACTCCCCTACGTTTCACCCAATATCAAATATTGAACCAGTTTCGAAAAGTACTAATTGAGACCTTTCATTTGATATCCCACATGGCCACATTTTACGAAAAAAAATTTTGCACCCTCCTTTTACATGTATGGGGAGCCCCCCCTTAAACTTAACGCAAAATGGCGTCAGTTGCTGCATGTAAAGGGAACGGCAGATCACACACTTCTACTAATTTTCGTGACAATCGGTTCAGCCGTTTCCGAATAAATCGGCTGTGACAGACAGACAGACAGACAGACAGACAGACGGACAGGCAGACAGACAGACAGACAGACAGACAGACAGACAGACAGACAGACGGACAGACAGACATCGAATCGATTCTAATAAGGTTTTGTTTCACACAAAACCTTAAATAGGGCTAGGGAGAATTAGATTCTTCTTGAATGGAATTTTAATATTTCACTGGAATTTCAATTATTCTCGTTAATTATGACGTCAGCATCTTATTTGAATGGCTTAGGATGCTGTTAATTAGCACGAAATTGATAAGTTTGAACTGCTATAACTTTCCCACTAATAGTTGGATTTTCATGAAACCTGGCATGTGTATGCACGAGGCTGTCCTCTATGTCGGTGCAAAATTTAGTACACTTACGATGAACTTAAGGGGAGTTTTTTAGTCTATTTCTAAAAGTTGATAATATACTATTAGTAAATTTTTTGAGCAGATACGGAAATGGGACATCTCTCGAAGATTAGATTTCACATAAGTGTTTTACACAAAATCTTAAAAAGGGTTGCAGATAAGTAGATTCTTCATAAATGCGACTTTAATATTTCACGTGAATGTCAATTATTCCGGGTAATTATGACGTCAGCATCTGATTTGCATGGCTTTGGAAGCAGTAAACTTGCGCAAAATTGCTAAGTTTGAACTGCTATAACTTTGGCGTTAATTGGCTGATTTCCATGAAATTTAGCACATATATACGAAATATTGTCCCCTATGCTGGTACAAAATTCGGAAGTCCTAGGATGAATTTAAGGGGGGTTTTTCAGTAAATTTCTAAAAAGTAGTAATATACTATTAGTAAGTTTATTTGAGCAGATATCGGAATGGGACATATTTTGAGGCCTAGATTTCATCTAGGCGCACCACCCCGATTTTTTTCGGATTTTTAGATTGGGTAGTTTCCGAAAATGAGTCCTGTCTCACTTCAAATGCGTACATTTTGACTCCTTACTCACGCACTTTGCAATTTATGCCAAAACTAATGTCTGTTTCGGAAAGTACAAATCGCGACCTTTCATTTGATACCCTACACAACTATATCCGCTGAAAAAATTTTTTGAATCCCCCTTTTGCATGTATGGGGAGCCCCGCTTTAAACTCCACCTAAATTTATGCCACTCGCTGTATGCGTGGGATTCCATAGTTCCCATCTGTCCACCAAATTTCGTTCGGATCGGTTTAGCCGTTTTGGAGAAAAATGCGTGTGACAGACAGACAGACAGACAGACATTGAATCGATTTTAGTAAGGTTTTGTTTAACACAAAACCTTAAAAAGGGCTAGGGAGAATTAGATTCTTCTTGAATGGAATTTTAATACTCCACTCGAATTTCAATTATTCTAGTTAATTATGACGTCAGCATCTTATTTGTATGGCTTAGAATGCTGTTAATTAGCACGAAATTGATAAGTTTGAACTGCTATAACTTCCCCACTAATAGTTGGATTTTCATGAAACTTGGCATGTGTATGCACGAGGCTGTCCTCTATGTCGGTGCAAAATTTAGTACACTTAGGATGAACTTAAGGGGAGTTTTTTAGTCTATTTCTAAAAGTTGATAATATACTATTAGTAAATTTTTTGAGCAGATACGGAAATGGGACATCTCTCGAAGATTAGATTTCACATAAGTGTTTTACACAAAATCTTAAAAAGGGTTGCAGATAAGTAGATTCTTCATAAATGCGACTTTAATATTTCACGTGAATGTCAATTATTCCGGGTAATTATGACGTCAGCATCTGATTTGCATGGCTTTGGAAGCAGTAAATTCGCGCGAAAGTGCTAAGTTTAAACTGCTATAACTTTGGCGTTAATTGCCAGGTTTCCACGAAATTTAGCACGTATATACGAAATATTGTCCCCTATGCTGGTACAAAATTCGGAAGTCCTACGATGAATTTATGGTTTTCAGTAAATTTCTAAAAAGTAGTAATATACTATTAGTAAGTTTATTTGAGCAGATATCGGAATGGGACATATTTTGAGGCCTAGATTTCATCTAGGCGCACCACGCTGATTTTTTTCGGATTTTTAGGTTGGGCAGTTTCCGAAAATGAGTCCTGTCTCACTTCAAGTGCGTACATTTGGACTCCTCACTCACGCGCTTTGCAATTTATGCCAAAACTAATGTTAGTTTCGGAAAGTACAAATCGAGACCTTTCATTTGATACCCTACACAACTATATCCGGTGAAAAAATTTTTTTAATCCCCCCTTTGCATGTATGGGGAGCCCCCCTTTAAACTCCACCTAAATTTATGTCACTCGCTGTATGCGTGGGATTTCATATAATAGTTCCCATCTGTCCACCAAATTGCGTTCGGATCGGTTTAGCCGTTTTGGAGAAAAGTGCGTGTGACAGACAGACAGACAGACAGACAGACATTGAATCGATTTTAATAAGGTTTTGTTTTACACAAAACCTTAAAAAAAGGGTATTGCAACGCCCAGACTCCAGAATTTTAAGAGAATTCGGGTCAAAGCAAATATAAAAAAGGCTTGCATCGCCTCATAGGCCGAATTTTAAAAGAATTCTCCTCCAACCAGGACAAACTGAGTTGGCTAATATATAAACATCAAGTAACATTATTAGTGAAAGTGTTATATAAAAAAAAGTCATCACCAGATCCTGAAAACAAAAAATATAACTGAAAATAGCACGCTACCGGTGGGGCGAGTACGCCTACGGAAGCTCTTAAATCAGTTCAACTGTAAATCCTGAACAACTATAGTTCATCACCAGTATCCAGCAGTGTCTCGACCTTGTAGACATTCATACTGACATCGCAAAGTAAGTATCTAAGGAACCAGAGGCCTTAGGTAAAACCTTTAAACCAACCAACCAACCAACCAACCCACCAATCAACAACCAACAAAATGGCTACACAACAAGGACCAAGTGTCAGTAGACCAGAAGTCCAACCCTTCACAATCCCATACAATGAAGTCCTTCGACGAGCGGAAAATGTACCGATATTCGATGGCGAAAAACATATGTTAACTACGTAGATATCACATGTCAACAAAATATTAACATTAGCACCATTTGGCGACGAAAGAATGTTCGTCTACGATATTATAATACAACGAATAAAAGGCAGAGCTTTACAAGCCTATTTAAATCTCCCAGACAAAGGCTGGCACTCCGTTGCATCAGCATTCAAAAACGAATTTGGCGTATCAGAATCATACGACTCAATTATCGCGAGACTACATAGAATAACTAACTTTAACCATAAATTAAACAAAAATTATACAATATACGAACTGTATCACAAATTATTAGAAATCAAAAATCTGCTTTCGCTTAAATATGAGCAGGATCCTAACCAACTCGACTCTATCATCTATAATCATAAAAATTCCGACAAAATTGTCTTAAGTAAATTTTTAGCGCTTCTTCCTAGAGCAGAATTTTGGGCTCTAGACGCGAAAAAACCAACCAATTTAACTGAAGCTTACAACTACCTCAAAGAAACCATTGACAGAGTGGATGCTACGGCAATGAAGGACGAATTTCAACCCACTAAATATCAGAAAAACTCCAATTATAATAAAAATAATTTCAAATACAACAAAAGTTTTAACAAATTTAATAGTCAAAACATTGAACATCCCCAAAACAGAGACAACAGTAATTACAATTTCAAACAAACTAACCAAAGTCTCAATAAACCCCAAAGGAACTACAATTCCCAATATAAATATAACAAATTCAACAACCATTCTCAAAAAAGGAATGAAACTAATAGGTCAGAAACTCCAGACGCATCCATGCGAACACAAATTACCAATCCTAAATATAATTCAGGATATACTCCCAGACCAAACCTAGACCCCAAGGACATGAGTTATATTTCCAAAATGTCCACACAAACCATTCAACCTGAGCAAAATTTTCAAATATTTGCCTCGGAAACCCTTTACCAATAGCAAATTTATCAATCGATGGTGAAACAATTCCAATCCTGATAGACACAGGAGCAACAACATCTAGTCTTTATCAAAATTGTCTTCAAAACCTACCAAAAATTAAACTCGACATTCCGATCCCAATAGCAGGATTAGGCGGTAACTACAATGTTACACACAAATTTAAAACAAACAAAAGAATTTCAAATGCCAGAAGATCACAAAATCTTATGGAACATCATGGATTTTTCAAACAAATCTTTCAAAGGTATAATAGGACAAAATCTTCTATATCCACTGAACGCAGCAATATTCTCTGGATTTGGATACCTACAAATAGGAACAACCAGAACCCCTTTCAATTACGCTCCACCACAGGAGATCAATAATGCTGAAGTCATAGAACCCGTTATTGAACAAAAATACCAAAATTTAACCAAAAATTTAAACTTAGAGGAACAACAGTCTCTCACCAAAATCCTAAAAAAATTCAACAATTTAATGTATAAAGATGGAGATTTACTTACAGCAACCTGTCAAACCCGTCACAAATTAGACTTAACGTCAGACAAACCCATCTATACAAAAATTTACAGATTTCCACCTGTCCATTAGCAGGAAGTGAACAGACAAATAACCGAAATGCTAGAACAAGGCATTATCAGAAAAAGTCAATCACCTTACAATAGTCCAATTTGGGTGGTCCCCAAAAAACTTGATAATTCGGGCAAACAAAAATGGCGAATCGTAATCGATTACCGCAAATTAAACGAAATAACTGTCGAAGACAAATTCCAAACATAGAAAACCTGTTCGATAAACTCGGAAAGGCACAATACATTGGACCTTGCAAAAGGATTCCACCAAATTGAAATACAAGAGAAAGACAAGTTCAAAACAGCCTTCAGTACACCTCAGGGACATTTCGAATTTAACCGTATGCCCTTCGGTTTAAAAAACGCACCTGCTACTTTTCAGCGCATGGTAAATGAAGTATTAGCGGACCACATCAATAAAATCTGCATTGTCTACCTAGACGACATTTTAATCTTTGGCACCTCCATACAGGAGATGGAAAATAATACCAAATTAATCTTCCAAAAATTACAGGAACACAACCTGAAAATACGTTAAGTTGATAAGTGCAAATTTTTCGCAAAAGAAACCGAATTTCTAGGTCACATATTAACTTCGGATGGTATAAAACCCAACCCAAATAAAATTGAAGTCGTAAAAAAGCTTAAAATCCCTAAAACTTTGAAACAAATTCGCAGTTTCCTAGGTATCACTGGATACTATAGAAAGTTTATCCAAAACTACGCAAAAATAGCGACACCATTAACAGATTCACTCAAAAATGGGAATCAGATCGATTATAGCGATCCCAAATATATAAACTCCTTCGAAAAACTCAAACAAATGTTAATCAACTATCCAATCCTGAAGTATCCAAACTTCAAGGAAAAATTGACTCTAACCACAGACGCTAGCAATAAAGCCATAGGAGCCATTCTATCGCAGAAAGGACATCCAATCTCTTATGCTTCGAAAACCCTCAATGTACATGAACGGAATTACTCTACCATAGAGAAAGAGCTTTTAGCAATCGTTTGGGCTACAAAATATTTCAAACCCTACCTTTACCATTAGTATGGTTACAAAGTCTCAAAGACCCCGATTCAAAAACCCTTCGTTGGCGCATAAAACTCAACGAATATAATTTCAACATAAGTTACGTAAAAGGTAAAGAAAATCAAGTTGCTGATTTCTTAAGCCGCATTAATACGGACCAAAACGAAATTAACTACCAAAATAAAATACCATCAGATATAGCAACAATTCACTCAGGAAAAGAGGAATTGAACGACTACATACACATCCGAGAAGGAATAGTAAACACTTGCAAACATCAAATAATATTAGTAAAGGAAAAACAAAAAGAACTCAAAACAGTTCATAAAAATAGACATATCTACATCGATGAAATAGATCTTAACAGTGAAAATTTGACAACTGAAATCTTAAAACGCAATCTACCAGAAAAAGGAAAAATCGGAATATATAGTGAACTTCCATATTCAATATACAACAAATTACAAATATTAATCGTGAAACTATTTAGTAACAATTTAAAATTGCACTTTATAAAGTATAGCAAACGAGCAATCGATCTATTAGATCAAGAACAAACACTCAAAATAATAAAAACAGAGCATGAGGAAAACAAACACCTCGGCGTCAATAAAACTTATGATAACCTAAAAGGAAAATACTATTTCCCTAAACTAGAAAAATTAATCAACGAATACATCGATAATTGCGAAACATGCGGTAAAACCAAATACGACAGAAAGCCGTATAAAATCAAATTTGAAATTTCAGAAACCCCTAACGACGTTAACGAAATAGTCATAATGGACATTTACATGACTAAAAACAAAAATTATTTCACAACTTTCGACAAATTTTCGAAATACCTTCATATAAAATATACTCTCGATAAAAACCCTATAACCCTAATAAAACTAATACAAGAATATATAACGACATTCGGCAAACCCAAAAAAGTTATATTCGACAACGCTTTCGACGTAATATCAATAACACAATTTCTAAAGTCAAGAGACATAGAATACCACACAACAGCCCCAAGATCCCATACAGGAACGGCAGACATTAACAGATGTCACAATACACTCACCGAACGAATCAGAACTATCCAAGAAATAGACAGACAAAAGGATTTAGACTTCGTCATATTAGAAGCTGTAGAATCATACAACAACACAGTACATTCCACAACAGACTATACCCCATTCGAAATTCAATTCGGAAAGATCAACAAAAACAAATTAACAGAAAGAATGCAAAACAGAAAAAACATATGGATTTCAAAAATTAACCAAAAACGCGAACAAAAACCCGATATAGAAAACAAACAAGTCTACGTAAAGAAAACTTTTAGAAGAAAAAACGAACCTCTATTCGAAAGAAGAGAAATAAAGAGAGACAGTAATAAAAATATAATACAGAAAAAGAATAATAAAAAAAATAACCTTGATAGAATCAAACGTCAACCCAAATACTATAAAAATAAAGAAACTAATACAAAAGAACTAATAAAGAAAGACCCTATAAAATACCCAATAGAGAAATACGGTATTTCCATTTACGAAAATGATCTAAAAACCCTCTATAATCAAAATTGGCTCAATGATAATATAATAAACTTTTATCGAAACCTCATAACAGAAAATAACAATAAAGTATATATATTCAATACCTTCTTCATAAACAAATATTTAGAACAAGGATACGACTCTGTTAAAAGATGGACCAAAAAAGTCAACATATTTAACTACGACACAATCTTGATACCAACAAACATAAGAGGTAATCATTGGACATTAATAGTCATTAACAACAAAACCAAAACAATTTCCAACTATGATTCCCTTGGAAATAACAACAACACGTTAGAAAAACTACAGAATTATTTAAATCTTGAATCCCTAGACAAACTCAAGAAAGAGTTACCTGAAAAATATATAACCATTAACGAAATAGACATCCCTCATCAGCACAATAGTTATGATTGCGGAGTCTACACTCTTAAATTCGCAGAACTAATAACTCAAAATAAACCCCTAATATTCACTCAATCAAACATCCCTTTGTATAGACATCAAATCAAAGAAAATATCCTTAACGGAAAAATAATTTGAAAAACTTTCTTTTTCAGATGATAACAATCATCTTTATCATGTTACTATCCATGGTAACTAGTGAACCCCAGTACATTAAAAACGAGAAAATTAAATCAAACTCAGGAATAATCTTAATCCCCAAGAACGAACCGGCAACTTTAATAAAAGATTGGTATAGAATCTGCCACACCATTAACCTAAAATCCTATGTAAAAGCCATAAATAATATCCAAAATACAAAAATCAATAACAGTTTCATTAAACACACAATTAACTTAATAAAATCAGAATTAACACTAATTAACCCAAAAATTAATATAAAAACATCTCAAATAATCACAAATAACAAAACCCTAGATCAACAAAAGAAAGAAGAATTCGAACATTGGAATGAATGCACCTTCCTGAAATATAACGAAACATTAGATAAAATGCCTAGAAGTCAAAAACTCTTTCCCAGATTACACTCAATCTTACACTCAGTCAACATGACTACCCTGGAACCTTACGTTCAATATTGTAATGATAATCCCAAAAAAGTAGAATGTATACCCCTATTTAATAACGCCTCAGAGCATAGCCACTTTTTCAATTGCATGAAAAAAGACACAGTCAAAAATTGTCACACCCACCATGTCATACACAAAAGAGGACTTTTCAATTTCATTGGAACAGGATATAATTGGTTATTCGGACTAGTTGATAGAGACGAATACAACCAGATCCTAGAGCATATGCAGATCATTGATTCCAACAATCATGAAATTATAAAAAAGGTAAATAATCAAATTAAAATAAACTCAATATTGCAAGAAAATATGAACCAAATCACTAAAAATATAAATAATATTCAAAAGCAAACTAGCACAGAATTTGTAAAAAAGTTAAATGAATTTCAAAAGTTAATAAACGAAGAATTAATTGAAATTAAAATCACTCAAGCCTTAAGTCATATTCAAGACGAATTGAAAAAAAATATTGACAATATTAACTCTGCAAAAATAAGAATAATGCAAAAATAAGATCACTATTAACAAAAGACGAAATAAATACCCAAAACATCAGTCTTAACCAATTAAAATTAACAACACTAGTTGTACTACAAAAAGAGAATAAACTAACCTTTGTAATATCAATACCAAACATTATTGAGTACCCACAATTCTTTGTAAGAAAAATTGTAAATCAAAATTTCGAATATCTAAACATAACCAACTCCATTGCTATAAAAACATCAGATAATAAATATTGTAAATTTGAAAAATACATTAAAAATTTATGTAAACCAATAAACTGTAAATCTTGTAAAGTAAGAGATGAAAACTTCTCATACATAGAAGAAATCGAAAATGGAAAAATACTCGTTGTAAACGCAGAAGGACAAAGTAAAGTCAAAGGAGGGAGAGGTTACATGTCCTGTAACATAAAATATAAATATAAGGTAGAATTGATCTAAGTCTTTAGTCTTAGGCAAATTCATCGAGAAATAAAGCTTACTACTCCGAGTATCCGCCGTGTTTTTTATTTTAAATAACAGACGGTACAAACTCGTAACTATACATACATGAACCGATACAGCCGTAAATTAGTCATTTCGTCGGAGCCTCAAACAAACGGTGGGGTGTTACAATTCGACCCACAAACCCAAAAATATTCGAACTTCATTGAACCCAAAAACCTAAGTACGCGTTGCACGTATGTGCATTTCCGCCAATAGAACATTTTTTATTCTTTCCATTTTGCTGTTGCAACAATTAGCATGAACTAATTATTGCGACAGCTCAGCAACAACTTTATATAAATTCATAACATTCCGAATTAGGAAGAGTTAGTCTATTTTCGCGCGACAAGTACGGGACAAGTCTCCTTACCCCGATTGCCCAGTGGGAGACTGCACTCGGGTACTTGGTTCGTGTATCGGTTCATGTCCTAGAAGATAAAAGGACAAATCAAATAGATTTTAAACCAATTTGCGCGTTTTTATTTTTTTGGCTGAAACGTTCGCGGTTAATAAAAGTATTAAACACCAGCACAAAGACTATCCACTGGAAGTAACCAGTAAGGTTTTCATTCAAGGGAACTCGTTATGCCTACAGATGTGGTCAGATGTTCTTACTATATCATCGGTTTATTGACCATCGAGACAAAATAACTCGGGAACAGTTCACTCAGTTCTTTGAAACTTTGAGGGAATAAATTCATCACTACAATGCGAAGCATACCAACTTGTATGATGCACTCTTAGGGAGCAATCTGGACCGCATAGCGTCGAACGAATCAGTCAGTCTATTTACTGGGTGACATCACCAAAACTCCGGAACCAATAGATTTTAGAGTCTCACAGAGAATACCATGGCCCAAACATTCTACGAGCTGTCGTTTCCCGTGATAATCACGGGCTAAAGAACAAATTTACAGATTCGTGAAAATACAAGACAGAAAATCGAGAATAATGTTTCGCTAAAAATTCAAAAGCAAATCTAATATTGACAAAGAGCTTGAGCGTTTCGACGAAATTATACTGCAAGTCGCCTCTACAGCAACTCCAAAATCTTGATAATCTTAAAACTTTTGTGCGAATTACATCCCCAAACACACCACTACTATATTAGGTCCCCACCGTACAAGTTACGTATACAAATCCCTCAACGGTTAATAAAGACCTCCTAGATGATGTAAACAATCGTCTTAGATTATCAAGTAACACGAGACCTGTCTAGACAATATTCTTAGATCAGGCAAACAATTGTCTCCAATTATCAACATGACTAGACAACAGATAAAATTATTTCATAGGAATTGCAACCGAATGCAATTCAGCATTAATGACTAGATAAATGGACTTTGTATACGTAGCAGTTCGTTAAGTCGTTAGCAGGACTTCTAACCGTCACCCTGTCCAATCGATTTTTTCTTGAATAAACTTTGTTTTGTTTTAAATTCAAACTCCGGTCTTTCTTTCAGAACTCAGTGGAACCAAAAGTTCATCATTTTTTTTGAAACTATACTACTCGGATACGAAACTGACGCATCAACGGACCAAATTGATTTCAGGGAAGAAACTTTTGGAAAATGTATCATTTTTTTAAATAAGTGCTGTGAAAATATTTTAGTGATCGGGAAAGCCGGGAAGGTGAATCAGACATATAAATTTTAACTTCATAATCGAGAAGTCGCGA
The DNA here is from genome assembly GCF_905115235.1 of Hermetia illucens. Taxonomy (NCBI): domain Eukaryota; kingdom Metazoa; phylum Arthropoda; class Insecta; order Diptera; family Stratiomyidae; genus Hermetia; species Hermetia illucens. The sequence goes on along the minus strand of NC_051850.1, from coordinate 63,311,697 downwards.
CGCGAATACATCTAATGTACAATTCGGTTAGGCCCGATTCGGGAAGGCCCAAATCAAAATCGAAACTGATCAGAGGACCAAGTCCTACGGGATAAGCTCAAAAGGTCCTTAAACTCTGGTTGAGGCTGGCCAGAAACTCTGATCCTAACATTACTGTGATTTGAAACAGATGAGTGTGAAGTAAATAATCAGAGAAATATATTGATAAAATGAATTGGAAATAGTTTGGAACAGTGAAATTGTGAAATTTCCAAAAAAAGTAGCTGCGACTGATTGAAAAAATTTGAGATTCCAGAAAAAACAAGAGTTGCAGAAAACAAGGTAATCGATTTTATCATTATTAGTTTAAAAAAATGTTGGCATAGACGTGGAGTCCAGACGGAAAACAGAGAAGAGAAAGACTCACAACAACCGCAGAAATTTGGAGGATAACAAAAAGGAGCAGGTAGTGCAACAATTACAGCAACAGTTGCAAGAGCGAGATAACCAATAGAGCAGCAGTTCGACAGCTAAACCAGGAACAATTCTTGAGAAAACAAAAGGAAAAAGTTCTCCGGAAAATTCGCTATATGTCAACTTTTACCGGATCTGGTGATGTAACCATTAATGGATTTATTAACAACATCGAATATTATTTGAGTGGAATTAATTGTGATGAAACACGGAGATTAGCGACTAGAACCATCTACCACGAAAAAATTTAAGGAGAGGCGGAAAATGCTAAAATCAACCTGGCAGAAATCGATAATTGGAATTGTATAAAACAACGTCTAAGCCTACGATACAAACATGTTGACTTGAGTAATATAGACTCTTTATTAGTAAATGTAGTCAAGGATATGGCTCAAGGAGTCCTATACGACAAAATTTATGAACAAACTTCCATAACTGCAATTCTTTCCATTATAAGGGAAAGAAGAGTCGAAAATTCTCGTATTAGACCAGAATATAGACCTCACAAGTATGTGAAAAACTCGAATAGTTCCAACAAATATACATCATCAAACCACAATAATTCAAAATATAAAACTTACAAAGTACACGGAAAAACGTAGAGACGATGACCGTCAGTACTCAAATCACTACAAATAAACAAAATTCAGGTTATGGAAATTTTCATAACAATTATCCCAATAATGACAATTCCCATAGGACCAGAAGACATAACTATAACCAATCTGATCAAGCTAGGCAAAACTCTAACCATTTCTGACAACAAGCTCCTGATTCGATGGAAATAGATAATGTTGAACAGTGTAATGAACAGGAACAATCTTAAAGTCCAAACCGAGATTGAATCCAATATAATCAACATGACTTGAATAGAGAGAAAGTTGCAAATGCGGAAGTAAACCTTAGTGAACAAAATCTAAAATTTTTTTACAACTAGCCTCGGGAGAACTACCTTTAATTCAAATAACTATAAATAACATTAAATACATTGCGCTTATCGATACAGGATCCTCATTCGGTTTAATAGATGAGCAACTCGATTTCCAATTCCAGAAAATTAAAATAAACCCCTTGTACCTTACCACAATTACACGTAAAGATGTTATAAATTACGAAGTGCATACACCAGCACCACAAGAACTAAAACCACCACCAAAAGCTTATGTTAAATGGAAGGTCAGAAATTTAAAAAATAGGAAATATCAGCTCATTATAGGTATTGACTTACTAGAAAAATTAGATACCTTGACTTGACGAAAAATTAATAACATTGAATGGACAAAAACTTCGGTTTCTATTATAAATAACCCTTATCCAGTGGAACATTTATAGTCATTAGAAACAGTGCAAAATTATTACAGAAGTCGTCTAAAATTGGATCACCTAAACGAGGAAGAATATGGAAAGATTCTTAAAATAATTAAAAGATTCGAGGGTATATTCTTCAAAGAAGGAGATATATTAACAAGTACGCTGAGTATCCAACACGAGATAAAAATCACGACGGATCAGCAAATAAACGCAAAACTCTATAGGTATCCACCTAAACACGAAGAGGAAGTTAGGAAACATATTACGGAAATGGAGCTACAAGGTATCATCAGAAAAAGTAATTCAAGATATGCAAGCCCACTTATAGTTGTACCGAAAAAACAAGATAATTCTGGTGAGAAAAAATTCCAAAGTCATAGATTATCGTCGACTTAATGAAATTACAATCGACGACAAATTTCCCCAACCTAATATCGATTCGATATTAGATAAATTAGGAAGGGCTCAATACTTTACAATAATTAACTTAGTCAAAGGCTATCATCAAATCCTTGTAAAGGAAGAAGATAGGCATAAAACAGCGTTCATAACACCCCACGGTCTATTTGAGTTTATTAGAATGCCGTTCGGCTTAAAAAATGCGCCGGCGACATTTCAAATCCTCATGAATACTGTTTTAAGGGACTTTATTAATCAAAATTGCGTAGTTTACTTGGGTAACGTCCTGATATTTAGCACGTCGTTACACGAGCATATCAAAGCGATAACGGAAATTTTTAAAGTTTTGGGAAGAAATAAATTGAAAATTCAAATAGACAAGTGCAACTTCATGAAAAGGAAAACATAGTTTTTGGGGCACATAATTACCAAAGAGGGACTAAACCCAAATCCGGAAAAAATTAGTATCATCGAAAATCTAAAACTTCCGAGGACTGAGAAAGATCAAAAGTTTCCTTGGATTTACAGATTACTATCGTAAGTTCATCAGAGACTATGCTCAAGTGGCACAACCCATGACAAAGTATCTTCGGAAAAAGGCTAAAATAAATATAAAACATCCAACTTATATAGATACTTTTGAAAAATTAAAAACCTTGATTTCATCGCATCCAATATTACGATTTCCCGATTTTAGTAAGGCATTTCAGCTTACAACAGAAGGCTCTAATTACGCTATAGGTGCCGTTTTGTCTCAAAATGGACATCGTGTATGCTTTGTGTCAAGAACACTTGACAAATATCAAACGGAAATACAAATTCGCAGATCAAGACGATAACATTGATGATTTGATCTTAGAGAGACAGTATGGAAAAGCTGAAGAGATCATAAAAAGTGGATTACAAGAAAAAGTATTAATCTCGAAATTTAAGATAGATGTAACAAAAAGTGATGGTTTAACATTATTGGGTACTTCCTGGTTGAATGACCAAATTATTAATTTTTATACATTCTTCATTCTAAGATTATTAGGAAACAGATACAGTTCAGTACGAAGATGGACGCGAAGAATTGATATATTTAGTTTTGATATCATACTTATACCAGTACATGTATCATAGATAATGTACATTGGGCAATGGCAGTAATAAATTTAAAAGAAAAGTTGATAAAATATTATGATCCTTTAGGAACACCGAATCAGAGAGTTTTATCTAAAAAAAATAATCGTTAGATAAAAGAAAGGAACAATTCGATACAGAAGCGTTTGAGAAAGAAAATGTAACAAATGGCCCTAGACAAAGAAACGGGTATGATTGTGGAGTATTTGGTTTAATGTATACTGAACATATTACAAGAAATGTTAAGCCAAGTATAGAAAACAAATACTTGTTGAAATACTACAAGGAAACTTATTAGTTTAGTTATATTTTAACTCTACGGTATTCGCTCTTTTGATGGAACTTATTTTACAATTCATGTCCATTATACTCGTCATGTTATTCATATATCCGACAATGACAACGCTGACTTTACAACGAATTGTTACCAACAACGGATACACAACAATTAATATGGGGCAAACTGAAATAGTAGCAGATACCAAAACCATACTACATCTTATAAATATTCACGATATAACAAAAATCGTTTTTTTCATGAAACGATACATCAAGGAACTAAAATTAAATACTGATCCTATAATTGAAAAGGAAGTAGACAATTTTTGTGCAAAGTTAGCGACCCTGAAACCATTTGATAGGGAGAAACGAGGATTGATAAATTTAGGTGGAACAATTCAAAAATGGTTATTTAGTACCACGAATGACAATGATAGACAGGAGATATTAAATCATTTGGGAATAATAGAGCAAAATCAGGAGAAAGAAGTCAATAATTTAAATAAACGAATTGAAATTAGTTCTTATTTTAAGGAAACGTTCTCTATTCTAAAAAAATTAATAGAATCAGACAGAAACCGAATTAACAAAACATACCAGCAAGTAGTTCAGAATGAGAAACAAATTATCTTCAATCAATTAAAATTGGACCAATTCCTAAAATTAGAGATGTTAAAAGAGAAATTAGATCATATTATTGAAAATATTGCATTGGTAAAACACGGGATTGTACACCCCAGCATGCTTAGTGCAACCGAAATCAGGGCAACAAAACTTGACTTTTATAAACTTAAGAATATAAGAACATGATTATTAAGACATGGTACAGACAGTATAGTTATTGCTATCGAAATTCCAGATACACAAGTTTGTCAATCTCAAATTAATAACGGCGATACCAAATGAGCAAAATATGGAAAATATGTTTGACGATGAATATGTTGTGGAAATCAATCAAACTAAGTATCAATTTAACGATTCAATGTGAGAGAGAATTGAAACCAATACAAAATTGTATAATAAAAAAATAATTGCAAGTTGCAAGAAAATAATGATGTTGAGATTAGAAAAATTGACGAAAATACCAAAATTTGTAAAAATATGATCAATCAGCCATTAGAAAAAACAGTTGGGTACAAGAACCATCTTCTACGAGAAAATCCTAGGGGAAGTAAAAAACGCAGTCACCAATATTCCAGAAACCGACGACTGTGAGTTAATAAAAAAACAACTAAAGTTACGTTATCGTCCAGAAATCGAGCCATTCGAAATCTACAGACAAATCAATAATCTTAGAGCAAATTCTGTTAGCGTATTAGTTGAGAAAGCTCAGAAAATAAAATATAAAACTGATGAAGTTATTATATATTACAAAGATGAAACATATATTAACTTAGGGAATGTAAATTCACTATTAGAGAATACAATTAAAGAAATATGTCAAGGTGCATTATTAGATAAAATATATGCTGAAAATGATATTGATACAATTATAAACATAATGAGATCAATACATTTTGAGAATGAGTGTATTAGACCAGAATTTCGAAAATTTAAAACAAATAATCCTTACCAAAAATAGAAACAAACATAATTAGTCCAAATTCACAGACTACAAATCATAACAAACATGACAATTCAGGACATTACAAACACAGACCTTGCACAGAGCAAAAATAAAACCAAAGCAAAACTCAACTTCAAACAATCAAAACAATAATAACAAATTACAAATGAAATTAATGGTAATAGTGAAGATTTTTTTTTTGGAATTAGCCTCGGATGATTTACCACTCATACAAATCACAATAAATAAAGAAAAATACATTGCATTAGTAGACACAGGATCGTCTTTCAGTATAATTCATGACAAAATCCAGAATTTCAAAACAGTCAAAAAAAAAACCCTGTACATTTTTCCACAGTTACAGGGAAAGATGTAATTAATTTCGAAATACATACACCAGCCCTTATTGAACTAAATCATTCAGCTGGTGCAATGATTAGGTGGAAAGCCAAACGACTTACTAACAGAAAATACCAATTTATAATAAGTATGTATCCTCTCAGTAAACTCGATTCAATTATTAACCATACCAAATACCATTATTTTAAATAGTCAAACAATTAACTTTTTAAATAAACCAAATTCAGAAAGACAAATACATACATTAGAGAGAATCAGCGGTAGTTATTTAGAACGACTTAAATTAAATCACCTTAATACCGAAGAACTTGTTGTGTTGTTGGTGGAAATTCTACACAAATTTAATAAGTTATTCTTTAAACAACATAAACTTACGACTTCACCATCAATTTTACACGAAATAAAAACTACAATACGCAAATTAATTCTAAACTTTATAGTTACCCGCCCAAGCACGAGGAGGAGGTACGAAAACACATTGCCGATATGGAGTCATAGGGCATAAAATGTAAGAGTAAATCGAGATACTCCAGTCCATTAATTGTTATACCGAAAAAAGCGGACAACTCGGGAACAAAAAAGTTCCGTATAGTAGTTGATTACCGGGAACTAAACGAAGTCACTATAGATGACAAGTTTCCGCTACCAACTATCGATTCTATACTTGACAAATTGGGCAGGACTCAGTATTTCTCGACACTCGATCTATCTAAAGGATGTCATCAAATCCTCATAAAAAAGGAGGATAGGAGGAAAACAGTATTTATTACTCCTCATGGCCTATATGAATTCATTAGAATGTTTTTCGTCCAAAGACTAATGAATCATATGCTGAGAGACTTCATTGACAAAACCTGTGTGGTTTACCTTGATGATATATTAATTTTTAGTATGTCTCTTCAAGAACACATCAAAATACTTTCCAATATTTTTAAAACCTGAGAAACACACCAATTAAAAATTCAGATTGATAAATCCAATTTTATGCAAAAGGAGACGGATTTTTGGATCATGTTGTCAGAAAAGACGGGCTTAAACCGAATCCAGACAAAATTAAAATAATTGAACAAATCAATTTACCAAAAACATGAAATACAAATCAAAAGTTTTTTGGGACTAACTGGATATTACAGAAAACGTATACGAGACTATGCAAAAATAGCTCATCCCATGATCCTAATTATATAGAGGAGAAGGTCTAAATTTGGCCCCTGCTGGTATTTTGGCCCCCTACGATTCTACGCGACACAAAACAGCCACAGATAAAAACGCCACTGTGCAACAACCACAATCTTAACAGCTGTTTTTTCATGTATCCATATGTCATTTAAATGACAAATGGTAGAGACAAATTCTAGTTTCTGTTCTTTGTGTTCTTCTAACTTTCTTCCAAGAAGATATTTGTTGTCGGTATTCCTGTAAATGTGGCATGTTTAAATGGTGTTTTGTGCTAAAAAGTTTTTACAGGTTCAGCAGTATTACATATCAAGGTAATGCTGAAGCACGGCTTACTTTTCGTTTTATTTTTTGCTTTTTTTTTCTGTGATTGCTTAAGTCTAATATGGCCTCCCGTTCGGTTTCGATTATGGCCTCCGGGGGCCATAATCGATGTTTGAAACACAAAAGTATTAAAGATTGCTGTATTGTTTCCTATAGATGCCCCGGAACAGCATTATGTTAACCGTAGCCAAAAAGAGAGAAAACATGGGACCCGGAACAAATGAAAACAAGTCGGGAAACCGGAAGCTGGACGCTTCAGGTTTTGTGTATTTCTTAATACGTAGCACGTAATATATGCATGTCCACTTTCGGGTGATATTGACATTGATAATCTTCAATTTTCAAAGAAGCAACAACTTCGACGTATTATAAATTTGCGCGATTTCCATCAAACTTGGTATGATCATGCTCTACATTATAGCCTACATCACTGCAGAATTTCGTATCGCTAGGATGAATTTAAGGGGCGTTTCCAGCCAATTACAAAAAATTATAGTAATATACTATTATTAACTTTCTTTGAACGGATATCGGTATGAAAGGTATTTCGGAGCCAAGGCACCATATAGTGGCAGCCTACTGATTTTTTTCAGATTTTTCGGTTTAGTAGTTTCTGAGAATGGCCCCCTTAAAGAAATGATCACTTTCAACCCCCTGCACTCCCCACGTTTCCAAGAAATGTCAAAACTAAGACCGGCTTCGAAAAGTACTAATCGAGACCTTTAATTTGATACCCCACATGACTATATTTGATGAAAAAAAATTTTACACCCCCCTTTTGCATGTATGGGGACCCCCCCCCCCCCCTTAAATTCAACGTAAAAGGATGTAACTCACTGTATGTGTGAGCGTTCACAGTTCCCACCTTTCTACCAAATTTGGTGTCAATCGCTATAACCGTCTCCGAGAAAAATGCGTGTGACGGACAGACAGACAGACGGACAGACAGACGGTAAACCGATTTTAATAAGGTTTTGTGTTTACACAAAACCTTAAAAAAGCTATAGATGCAGTCAGGAGTAAGACGATGGGTTACAAAAAAGGCGTAAAAATGTTTGGCGTACCGAGGACTACATTAAGAAGGTTGGTGCACGATCTAGGAGAGTCTGAAAAAATTGTTGAAAAACCGCTAGGCAGGAAAACTGTACTTCCACCTAATATAGAAAAGAAACTCGTGGAGTATATTCTTCTAATGGAAGCGAAATACTATGGTCTAACACGAATAGATGTTAGGCGAATGGCCTATCAGTTAGCTTTGAAAAATAACATACCCAACAATTTGACAAAGGAAATAGCAGGGCGTTCGTGGTTAGACCTTTTTCTACGAAGACACAAACACGAACTTTCTTTAAGGAAACCATTAGGAACATCTTTTGCCCGTGTTCAAGGCTTTAACCGTGAGGCAGTAAAGGAATTTTTTGAGATTTTGAAGGCGGAAATGGAAAAAATTCGATACCCTCCTGATCGCATTTTCAACGTTGACGAGACCTGACAATCGTTCAATCTAAAGTTCCTCAAATAATTGGGAAGAAAGGCAAAAAACAAATAGGTGCTTTAACTGCTGCGGAACGAGGATCATTGATGACCGTGGTTTGCTGTATGAATGTTTCCGGGTTTTTTATACCACCCATGATGATTTTCCCCAGAAAAAATTATTCCGATATACTTATGAAAGGAGCTCCGCATGGTGCTATCGGCAAAGTCCACCCATCCGGCTGGATTCAAACGAATTTATTCACCGATTGGTTTCGTCATTTTCTTTCTAAAACAAATCCAACTAAGGAGTCGCCTGTACTGTTAATACTCGACGGGCATTACAGCCACATTCGTAACATTGAACTTCTGGAGTTAGCTCATGATAACTATGTAACAATAGTTACTCTTCCACCTCACACCACGCATAAATTGCAGCCCCTGGATAAAACCTTTATGGGGGCACTAAAAACCTATTATAGTGAAGAAATCCGAAATTTCTTGTTGCATTCCGATCGGTTGCTTAAACCCTACGATATCGCCGAATTGTTTGGTCGAGCCTATCTACGAAGCTCAACAGGAGAAATCGCTGCCAATGGATTTCGCGTCACCGGAATCTACCCCTTTAATCCGCAGATTTTTTCTGACGCAGATTTTTTAGCAGAAGCTCAAGTTTATAACGATGAAAACACTTCCGAAAACCGCCCAGGGAGCAACACACAGGAAAATTTGACTGCATCGCAAAGAGATGAGTTGTTGCATCATCAGTTAAACATCATAGTTTCACCAGAAATTATTCAACCAATACCAAAACCTAAAAATAAAACTTCGAATCGAGGGCGAAAACGTACCACACCAAAAGTACTCACTTCTTCTGCATATAGAACACACCTGGCAGGTACATCAAGTGCTTCAGATGGAAATCAGAATCCTGACAATATCCAAGTCGTAGCCGTGGAGGGAAAACCACTGTCTCAGATGAAAATCATTTAGACACACAATCCGACAGCTTCGACGAAGGACCTTCAAATGATAAAATACCAACGAGCTTAGATGCAGAATGCTTATTTTGTGATGCAAGGTATTCAAATGATCAACAAGGGGAGGAGTGGATTCAATGCCAGGGATGCAATTTATGGGCTCATTGCGTTTGTGCGGGAAACGAAGGAGATTATTATATTTGCGATTTTTGCCGATAACTTTATTTTATATGTATTTTATCTTTATTTCGTTTTTATTATGTTCATTATTATTTTTTTATTAATGGATTTACTTAATTTTAAGAAAAGAAGGTCATTTATTGTTTATTTTTTACTTAATTGTTAAGTTTTGGAGAATATTTTTTAAAGAATTTTTCATACTTCCAATATGGCCCCTTGGGTGCCATATTACCCACACTTTACATCAAAACCAAAATTTTGGATACGTCGAAATATACGATTTTGTTAAAAATATATGGAATTTTATCATGTTTTTTCCTTACGAATCAATGACCAGGAGAATATTGAAATGCATAGCACATGAAACTTGACATGCCGATCTTCATTTTTCTTTTCATGCTCGAAAAACAAAAGGGGGGGCCACATTTAGACCTTCTCCTCTAGATGCTTTCGAGAAATTGAAAACTCTTATCAGCTTTAACCCTATTTTACGATTCCCAAACTTTCATAAACCCTTTCAATTAACGACAGATGCTTCAAACTATGCGATAGACGCTGCTTCTCGAACTATAAATTGTCATGAAAGAAATTATTCAGCAACTGACAAAGATTTTCTTGCCATCTGTAAAATACTGTAAAACTTATCAACATTATCACTGCTTACTACGTAATATTTTCTCCCATATACTGTACATTCATATGTATCTAAAAGTACAGGCCTACCAAGTATATGTAAATTTTGTATAAATTAGGAAACTTGAATTGAGAAATATATAGTTCGTAAGAATTATCAAAGGTAATCACGACGAGTTTAATTCTTGTGGAGTTCAAGCAATTGCTGCTCCCAAAATCACACTATGTGTTTAATTCTTGTGGAGTTTAAGCAATTGCTGCTCCCAAAGTCGGTTAGTCTGGAGTTTGGCACTTTAGCTGCTCCAACTTTCCATAAACTCTAATAGAGAGAAGGTAAGGTAAAGAGGCTGGGATCAGAGGAACTATTAGTGGACTGGCAACATCACACATCATTTGGTCAGTGAATTACTTTCGACCATATCTGTATGGTAATAGATCCAAAATCTTGACAGATCACCAACCGATAAATTACCTTCATGCAAAATATAGAGGCAAAGATCTGCCATCACGACATCAAAGGTGATTATTGAAACTAGGAGAGTATCAATTTGGCATTGAATACTTCAAAGGAAAAGAGAATAAAGTTGCAGAGTTTTTGATTCGAATTGAACAACCAAACAGAAGTGATCAGCAATCGGTCAAAACAGACAGTCAAACACATTCATATTCAAAATTAAATATTATGTGTAACATGGAAGATAATGATGATGTTACAATGACTATTGTTCACTCTGCAGAAGAGGAATTGTTAGATCATATCCCGATAAAAGAGGACATTGTAAACAAGTTCAAAACACGAATCATTTTACTAATTTGAGTGATATTTTAAGGAGATACATAAGAAAAAGGAAAAACAACAATTTATTCTGAAATATCTGACCACAAGTATACTACAGTACAGCAAAAGTTAAGAGAGATGCTTTCCAACGATGGAAGCATTAAATTCATAAGACGTTCATACAGAGCTCGAGATATTGACACTGAAACAGAAGCGGTCAAATAAATTTCATTGTACCATGTACGCGAAAGCATGCATTCAGGTATACAGGAAACTTTCAATTCTAGTAGGTACAAAATTTTCTATTCAAATCTTCTCGAATTAATTCAGATCGTTATTAATCAATGTGAGGTATGTCAAGCAGTGAAATATGACAGGAACCCAATTAAACGAAAGTTTAAAACCTCAGAAACCGCAACAGATATTAACCAAATAATTTATGTTGATATCTTAACAATTATGAAGCGTGACTTTTTAACTATTATAGATAAATTTTCAAAATTGGCTCAGCGTACTATTTGCCAGACAAATATCATATAACTATAATAGAAACTTTAGAGGAGTATGTCAGGTGCAATGCCACTGTGAGAAAATTTCGTTCTTACAACTCAGTTCCCATAACAAATCTATCTTCTAAGACAACAAACAAATGTGCACAATCAAAACAATGATCTCATAACATTCGGCTACAAATTGCAACCTAGCATCTTACCCATCTGATTATAAATATAAGCTGCTTGTTTATATTTGCGCATTTTCCTTGTCTAGTTCTCGTCTTGTGAAGACAGTATAATCTAATTAGTTAAAATAAACCATAACTATTATATCATAAAACAGTGGTTTTATTCGAAGCTATTGGTGTGTTTTCTGTGTTCGGTGGTTATGGATGGTTGTCAATTGTGAAAGACTTCAATAAAAATTAAAAGATAATACAGCCTAATAAAAATATTGCATTTACGCGCATAACAAAATTAACTGGTGGCAGCGGTGGGATAGTCGCGAGTTTTCCCAAGTGAAATTGTGATAAACTTCACCCGTGACTATCTTTGGAGCGAACTAGGCTCCCAACAAATCAAAAAAAGGTCATAAAATCGCCTTCAACGTGGGAAATTTGGAGAAAGTTCTCCTCTAGAAAACGAGGGCAGGCATCAGGCAGTGCGTCTTTAGTTCGTGGGAAGCAGACCTGCCCAACGGCGAAAATTCAATTTGTGAAAGCTGCCTTCATTTAACGAGGGCAGCCAACAGGTAGCATCATCTTTACTCCGTGTGAAGCGGAAGCTACTCATCGGTGGAGCAACAATCAAAACTCAAAAATATCTTGGGACCAACGCTACTCACTTTGTGGTTACGCAGCAGAATTGCAGTCAGCCTTTTTACAGAATCCTGGAAGCAGAATGTTCCTGACAACAATCCGATTGTAAGTCAATTCGAATAATTTTCTTCACTATATCAATATAAAACAAAACGGAATGCCCTTAGTCCATATCCTAGACTAAGTAAATAGGTTGAAGTGGTGTGTATAGTATACCCATCTGATATAGTATTTTGTGAAGAATCCTAGAAGTGATATGAAATATCGCGTAAAACGCGAAAAGTAAAAACACAAAATTAAGTGTTGACGAGATATTTGAAGACAAGTATCGCGAAACTCTGCTAATAAAACTTGGCAGAAAATACGTTACTTTCAATTTGTTTCGAAATTTTGTGTTTAAACAATCGGAAGAAAAACGTAAATGTCAATTTGTTGACAATTCCGACTCCGACTCTGAATTGAGTGATACGATTACCTGTGAATCCGAATTAATTCCGGTTTTAGAGGATCTTATGCTAGATCAGAATTCTTCTTCAAAAATTACTACAAGTAGCACAGAAACTGTAGGGTACAACGTGAGTTTCGACGATTTGAAAAGTTTTGTTCCTGTGTTCGAGGGTGAAGTAGATGATGCGTTTAATTTTATATACGCATGTGAAGAAGCTATGTCTTTGGCTCAAGGAGCTTTGCAAACTTTACTTTTCAAATACATTTGCACACAGTTGGTGGCAATGCGCAAACAATAATTTTAAATGAAGAATTCGGTAATTGAGATGCTCCTCAAGGCGAAACTGAAACAAATCTACGCAGAATCGCATTCAATGTTGCATTTGCAACGAGAATTATTTAGTTTCAAACAGTGCAACAGTGAAACGGTAGTGTAATACCACCAACATTTACTGGGTCACAATATTAACATCGATCGCGCTCAGATAATTCCATAAGAGGGGCGAATGCATTCCTCGAGGAACAATTGCTCACTGTTTTCATTAATGGATTGAAACAGGAGTTAACAATGTACGTAATAATCCAGAAACCGAAGACTCTTGAAGAAGCTAGTCGGCCTGCTCAAGAGGAGGAACAAAGGTTGGGGTTGGTCAAACCTTCAATGAGAAAGGACTTTACGGATAGAAATGTACCGCGGATTTGTAAAATTCAAACCGATAAAAAGTGTTACAATTGTTGTAAAATTGGGCATTTTCAGCGTGATTGAATGAACAATTTGAGAACAGAAAATCCGATAATAATAAAAACCAAGACAATATCCGAAAAAACAGGAAGGAGAATGGCAGAAATAACTACATGCCAACTCAGTCTCAAAATAACGAATATCGTGTGAATTCATTGGATATAGAGGAAAACCCGTATCTTTTCCTCAGTTTTGAAGGGGAATTCCTAAAATTCCTGATAGACACAGGAACTTCCTTAAATGTAATAGCTGCGAAATTCGTTTTCGAACACCAAGTAAACAAAAGTGAGCTTACAAATTACAAATGTATTAACACGGTAGATGAGACAACTTTCGGTTCTGCCGTTATTTCATTGAGTTACGGAAACAATGAGTTTCGAATACCTTTCCAGGGAGCGACCAATCGTCATTTTGATAAATTCGATGGTATACTTGGAGCTCTTAGTAGAGCACAAAGATTAACTCAATTTAGAGAATTATACTTTGAAACTTGGAAAAAGTATACTCAGATTAACATGTCCAAGCAAAACCGCGTGAGTTAAACATGACTCACCTATTCCTCATAACCTACCCACTCCTCACCCCCATAAAGACACCCACATAACTCTATTATTCCAAGAATGAATTATTCCCAAGAACTGCAACAATGTATCATTTTGCATTAGTTGACATTTTGCATTTAATTAAATCTCACAACCCAAAATAATGTCTTTATAAACATCCGGCCTATCCAGATAAGAATATCCAAATATTGCAAGCAAGCATTCAGCATATTAATATCCACATTTGTTTATCCTAATTGCATCCGCTCAAATAACGTTTTCATTATGGGAATGAACCGATAAGAAGTCAATTAAAGAACCAAATGCAAAGTATATAAAGAAGAACCACAGATAGAAGAGGGTTCTTGTTGTGCTCTTCCTCAAGTAGTTAAGTCGCGGTCAGTGTAAATCTTTAAAGTGATCGAATTAAATAAAGTATTATTTCAAATTGAATAAAGTGTTTTCATTTCATTGGGCCGGTTGCTCAATTAATATATTTTTTTTAATAATCCCGGAGAACGGAATTATAACTGGCGCAGTCGTACGGATTTATGAAGGAAAATCTTCTAAATCTAAAAACAACCTACCTAAATAAAAGTGCTCTAACAAAGTGAATATTCAGTCATAAAAAAGAAAACTTCTTTGACTTATAAAAATATTAACTCAAAGTGCACAGTGTTGTTAATAGAAAATATTTAACAACCCTTGTGAAGAGAATTCACAAGGATAAAACCGAACAGTATTCTTAGACCATTAACCTCTTAAGAGGCTGGGTAAAAGACCTGTTCTTAACAAACAGTAAAAACACCAGTGAATAGAAACAAATCAATCAACTATGGTAGACCCACAATTACCATTGCAACTACCATTCCAAGAGCTTATCAAAGAAACTGACGATTACCAGTCTATACCGGACACAGCACTGAATACTCACTGAACACCTGGATCGACGAAGTGAAAACACTATTGGCTTTGACACAACCCGGAAACGAGCAATCTTACATCTTCAAGCTGATACTTCACAGAATTCAAGGAGCAAGTTAGCGAACAAAATTGGCAGAACATCAAAGCAGCTTTAATCTTCACCTTCGGCGTAAATGAAAGTTACAGTAGCATAATAAATAAAATTCATAGGGTGAGTAATAGTAATAGGTCTATTGACGACATTTATACCACTCTTAACTCTTTGTCAAATAAACTAAATACAAAATTTATCCAAGACCCACAACAACCCATATTGAATTTAGCCCTATCAGAAACGAAAGTCTGGTAATTAATAAATTCAAGTCATTAATTCCTGAATACAAAGCATAGTTGTTAGAAATTAAAAATTGTATCACATTAGATCAAGCTTACAACATATTATCTGAAGTTCGTCAAAATATTGACAATGATAATCAACCACGTAATAACAATAACAACTACCATAATAACGCGCGAACCAAAATCAACGTAATAATAATAATCGACCCAGTCACAATTACAATAATAAGACAGACACAGACAAACAGATAACAGACAAAATTTTAATCAAAACCCTCGTTACAACAATTATAGGTTTAATAATAGAAACAACAATAACATACCTAATAACTACAATAATCAAAATACCCATATTAGTCAAAATCAAAATAGACAACAACACCACTACCATCAGAATAATAGAACAGAGTCTATGCAAGTAGCCAACTCCAATCAGTATCGTAGAAATAATTAATCAAGTCCAAGAATCGATGGATGTAAATTTTCAGGAAACAGCCTCGGAAATATCAGAAACTTGCTACCAATAATTAATTTGAAAATAGAAACGGAGACCATTCCTGTTCTATTCGATACAGGATCTTCTACATCAAGTATAGATGGAAAATATTGCAAAATTGGCGAAATAAAAGAATTAGAAAACCCCATTCCAATCTTGGGACTAGGAGATAAATATTATGTAAATCAAAAATTAAAAACCAATATGCCACTCGAGTTTAATCTCCCTAATAGTCATAAAATATTATGGAACGTTATGGATTTCCAAAAGAAGAAATTCAAAGCTATAATAGGACAAAACATACTGTATCCTCTAAACGCGAAATTAAATATAGGAGAAGGGAATATTGAAATAAATAACGTTAAGTTGTCTTTCAACTATGCGGTACCTGATGCGATAAATCATCAAACCGAGTTGGAATCCAATACTGCGACTAGAAACAAGTTGTTCGAAAGTTTGAACAGTGAAGAATCGAAAACATTAAGGAAAATATTCAAGGAAAACGAGGATACAATGAAGGCGATAACTTGACTTGTACGACTCAAACAAAACACGAGATCGTAACAAAAACGAATAAACCCCTGTATTCTAAAATTTATCGATTTCCCCAAGTACATGAAAAGTAAGAACCCAAATAGAAGACATGTTGAAACAAAACATTATCCGCCCTTCAAATGCACCACATAATGCACCTATTTGGATAGTATCCAAAAAGTTGGACAATTCTGGCAAAACTAAGTGGAGAATAGTCATCGATTACAGAAAATTAAACGATGAAACAATAGAGAATAAATATCCAATACCGAATATAGAAGGCATCTTTGATAAATTGGGAAAAACCCAATACTTCACAACACTAGATTTAGCTAAAGGCTTCCACCAAATTGAGATCAGCGAAAATGGTCGTTTCAAAACAGCCTTTCTACACCACAAGGACATTACGAGTTCAAT
Organism: Hermetia illucens; assembly: GCF_905115235.1. Classification (NCBI taxonomy): domain Eukaryota; kingdom Metazoa; phylum Arthropoda; class Insecta; order Diptera; family Stratiomyidae; genus Hermetia; species Hermetia illucens. Next base: position 63,294,909 of record NC_051850.1, on the reverse strand, counting down.
CGGATGCCCTTTGGATTAAAAAATGCTCCTGCTACGTTCCAGAGAATGATGAACGAAGTTTTGAAGGAACACCTCAATAAAATATGTGTTGTATATCTAGATGATATTCTAATATTTGCAACTTCCCTGCAAGAAATGCAAGTTAACATCAGAAAAATATTCGAAATACTCCGCAAATACAAATTAAAAGTTCAGATCGACAAATGTAATTTTTTTGCTAAACAAACCGATTATCTAGGTCACATACTATCAGTTGATGGAATAAAACCAAACTTAGACAAAGTAAACATAAACCGAAACCTCAAAATCCCAGATACACAAAAGAAAATAAAATCTTTCTTAGGCATCACAGGATATTACCGAAAATTTATAAACAACTATGCAAACACTATTGCATCACCATTAACAGACGCCCTAAAGAAAACGAACAAAATAAACATAAATGATCCTAAATATGTTTCAGCCTTTGAAAAACTCAAAGATTTAGTAATTAATTATCCTATACTACACTATCCCGAATTTAAACAAAGATTCGTCCTAACTAACGATGCTTCAGACAAAGCAATTGGAGCCGTCCTATCGCAACAAGGACATTCTATTTCATTCGCGAGTAGAACCCTCAACGAACATGAACGGAACTATTCGACAATAGAAAACGAGTTACTAGCCATAGTATGGGCTACCCAGTATTTTCGACCTTACCTGTATGGAGTAAAATTTGATATCAAAACAGATCATAGACCCCTTGTTTGGCTTAACAACCTAAAAGAACCTAATAGTAAATTACAACGTTGGAAAATCAAACTGAACGAATATAACTTTGATATAGAATATGTAAAAGGAAAAGACAACAAACTTGCTGATTTCCTCAGTCGTATTAACGCAGATAATCATGAAATAAATATGTTAGGAGATGATGGATATTACGAAGTAATAAGTGATAATGCAACAATACACTCCGGGGAAGAAGACCAAAACGATCTTATCCCAATTAAAGAAGGTATTGTTAATTTATACAAAACGCAGATAGTAATACTAAATAAAAAGAAGAAATAATCCGAAACTATTAACAAAAGAAGGAAAATATATATAGATAAAACAGATATAAATAATGGAAATCTAGTAAAAGATATATTAAGGTGATACATACTAGAGAAAGGAACAGTAGGAATACACTGTGAACTAAGGGACAGTGAATCGAACAAAATCCAACTAATAATTGTCAGTCTATATTCTAACAATAGTAATCTAAAATTTATTAAGTGTACGAACAATGCCGTAGACCTCATAACAGAAGACCAACTTCTTGAAAAAATCAAAGAAACTCATGAAAAGAGTAACTACAGAGGAATCTTAGAAAACTACGAAGAAATAAAAAACAAGTTTTACTTTCAAGGAATAATAAAAGTAATAACCAAATTTATAAACAATTGCGAAACATGCAATCTGGCCAAATATGATTAAACCAGGATTTTGAAATTTCGGAAACAACAACGTAAACGAAATAGTACACATTGATATATTTCAAATAGGAAAGAAACAGTTTTTCACCACAATAGACAAATTTTCCAAACACCTCTATACGAAGGAAACCCTAGACAAAAACGCAATTACATTTATAAATCTTCTTAGAGAAAGAAATGCAATAATAGGTAAACCGAAAAAATTAATTGCTGACAACGAATTTAACATGGTAAACATAAAGGAATATTTAAGGAAAGAAAATATAGAAGTACATTTTACATCACCAAAATCACATACCGGAAACGCTGATATGAATAGATGTCATAATTCCTTGACAGAACAAGTTAGAATCCAGCAATTACAGAACCGGAACTGAAAATCGAAGAAAAAGTCCTTGAAGCAACAGAATATTATAACAATACTATACACGGTACAACACAGTACAAACCTGTAGAAATCCAACAAGGCCTAACCAACAAAGAAAAATTGTACAAAAAACTTAAAAGCAAAAAATGTAAATGGATAAACTATCAGAACAGGAAACGGGAAAAACAACCAGAGATCGAACAGAAGGAAATCTATATTAAAAATTATGCAAATGAAAGACACAAAGAGCAACCAAAATTTAGGAAAGTCGATATAATCAAAGGTAAAAACGATGAAATATTATTAGTCAAAAATAACAGAATCCGAAATAAAATACACCCAGAAAGAATAAAAAGAATAAAGAAACACACTAACGTAATCGAATAATCTAAAACAGAGATAATTGATGAACAAAAACTAACTATTGAAAAAGCATTAAAGGACCGCAGAATGAAACATTAATAACAAAATTTGGAGTAAATATAACTAGAAAAGACATTAATACATTGAGAGATAATACCTGGATAAATGATCAAATTATAAATTTCTATCTGAACCTTATTGCTGAAAGAAGTAAAGAACAAGCAAATCACCTACCAAAGGTATATGCAATGAATACATTCTTTGTGCCCCGTCTTCAAGATAAAGGATACAATGCAGTAAGCTGTTGGACACGTAAAGTAAATATATTTTCATTCGACATAATATTAATTCCAATACATGTAAATCAAAATCATTGGTGTATAGCGACAGTAGATCTAGAGAATAAATCCATAAAATACTACGATTCATTAAGAGGAACAAACGATGAAGTACTAAAGATATTATCAGAGTATCTTGAAAAGGAATCATTAGATAAACATAACCAAATTTTTGACATCACCCTTTACAAAAGTAAACATAGAGGACACACCAAAGCAAGAAAATTTAAGCGATTGTGGAATCTTTAGTTGTAAAATAGCGGAATACATAACTAAAAACGCCGAATTAAACTTTACCCAACAAGACATTCCTCAATTTAGACAAAAAATGATATTAGAAATATTAAACGGAAAACTATTCTAATATTACAGCGACCAATCCTATGGACAACTATAATATTCATTCTACTAACATTCAGTCAGATAACAAGCGCCGAAATAATAATTGAAAACGTAAAATCTGAATCCGGAATAATTTTAATCAAAAAGGACCCAATTAGACTAATAAAAGACCACCGTAGAATATACCATAAAATAGATTTGGAACAATACGGAAAAGCTTTAGAAGAAGTCACTAAAGTTATAGAACAAAACCCATACACCCTTGAAACTATAAAAACCATAAAAGGAGAACTAAAACTATTAAATCTTAACAAATCCGAAAATAATACTTCCAAACCTAAAAACTTAAATAGAAGGAAAAATTCCAAAAAACCGAAAACTATAATCCCACAAACTATGTCAACATCAGACCCATTATTCGACATATGCAATTCAGCATTAGGACAAAAATCTGGATTTAAAGATATCTGTAGCTATAATATCAGAAATAGAAGAGGATTAATAAATCCGATAGGTAGTGTATACAAATGGATATTTGGACTAATGGACAACGACGATTATGAAGAAATTACGGAACACCTAAAAATAAGTGATACTAATAATCACGTTATGATAGAATCAATGAATAAACAAATCGAAATAAATAAAGCTTTCGAAAATAATTTAAATAAAATTGTATCTAGCATCAACCAAACTAACGAGCAATATAAAAAATTAACCATCGATATAAATAATGCCACAAAACAAATAAACGAAATACTAACAACAATTCTACTAAATCATAATCTAGATCTGATAAAAGACGAACTTGAGAAAATAATAAATAATGTAAATTCAGCCAAAGCAGGAATAATGACTAGATCAATATTAACCTATGATGAAATTGATTCCCAAAGGATAACTTTTGAAGAACTAAAACAAATAACAATAAATGTTTTAAGCAATGAAGATAAAATAATATTTGTCGTCAGTATCCCTATACTCACTCTACCATTAATAACATACTATATAAGGAAAATTCGAAACTATAAATCAGAATATTTAAATATAAACATTAGCGAAGTAATATTATATAACAACCAGTATTATGAAACACAAAAACATGTAAAGTTATTAAAAACCACATTAACCTGTAAGAATCTTAACTGTATTCCAAAAATAGACAATAATGAAACAAAAATGGAAGAAATAGAAAAAGGACTTGTCTTAATAACAAATATACACGATAATATTAAACAGAACTGTAATGAAAAAGCATACCACCTTGATGGAAATTATATCATGAGATTTAGCAATTGTAAAATAGAAATCAAAAACAAGACATATACCAATACGGCTAAAGAGTTTCAACAAATATTAACTTTAAATCCAATTAAAAACATTACCGACTTTAACTACGAAGTAAATTTTAAAAAAATACAATTGGAAAACATAGAAAATCAGAAAAAGGTAGAAGAAGTGAAATTTGAACATAAAAAAATATAATAACAACAAGTTCTACAGTTGCAATTATAATTATAATAATGATCCTTATTACCATAGTATACCTATATTGTAAAAGGCAAAAAACATCAATAAAAGTAGAAATAGATAAAGACGTAGAATTATCTAAAATCAAAGACGTCAAGACTAACGTCAATTTTAAGGAGGGAGGAGTTACACATTACTCATCTATTCCTCATAACCTACCCACTCCTCATCCCCATAAAGACACCCACATAACTCCATTATTCCAAGAATGAATTATTCCCAAGAACTGCAACAATGTATCATTTTGCATTAGTTGATATTTTGCATTTAATTAAATCTCACAACCCAAAATAATGTCTTTATAAACATCCGGCCCAGATAAGAATATCCAAATATTGCAAGCCAAGCGCATTCAGCATATTAATATCCACATTTGTTTATCCCAATTGCATTCGCTCAAATAACAAATCATTCTTTTCATTATGGGAATAAACCGATAAGAAGTCAATTAAAGAACCAAATGCAAAGTATATAAAGAAGAACTACAGATAGAAGAGGGTTCTTGTTGTGCTTTTCCTCAAGTAGCTAAGTCGCAGTCAGTGTAAATCTTTAAGTGATCGAATTAAACAAAGTATTATTTTAAATTGGTTGAAGTGTTTTCTTTCCATCGGGCCGGTTGCCCAATTAATATATATATTTTTTTATAAATCCGGAGAACGGAATTATAACGCAGGTGGGCAGTCACTTTAATCAAATTAAGAACGTAACTATGTTATGTCCAACGGTGTACCGATATTAAAGTAAATAAAGTTTTTATCAAATCAGAAATTGTACAGAGTGAAACGCGTCATACAAAAAAAACTTCAAGTTGTCCAAAACAAGATTTTGAAAATAATGTTAAATAAGTCTATCTACTTTCCTACCGCTACACTCCATCAGGAAGTTGATGTTTCAATGATAGCAAACCTTATTCGTAAAAGAACAATTGGCTTTCAAATGTCGTGCCTAAATAATATGAATCCTCTCATCAGGTTACTATATCAAAACAGTTAATACCACTTATACATGTGTTTGCTCTGAGCTTACAGTTGTGAGAATAGTCACCCTTCTAGCTAGTTTGTAAATTATCATAAGTTGTTACAAGCAAGGTTGTTGAAGTTTTCTAAAATGTGTTTTCAGTGACTTCATTACCCCCTGAAACATTGGTTGGAGAACTCCCGTAGTATTTGAAGGAAGAACGACTAGTTTTATTGCTTTTAAATCTTGAATATTCGGATGAGCTGGATAGCTATCCAAGAGCTCTTTTTTTCCGAATAAGTTTATTGTCCAATCGCGCAATAATTAGCATTTTTAAAACATCGAGGCCGTTCAGTTTTGCCAATAATCGCAAGTCTAAATTTTTCTGATTCAGTCATATTTGCTGCTGTTGCATCATTCTAAAAAATAAACCGACTTCATCTGTTTTGAAAATTTCTTCGTCTTTGTACCCTTTTCTTAAATTTGGCCATATTGTGGTTATTCAATCGTTACAGATCCGTTCCGGTGCGTCTGCTGCTTCCCCACTATTTTGCCAAAAACAATGTTGTGCCTCTTTCTAAATCGTTCTGTTCATCCAACGGTGGACTCTTCAAATTCAAGTTGTCTAACAAAGTCGACCGCTTTTGCTTGTAACATAGGACCGTTGATGGGAATATTGCGGCTTCTTTCAATTTTAAACCATTTAAGTAAAACATCGTCTAATCTAGATTGGTTACAAGACCTAACCTTTTTTACTTTTACCGAAGTCGAATTGGTCTCATATACACTCTGTATTTTATCACGGCCCTTTCAAATTGTGGAAATGGTTGAACATGCCACTTAGAAATGAGATACCATGCATGCATATTTGTACCTACCGCATATTTATTTAAAACTTGCGTTAGATTCTTTGTCAATGCTGTCACTCGACTCTCCAGCTTCCAAACGCCAAATAATTGCTGTTTTTTCGGTGATTGTAAATGCTTTTCTTCTCGCCATGTCGACCTCGTTTTGGACGAATTAAATGAAACTGAATTTTACTTCAGGAAAAAGTATCAACTCGCCTGATTTACGGTACGAATCGCTTCACCCAAGGCTCGTCACCACCCCTCAGTGGGTTAAAAAAGGGGCCGTCCACTAGCCGCGATACGATGAGGAACACGGTACAGAGTAACAACATTACCAGGAGCTCCGTCCGAATGGGCGACCTCATCTGACGATTCCAGCAGCGACTTAAACCCTCATTCTTTCGTTTACGATATTTTAATTTGTTCATTCTCTTTCGTTATTTGTGTTTTGAAACAATGAACGATACATTTTCTACTTCAAACACGTTTTTCAATGGTTTTCCCCGATCCCGATCCTAATAACCCCGTTTTGCAAAAAATAATCTTTTTACCCTCTCTTCTTAAAACGTCAACCCCAATCAAAACAAAAATTTCACTCTTCAAAGTATCCACCGAGCCCAAGAAAATTGATGCCAAACTGATCACTCAACGCAAAACTGAATTGATTGCATACGTTCCATCGCGCTGGCTTTTTATAACCCGGCAGATCCCCTAATTTGATGATTCCAGGGCGTTTATTTACTGCGCTCATGAATCCGTCGTTCTAAGATTCAAATTCAGCCAATTCGTCGCTATAAAAGGTTGGTCGTAATATCCGATGTCGTTATGAATGATAAGTCACAGATACAAAAGTACTCTCTCTGGCCGGGACTTTTGAAATTCCTCATAAAAACGTCGTTATATCCGATGTCGTTATAAACAACATATACTGTATATAGATATATTCTTTGTTCATGCATTTTTTAATTAGCATATGTACTTCTCCTGTAATTCATTTAGAGTATACTCAATTTGAAATAATAATGCTAAGTTGCACTTTTTTCATTGAATTAATGTCGAGCAATATTTACTGATTTAACAACAAATCAATAATGATGAAATGTTATACAGAAAAAATATATATAAGAAAAGAATACCACTACCCACTATTTGGTGCCTGGGCTCTGAAATACCTTCCATACTGATATCTGTACAAATAACGTTAATAATAGTATATTACTATAATTTTTAGTAATTGGCTGCAAATCCCCCTTAAGTTCATGTTAGCACCATTGAAATTTCGCAATAATATAGGGTATAACATAGAGCATGACCTCACCAAGTTTGGTGGAAATCGCACTATTACTAACAAAGTTATAATACGTCAAAGTTGTCGTTTCCTTGCAAATTCAAGACTATGAATGTCAATATCATCCGAGAGTGGATATTCTCACATAATATATGCATATATTACGTGCTACGTACTAAGAAATACAGAAAACCTTTCGTACCTGAAGCGTCCAGCTTCCGGTTTCCGGACTTGTTTTCACATCTATAAATAAGAGGAACTACACCCGAGAACAAAAAACTGGCCGTAATCGATTTTTTTTTCAAATTGGAATTTCTCTTTGTAGGGAATTCTTGGAAAATTGCTGTGATAAGTTCACAAATATTTTGAGGTTTCCCTAGCTTATTTTCTTGCACTGGACATGTGTTTTAAAGCTCAGTTGATGTGAATGTTTTTTGAAGTAAGCGTGTTTTGCTTGATAAAAGCATGCCTAAAAGAACGCAGTTGTGATTAAGTCAAAAAGATGCTATTATTGCATCGGCTAACCGTAATGTACATTTTCATCAAATAGCACGTGAATTAAAGTTCAATTAAAGCTTGGTACGTCGGTTTTTGAAAAAATATCGTGAAACAGATCAAGTAAAAAAAGTACCATTCCAAGAGCTTATCAAAGAAGCTAGAGGATACCAGTCTATACCGGACACACCAGTGAATACTCACTGAACACCTGGATCGACGAAGTGAATACATTATTGGCAATGACGCAACCCGGAAACGAGCAATCATTCATCTTCAGGCTGATACTTCACAAAATTCAAAGAGCAGCTAGCGATGCAATTCAGAAAGTTAGCGAACAAAACTGGCAGAACATCAAGGCAGCTCTACTCTTTACCTTTGGCATACATGATAGTTATAGCAGCATTGTTAACAAAATACACAAAGTGAGTAATAGCAATAGGTCTATTGATGACATTTATAGTACATTAAATTCTCTTTTAAATAAACTAAATACCAAATTCACACAAGATCCACAACCCGTAACACATACAGAATTTAACCCAATTAGAAATGAAAGTCTTGTACTCAATAAATTCAAGTCACTAATTCCTGAATACAAAGCATATTTATTAGAAATCAAAAATTGTACTACATTAGATCAAGCATATAAAATATTATCTGAAGTTCGTCAAAACATTGATAATGATACACAACTGCGTAATAACAACAATAGTAACAATAATTCACAATCCAATAATTCGCGTAAATACGGTAAAAATAACTAAAATAAATATTGCAAAAATAATAAATAAAATAATTTCAACAAATCAAATAGTCCAAACGATAATAACGAGAAAAGATACAATAATTCCTCTAACAATGATCAAAATCCTCAACAGTCTCGTAATAACTACAACAATAACGGACAACCTTATAACAACAATTATAAGAATAAGAACAATCGTATAACAATAACTTTAAAAATCAAAAACAATATAATAACCAAAATAATAGAGTAGAATCTATGCAAGTAGATAATTCTAATATTTACCGTCGGAATAATCAAACCGAAAAACCAATGGAAGTAAATTTTCTAGAAACGGGGTCTAGTAGGTAAATATTATGTTACAAGCAAAAATAAAAACCAATATGCCTCTCGAATTCTAACTTCCCAATGACCATAAAATACTATGGAATATAATGGATTTCCAAAATAAAAACAAAGTATTTTGTACCCTTTAAACGCAAAATTAAGCATAGGAGAAGGGAATATCGAAATAAACAATGTCAAACTATTATTCAGCTACGCGGTACCTGATGAGATAAATCATCAAACCGAACTTGAATCAAAAACCGTAGTTAAAGACAAACTATTCATAGAACTGAATAGCAAGAAATCGATTGCATTGAAGAAACTATTTAGGGAAAACGACGATATTTTCTACAATGAGGGCGATCCTTTAACTTGTACAACTCAAACAAACCATGAGATCTTAACCAAAACGAACAAACCCTTATACTCCAAAATCTACCGGTTTCCTCAAGTCTATGAAGAAGAAGTAAAAACCCAAATAGAGGATATGTTGAAACAAAACATCATCCGTCCTTCAGCTTCACCATATAATGCACCAATTTGGATAGTACCAAAAAAATTAGACAACTCTGGCAAAAATAAATAGAGCATAGTCATTGACTATAGAAAATTAAACGAGGAAACCATAGAAGATAAATACCCGATTCCAAATATTGAGCGCATCTTCGATAAATTGGGGGAAGCCCAATACTTCACAACATAAGATTTAGCGAAAGGCTTCCACCAAATCGTGATCAATGAAAACGATCGACACAAAACAGCCTTTTCAACACTCCAAGGACATTACGAGTTTAATCGAATACCCTTTGGCTTTAAAAACGCAACTGCTACTTTCCAGAGAATGATGAACGAAGTAAAATATGTGACGATTATTTAGGAGACATCCTATCAGTTGATGGCATAAAACCGAATCCCGATAAGATAGATATTATAACAAAAACTCAACATTCCAAATACTCCAAAAAGAATTGAATCATTTTTAGGCATCACAGGATACTATCGTAAATTTATAAACAACTATACAAAAATTGCAGCCCCACTAACGTTGAAAAAAACAAAGAAAATAAATATTGACAACCCTCAATATATTGCAGCTTTCGAGAAACTTAAAGACTTAATAGTAAATTATCCCATTTTACGATATCCCGATTTCAAACAAAAATTTGCTTTAACTGCTGATGCTTCAGAAGAAGCCATCGGAGCAGTCCTATCACAACAAGGACATCCCATTTCATTTGCGAGTAGAACACTCAACGAACATGAGAGAAACTATTCGACAATAGAAAAGGAACTCGTTTCCATTGTATGAGCTACCGAATATTTCAGACTCTACCTATACGGTGTAAAATTTGACATGCAACTTAAATGACAGTAAATGGAATACAGTTCAACTATCAATCGTAAGTCTATACTCTAAAAATTCAAACTTGAAATTTATCAAATGCACAAATCGCGCAATAGATCTTCTAACAGAAGAACAGTGCTTTGAAAAAATCAGCGAAATTCACGAAAAAAGCAACCATAGAGGAATCCTAGAGAACTATGAAGAAGAAAACAAGTTTTACTATCAAGGAATAATAAAACTTATTACCAAATATATGAACAACTGTGAAACATGTAATTTAGCTAAATATGATCGTAAACTCGTTAAACCCGAATTCCAGCTATCAGAAACACCGAAAAACATAAACGAAATAGAAAAGGAACTCTGGATAAAAACGCAATCAGGAGGTTTAACCTTAGAGAAAGAAATGCAGTAATGGGAAAACCAAAGAAATTAATCGATGACAACGAGTTCAACATGATAAATATAAAAGAGTACTTGAGAAAAGAAAATATAGAAGTACATTTCACATCACCGAAATCACATACCGGAAACGCCAATATGAATAGATGCCACAATTCTCTAACAATAATTCATCCTGAGAAAATTAAAAAGTATACCAAACAAACTAACCAACCGGATACACTTTTAACCGATCAGCAAAAACTAACTATCAACAATGCATTAAACCAAGGACCTCTGAACTAGACTTTAATATCAAAACTCGGTATAATTGTAACAAGGAAGGATATTAATACATTAAAAATAAACAATTGGTTAAATGATCAAATTATTAATTTCTACTTGAATCTGATCTCTGAACAAAGTAACGACAAAACAAATAACCTACCAAAGACATGCGATGAATACATTCTTTGCTACACGTCTCCAAGAAAACGGATATGAGGCGGTAAGCCGTTGGACACGAAAAATAGACATATAGTTCATATCGATCAATATCATTCGTGTATGGCAATAATCGACTTGAAGAATAAAATCATCGGATACTATGATTCATTTGGACAAAGTAATACTGAATTACTAGAAACATTAGCAGATTATCTTGAGAAGGAATCAATAAATAAACGAAATCAACCTTTTGATACTAGCACTTTCACGAAAGTACACGTTATAGAAACCCCGAAACAAGAAAAGGGAAATGACTGTGGAGTCTTTAGTTGTACCATAGCGGAATATGTAACCAGAAATGCAAAATTACACTTAAAACAACGGGACATTCCTCAAATTAGACAAAAAATGATAGTAGAAATAGTGCAGGGCAAACTGTTACCGTAAGCTAAAAAAAGAAACTTTCAAAAATGTTACAGCATTCCCTCGTATGGATAATTACCATAATCACCCTACTCTTGTCCACTCAAACAACTAGAGCTGAAATAACAATCGAAAAGTAACAAGCCGTTATAATTTAGAAACCATAAAAACCATTAAAGGAGAATTAAAATTACTCAGCTTCGATCAGTCAAAAAATAGTACATCCAAATCAAGAAATTCAAAAAGAAATGGGAAATCTTTCAGAAAATCAAGAGTTTTTAATCAAACCATACCAACTCCAGATCAGTTATTTGAAACATGCAACTCAGCTTTAGGAAAAATGACAGGATATGCGGAAATTAATTGTATAATTAACCCGATAGGTAACTTATACAAATGGGTATTCGGATTAATGGACAACGACGATTACGAAGGAATAATAAACAGATACAAATAAATGAAGTATTTCAAAATAACCTAAATAAAATCGTATCTAACATAAATCAAACAAATGACCAATATCAAAAACTAGCTAAAGATATCAGTAATACCACAAAGCAAATAAATGATGAAATTGACTCACAAAAATTATCCTTTGAAGAACTAAAAGAGATAACAATTAGTATTCTAACAAAAGAAGGAAAAGTAGGGTTTGTCGTCAGCATTCTCATACTTACTTCACCAATTATTAACATATTACGTTAGAAAAATACCTAATAATAAGTTAGAATTTTTAAACATAAGTATAAGTGAAGTAACATTGAACAACGAATATTATGAAATACAAAAACATGTAAAGCAATTGAAAATGTATTATCTTGTCAGAATAAAAATTGTATCGCTAGAACAGACAACTATGAAAATACAATAGAAGAAATAGAAAAAGGATTACTCCTAGCAGTAAATTTGAACTATAACATAAAAAAGAATTGTAATGAAAACCTAAAGGGGAATTATATCATAAGGTTTAGTAATTGTAAAATAGAAATTGACAATGAAGAATTTCAACAAATACTAACGTTAAATCCAATTAAAAATATAACCAACCTAGAATACGAAATAAACTTGGGAAAAAAATTCAATTAGAAAACATAGAAACACAGAAGAAAATAGAAGAAGTAAAGTTTGAACATAATAAAAATATAATAACAATAAGCTCCACTCTTGCAATCTCAATAATAACTCCGCCGAAGCCGGTCCCAAGCCCGGTTGTGAAAGGAGGAGGGATGGATAGCTTCAGTCTGAATGGCTGTACGCCACCGCAGCGTCTCAGGGGGTAGGTGAGGAAAGTGCAGGAACTTTACAGACTTGCAGATTACTCACTAAGGAAGCTATCTACACACCTGGCAGCTAGGGATAAAATGCACCACCAAAAATGAGAAGAAGGAGAAATTTAAGGTCCGGTACGGATAACCGGCGGGAGTCGTCTGACTTGGTGACTGGGTCGGGCTCTCGTAATGGACAGCACGGCGTCGAAACCGCTAGTCGTGGGGCGGTTCGACGTCTAGGCGCCACGACGACCAGGAGCACAGCTCCGCCTGCTGCAGCTGTTTCGCCACAACCTGTGGCGACCACTTCAGCAGGTTCGCGTAGGAAGCGGATGAAATGGACTGAAGAAATGAACCTCTTCATCATCCGCTCCTACTACGAAATAACGGCGGGGGCGGGTACAACATCTTACCGCCCCTTGTTGCACCAGAGATTCGTCGAGCGTTTCCCGCAATTCGCGCACGTGACTGTGCAGCGAGTCGCAGACCAGTACCGCTTTATTACTCGCAGCGACACAATCCCGGCCACCATCAGGGAACGTGTTCGACTTGAAGTCATCGGGGAAACTGGTGACCGAGAGTCGATGGGGGCAGAGGCGGCGGCATCAACAACATCACGCCGCACTGCAGGCAACAGGTTCAGTACTCGCCGAAGCACTCTTCTCCACCGTCCAGCTGAGGTTTCCGCTGAGGTTCGGGACGAATTCCAAAGAGCGTGTATAGAATTCTCGGATATGGATCCTTTGCATAGACCAGGCATTCCCAGGCTCTATGCATCTCCAGCAACTCCGGGAATTCTATCTCAAATCAATGATGAGATTGCATCTCGACTGTGTGCTGATATGTCGCTGCTGCAACTACAATCACTTGTGTATTGTGGTGCAGTTGCGGCTATCAGATTGCACGGTCAGAAGATTCGCTTTCGTGTTATTGGTTTGAGTGACAAAAGAGATCCACCATGGAAAATTCGTCTGGAACGTCGGCGGGACTCACTAAGGCAGGACATTGCTAGACTGATTCAGATCAGCACTGGCAATGCCAGCCGACGGGTGAGAAACAAAGTGCAGAGGGTTTACCGGAACTATGCCATCCCCTGTGAGACGCCCGTTGTTGAAATTCTGGACACACTAAAACAGAAACTTTCTGTCATATGCAGTCGGTTACGGCGGTATGGCGAAAGTTATTCCAGACGTGTCCAGAATGCAACATACGCGAGGAACCAGCGGAGCTTTTTCAGATCTCTCAACGAATCCCAACAGAGCGCCCAGACAATACAGTTCTCGGTGACGGAAGCGAAAGAGTATTGGGGTGGACTTTGGGGGTTACCTGCCCAGCATGCTGAGCATGCTGAGTGGATCACCGCCGAAGGCACCCGCCATGCCAATACACCTGGCATGAATTTCGCGGATGTTACCGAAGAGGAAGTTCGACGAGCCATAAACAGCTCGAAGAACTGGAGGGGCCCAGGTCTGGATCGGGTGCAGAATTTCTGGTATAAGAAATTTACCAGCGTACACAGTCGGTTGGCACGCAGTATAAATGAGGTCATGAGTCGGCCGGAGGAATTTCCACCTTTCCTCACTGCGGGGATTACCTACCTTATCCCTAAGAAGGACACGGTGCAGGACCCCGCAGACACAAGACCGATCACTTGCTTACCAACCCTCTACAAATTCATCACGTCCATTATTAGTGGAAGGATCAATGCGCACCTCGAGACCAACAACATTCTATCCGAGGAGCAGAAGGGCTGCCGAGTTGGGTCAAGGGGTTGCAAAGAGCAACTCATTATCGACTCGGTAGTTGTAGGACAAGCAACTAGAGGCCAAAGAAACCTCTTCAGTTGCTATATCGATTATGCCAAGGCTTTTGATAGCGTTCCGCATACCTGGCTAATCGACATCCTGCATCTGTATCGCATTGATCCGAAACTAATAAAGTTTTTGGCGACAGTCATGGAAGGGTGGCATACCACCTTATCAGTCCGTACATCTGAGGGTGCTAATACCTCAGAGCCCATCCGTATTCGGAGGGGCATCTTCCAGGAGGATTCATTGAGTCCTCTTTGGTTTTGTATGGCACTGAACCCCCTTTCATGGCTACTGAATGATGCTAGAGGGCATGGTTTTGCAATAAAATATGGCCTACGTGCTAAGTGCGAACTGACACACTTGATGTACCTAGATGACATCAAGCTGTATGCTGGTACTGACAACCATCTTAGAAGTCTGTTGAGAATAATAGACATGTTCAGCCGTGATGTTCGGATGGAGTTTGGATTAGACAAATGTCGAATCCAAGCCATCCGCAAAGGTCATCACGAGCCGCATGCCGGACATAGCATTGGTGACCTCCACATCGAAGCTATGACCGAGACAGACTTCTACAAGTACCTAGGAATTCTGCAAGGAACCCATGCTCGAGTTGGTGATCTGAAGGAAGCTCTGCTGTCCGAATTCCTGCGACGTGTAAAGCTGGTGCTGAAATCGCATCTCTCGGGGAAGAATAAAATAAGCGCGTTGAATGTATTCGCTATCCCTTCACTGGCTTATGCATTCGGAATATTGCCGTGGACGAAGACCGACCTGGAAAACGTCCAGCGGCGGATACGGACAACTATGTCCAAATTCCGAATGCATCACCCAAAGTCTGCCGTGGAGCGGATGAACCTGCCTCGTGACATCGGAGGTAGGGGCGTGGTTGACGTGGCGGCACAACATCATCGCGAAGTCGACTCGCTGCGCGCTTATTTTTACAGCAAAGAGCAGGCGAGTCCCTTGCATGCGGCTGCCTGTAAGGCAGACTGTGGACTGACTCCACTTAACTTGAAGGATCGATCTTTCAATCCTCTGAGTGGGGTGAAGTCGGACCAAGAGCGGATCGAGGAATGGAAGTCGAAGGCAATGCACGGTAAACACGTGAATTGTCTTTGGCAGCCATTTGTCGATTTGCATCTGTCGAACAGATGGCTGTGTGCTGGGGAGCTCTTTGCTGAGACGGAGGGGTTCATGTGTGCCATTCAGGATGGCGTGGTCGCCACCCGAGCTTATAAAAAGCTCATCATGAAAGAACGGGTGGAGAACGACCAGTGCAGAATGTGTGGTTCGGCGTTAGAGACGTTGGACCATCTCATTTCTGGCTGTACTGTTATGGCACCGGTGCAATACATCACCAGGCATAATGCTGTATGTAAGGTTATCCATCAAAACCT
Organism: Hermetia illucens; assembly: GCF_905115235.1. Taxonomy (NCBI): domain Eukaryota; kingdom Metazoa; phylum Arthropoda; class Insecta; order Diptera; family Stratiomyidae; genus Hermetia; species Hermetia illucens. The sequence goes on along the minus strand of NC_051850.1, from coordinate 63,278,768 downwards.
TGCATACAAGCATGGGCTGATCACGGGGACATGTCCGGTTTACCGATATGAGCCGCAAGCAGTACTTGATAGTTCTGCTTACAGCATGTATTGGGACCGGCAAGTTCTGACTGATCGCCATACCGCACACAACAAGCCTGACGTACTGTTAGTTGACAAGACGGGTCGCTCCGCGTATATTATTGATGTTGCTATCCCCCATAATAGCAACATTGAACGGAAATACGTGGAGAAGAAATAAATAAATAAACTATGAACCATTGGCTCGGGAAATCAAAGAAATTTGGCGTCTCGAGCGGGTGGTTGTAGTTCCCATAATATTGTCAGCTACAGGTATTGTACCTAGATCCCTCACGGCTTCCCTTGATGTCCTGGGACTTTCGCACAGTCTGGTTCAAACCATGCAGAAGTACACCATTCTGCATACGTGCTCGATGTTGCGGGGAGTACTGGACGGATTCTCCCACTGACCTACCACCGGCCACCACCACCAGTGCCCCTTTAGTTTTTAAGTAGGTAGGATCGTCCGAGCCTAAATGCTTGGCACTTAGTGCTAGTATTAGGTAAAATCCGGCATCTGCCGAGATTGTAATAACTCGGAAATAATTTCTATTATTATAAGGTACCTTTATTGTAGAAAACATGGCACTTCAATTAAAGTAAACATACAAAAAGATCTAGAACTATCCAAAAATAAAAGCCGTCAAGGATAACGTCAATCTAAAGGAGGGAGGAATTACATGTGATCTACACACTCCATCAACCCTTCATCCCGACAAAGATACCAACATAACTCATTTGTTCCAAGAATAGAATTATCTCCAAATTGCAACAATGTAGATTCATTATTAAAATCCATATTTCATAAACAACCGGTCATCAAACTGAAGCAATATTCATAAACCGAAAGCAAAGCATATCCGTTGATTATCAATATCAGCACAATTTAATTAATACCCTTTCGATTGTGGGAATAAATAGAAATAAATCAAAGATCTTAAGACAAGAGTATATAAGGAGCAATAAGAGGCAGAAGGCGTTCAGTTGTCTTCAGTTGAGTTCAGTTGCGTGGAATAGCGTTCAGTTCAGAAGTGATAATTGTTAGATGAAAAGTTCATTAATAAAGTGTACTATTCTATTAACAAAGTGTTTCATTCAGTTGGGTCGGTTGCCCAACTATAAAATATATTTTTTGGGATTTTGCGAAAAGCAAAATCATAACTCGCGTGCTGTGGAGAGAGTTTTCGAATCAACCTATTCAAGACTTCAGATTACAAGTTGCCTATAGCTTATTTGGCTATACAAACAACTCAGCAATTTGATCGAGACGACAGAGACGAATTCCTTGATGGAGCACGAATTTTGACAAAAGATGCATACGATGATGACGTATTGTCTGGAAAGGATACGAAAATAAGCTCGAGCGGCGATCAATCAACTATGGTAATTACTTTGAGGAGATGGTTCCACACTAGTAAAGGGGTCAGCAAATAATAAAACTAATAAATACTAAACTAATAAAGCACCTTACGGCAGATATACAATTCTGTGAAGATAAACCAGATCAAGTCATTAGGCCTTCCTTCGATTCCCGTAAATTCTCGGATTGCTTTCACCTAAGACAAGGAGCATTAAAACAGTCTTTCAAGAGATGTGGCCGAAGAAATTAGCTTGGTATGATAAACTTCCAACCGAAATAACGACTCAGTGGAATGATACCTCATTTACTACCACTGAAAAAGTTATAGATACCTCGTTAGATTGGCCACAAGGCTACTGCGACGCCTCTGAGAAAGGCTACGGTACTCTGTGAGACAGTGGAAGGTTGCAAGCATCGAACCTGCCATACGAAAGGAAACATTCCCTAATTTTACTGCATAAAAGCCCTCTGGCAGACTGTCATAAGCAAGGCTCATTAACATAATTTACACGGTGGAAACACTGATCCCAGAGAACATGAGGCCTTCCGCCTGAACTTGGACAAATAGTTTTAAAACGACTTTATAAATATCGGAAACGATAACTAATCTAAATCAGGCAACAACTTTGCCCCTGAACGGACTAAAAGCTGCGTGAAGTTTCATCGACAAAAGGCTGAGGCAGCGAAATAATTAATGCATATGTTGACCAAAACTGACATTAGCCGTATTCATAGCAGTATTAAAACGTACCGTTGCAAAGAGATCATGATAAAACCACATATGATGTCGTTGGCGAAATCATTTCATTCATGTCAAATCTGACTGCACAAATTGAAGCATATCTAAACGCGCCCCCATTTATAGCAGCGACCAAAATGGGCTCAATGGCAGTCAAATATTGAGCTAGAAATCCTTGTGTTAATTAGAGACGAACAACAGCTAGATGGGTTCTGGGAGGAGTGATTGAAATACACTTTGGTCAAGATAGGTTGACTCGGATGATGCTCGTAACATTTTAAAGACGATGTTCCTCATCTCCATACCGTATAATTTCGTCGGAAAAAACAAGAAGGCAATTACATATTTCCACAAAATTGCGGAAGTTCGATTTGGCAAGAATCAATGGAACATAGTAGTGTACTATTGGTCTAGTTACTGGAAGAAATTTCAACGAATTCGAAAAGCAATTCGAAACTTAAGACAATTATGTGAAACTAAAGGTACGACCCCATTTACGCTACGCAACCCGACACTACATTCAACACAACTGCCGAGATGCGGCATGCCTATAATGCACTAGCGCGGCAGCCAACTGCAAACAACTGAATGTTTTGACATTTTACCAGGTGGATTTAAACCAAAACTGGAATGACACGCGATGCTGCAAAATATTCTCTGCCAGGCAACTAAGCCGAGTCGCGTCGCTTGGCTGAATGTCGCGCAGCGTCGCTCAAGCGTGTATTGCTGCCAACAAAACCATATCAAAATATTTTAATATTTAGCGCAGTTTGTGGCTGCGTCGCGTAGCGTAGATATCATACTTTTAAGATGAATAGGTCAGATCGCTACAAGTTACTTACGCAAAACCACCAAACAATGCAAGCGAAGCCGAGCGAATGGATGAAACCTACCTAGGGAGAGTTCCACTCATGGCGCTAATATATAGCGATATACAGGGTCGAATGCGTGTAACTAGGAAAGTGTTGTACTTAATATTCGAATTCCACTAATCAATACCGAAACATATTACTTATTTAAACTAACTCCGAGATCGATTCATTATTCCCGTAAAGCCCTATACATCAAACCGTCCAAAATAAATGGCAAAAGAGATCGTTTCACACCATTATAAGATTACGATGTGAAGAGCTGTACATTGCTTTCCAAATACTTTGCTATTATGCGATAATAATAAGCAATTAATGTACAGTCTTAAGTCAAATCAAAGCCGCTGTGAAAGATATCCCGCAGCAACGAGAAATTTCTCCTTTCTGTGAACTTCATTCGACTCTGCCATCAATGTTATGAGTCAAACTAAAATCACCAAACAGCTGGATATTTTTCCGCCTCAATCAAACAAGGTTCGAAATATATTGCACCGATTACTCAAAAAGCCTGTTATTGATGGAACTGAAATACTGCAAATAGTCAGATTCCTAGTAGACTTATCGCATCCATCTTTCCTGAGAATGATATAATCTCAGTGTAAACCAAGTTACTAGAAACAGTAGAGACGTCCAACTGTTACCTCTTCACAAATGTTTCAACGATTGTTAGCAAGCCACACTGAACTGTTTTTTCTCTATAGTTCCTCTTTATTATAGTTTTATAAAATTAATATTAAAATTCAGGGCGTTAGGAAGTGCGCGGAAAAGATCATCTGGGAAAGATTTTTTAGAAAGATTCAACAAGATTCAGCAGTCACAGAAACCGGGCTTCTAAGAAAAAGTAATTAGAGAAATGTCAAAGGCGGGAGAGTGTTAATAGGTGTAAAAAAAGTATTCGACATAATATTATTCGCTTCTACTTTTTTGTTTTAAATTTGACAAAACTTGTACTGAGACGTTTGAATTAATCAAACAAGTGTATGGCGATATGTGGTTGCCCCGTGCGAGAGTCCATGAGTAGTTTAAACGATTCAAAGAAAGTCGTGAGGACATCAAGGACGACGAACAACCCGGTCAGAGACATTTCGTGTTTACAGCAAGTAATATTGAAATTGTGCGTGAATTTATAACAAATGAGCCAAAATCGTCGTTGCGACACACGGCAATGGAATAATAATATCAATATATCAAAAATTCACTTCATTGAATTTTGACGGAAAAATAAGGACTCAGGAAATGTTATGCTTTGATCCATGCAAAAATTCACTGATAACCCAATTCAACATTGTAACGACTTAATCAAAAGTCGAAAAAGGATAAGCTTCAAGTACAGCATTATTACTGGTGACGACACGTGGTGTTTTCCATATAACCCCAAACAAATCATCAAAATGAAGAATGGAAACACCCAAGTGAGCCAGATCTGAAAAAATCCGTCGCGAGCTGTCAAAAAGGACGACGCGTGAGGCGTGAAAATGACAATGACGCGTGCAATACCGTGAAAATGACAGCTGGCGCCGTTGCACAATTATGCGCCGGCTCATCGTTCGACACTTATCACTGATTTTCCGACAAAAGATCAACCACTCCCCTTATACTCGTGATTTAACAGCTGACAGATTTGACTTTGGACAACTACATTTAGCACTGAAAGGACAGCGCGACCTAAAAATTCTTTCAACGATCCACAAGGAGACTATTTTAAATAAAAAATTATTTTTGACAATATAAATGTGTTGTTTTTGAAAAAGTTTATTTTGAACTAGATTTGAAATTGGTAATAACAAATCAAAGGTATTTGGCCTACACACCCATAGAGCATAACTCTGTTTTAGACTTATTCGTTAGTGGCGAGGATGTGAACATATAACAAGTCACAACTCAATGTGCACTAAATTAACCTCATCTGCCGGTGCTAGTGGCAATTAGTGAAGAAGAGGCCATCCTCCACAGTCCTAATAAAATGTGACTAATCTTCAAGGATACAAATTGACAAGAATTTCAAAGTCTTCTTGACGACGGCGTCTCCTTTAATTGGTGATTTGGCAGCAACATATACTGGCAATATTAATCAAACTCTTCAGAAAACCACGCACAAAGCCCATATAGATCAGGGATCATGTTTCCTGTAGCTTGATTCCAAGACACAAAATAAGATAGGTGACCGAAATATATTGAGAAGACAGTGGCAAAGGAATCGGAGTAAATAAACTATGCTATGAAATCAATAAAAGAATATTAGTACTAAGGAACACTAAATGGAGCGCAAAGAAAAAGGTTCAGTAAAATGCTGGAGGCTACATAAAATCTTCAAACGGAAGGGAGATTTTCAAATATCACCATTACTCAACAGAAATAATACCAACATCAAGTTGAGACTGTTCTACATACATCACAAACGAAGAACTTGGTCGGGGCACAGTTCTGCCACTCGTATGTACTGGAATCGGAAGGCGGAAGTGGCAGTGGATAGGTCACACATTAAGGTAGAGCGACAATTGCTGGGGGCATTTAGCACAGAACAATAGAGAAGAAATGCAGGGATCTCAGCAAATCGTGAGGGGAGCTGAAGCGGAAACCGCAAACGATGGCGATAAATGGGGTAAACGACAACCATATGAATATGAAAGACATTCGCAAAATAACCAACGTTTCGAGTGAAAATTGTACTGAGTACGGCTAAAAGACGGCGAACGAATAAGAAGGTGAAGTGATAACTAATATAATAGCGTCGACACTGTTGGCCGAATGAGAAGGATTGATTACAATGAACGCAACGAAAACAATGTTCCCTAAAGAAATATTTTCGTAAATCATCGGAGAAATTCCGCTTCTTGCTAGCTATGCTATGTTTTTCTTGACGATATTTTAAGTAATGCGCCTCCTGAAAAATTCAACCTGTCATGCTTCGAATCTAACGGCGGGACTCTGGAAGTTGATAGAGTATAACAAACCTAAATAGTGCTCCCAATAATCACACCACATAGCATCGTATACCTTCAGACAGATTTTCTTCAGATAATGGGGAACAAGAAACCCGATGACTATAGATTAATTCATTTTCTTGCAAGCATGCCAACGCTGAGATTCCTGTAAATTTGAAGGCTTAAATATAAAATCGCATTATAATTCAAAACAGACCTGAATAAACACAGCTTAAAGTTTCCTTTATTCGTACGCTAGCTGTACAAAACGCATATATATATCCTAAACGTCACGATATACTCATCCTTTGTTAAAGCTGAACTACGAATTATGGTTTTCGAAACCTTGCCACCATCTTCAGCAGAAAAACATTGCAAAATATTCTTTGGAAATTATAATAATTTAAAAAGATTATTTCTTACACAGAACGTACTTTATTTGAGTCTGCTTATAAATCGCAATTAATGATTTTTTATCACAGTTTTACAGTGTGAACTAAATAATTTAACAACATAAGTAAATTAATCCTTGTATTGACGACATGTAATCAAAGTTATGACCATTCTGTAAGCCATTGTGATTCTGTATAATAAATATTATGACTATAGATATAAAAATTTGAAAACTATTACTCATATTTACAAATGTCTTAACCTGTTTCATATACATAAAGTAGCTTTTGTCAATCTATTAATCAACTTTCTATTTGAGTCCTGAAGACTGCCGCTCTAGTCACAATGGGAGAGATTTACATTTCAAACGTCAAATTAAAGCGTTTTAATCGAAGCGATTAGCCTAGATAAAAATTCAACACCTGTCTACATAATTTAATAATGAAAAAATCATTTTTTTTTTGACAAATTGGTGTTCCTCAAAATCATTGTCGAAATGAGAAATAATTTCCTGAATAAAGTAACTCATAAGCGAACAAGGAAAATCACGGCCACATTTTAGCCACCTCAAATTGTTAAGATGACCCAACAACCTATCATAAAGAACGATATGAATCTTGACTTTCACAAAAATAACTGACAAGTGTAAGGTAGACAGTTCTCAAATAAATTAAATTCAAAACTAATACCAATGAATTCAGAGACCTCTGAAGAAACAGGAATACCTTATATATTTTGCGCATTGAATCTAAATAAATTTACAGCTACACATGTTCACAATTAAATACGTTTGTCACCAGGGAAGGAATTTCGAATAAAAATATCAATCGTAATCCACTCCGTAATACAAATATCGTACTGCTAAGTAAATAAATCTACTCTATGAGGAATTTGCCATTTAATGCATTGGACAACTTAAAGGACATTAAAATGTAAACGGAGATCTTAATGTGGGCTCAGAGTTTGCATATTGTCAAAGCGAGAACAGAGCTGTACCAATTTTTCTGAAAAGTCAGATAACTCCAAAATAAATATCGACGGCTGGTTCATTGTAAGAGCACGTATCAGCGCGAGAATATGTAATCATGGAGCCCAATTTTTAACCGACCAAGTCTAGCTAGAATAGTTTCGACTATTTATATTCCCAAGCGCGCCATTTCGAGAATGCTTCCCAAAAATTTCAAATCAATCGAACATAAACAGACAATGTTATGAGACGTTAAATATAAGGACGCTCCGAGAGTGTAGTAGTCGTCCCGGTTATGAAACGCCAGCCGCCATTCAAAAAGATTATAGGCACAAGAGCCCTAGTCTTGCTTTTCTTCAAAGCAAGAAAAAGGAAAACGTTAGCACTGCGAGCTCTGATCGACTAAATCAAAGCAATAAGTATTCACACAATTGCTGTGTAATTTTAGCCGAATATTTGTACTTGAAATATTCAGATTTTTGCCTCCGCACCGACTATAAACGCTGCCCGCAACCGGCAGCTCCTCCGGTTCCTTCGCCCTTCTAACCCAACGTCATATCCTTTTTTTCATAAAACGCAGAAATTTTCGGCCTACTCAGGTCCTAGTATCCTCTTTCTCTGATTCCATTTCTTTAAATTCAACGCCAGTGGAATGAAGTTTCATTAACCTTGACGTACATTTAAATCTCAAACCTGACATATACCAATTCCCTAGAGATCAATCATGACTTATCCGATTTTTCGTGCATCAGTGGATGTGCATTCGATTAGATTCGATAACTGCAAGTTGTTTGGGAATGCAGAGGTGCCTTGAGATCAACTCCGAAAGCACACAGTTGATTTGCCGGGAATGAATGAATTAAAAACGGAGGGGAATTCGATTTGAAACTACACCGAAGCAAGGAAGTGGAAGTTTTTGAAGGGAATCGCAATAAGAAATTAGAATAAAATAAAACAACATTAGTAAAGCCATTATAAACTAATAACTAATAACTAGAAAAATTTCGCCAGGAAGAAGTAGTAAACAAAAAAATAAATATAGAGTGAAATGGGCTGGTCCTGTTTTAGAACGTTAGCTGTCGTAAACGAAGATCTCGTTGTGGAAGGCCCTAATAAATAAATTCCCGAAATTTTCTTCGGAAAGAGGGAAACTGGTGAACGCATCATTAGTATCTGCCTGGCGTGTGTTTACATCAATGAACTTTTTACCTTTTGTCGCATTTTAATATGGATAGTTTTATTGAGCAAAGAGTTTGTCCGAAATTTTGTGTTGCTAACGAGATTTCATGTGTTGATGCATTGAAAATGATACAAAATGCCTTTGGAGGGTCTGCTTTGTCAAAAGCTTGGGCATACGAGTGGTATAAAGAGGTAGAAGATTTGCCTTGCCCCGGCGGCCTATCTAACATCGACGAAAACGACAAAAAAGTGAGACAACTGGTGCTCGAAAATCTTAGTACCATCTTAAAAGAGATTGTTAGTGATTGCATTTCATATAGAATCGCTCAGCAAATTGTGATGGAAATTTTGTGTATGAGACGTGTCACATCGCGGCTCCTCTCAAAAGACCTGAATTTCGTACAAAAACAACATCGAAGATAACATGATTTCTGAAGCGAATAACGGCCAGACCCTCATGAAATGCATATTTACTAGTAATGAGACGTAAGCCTACCGGTTTGACACGAATACAAGGCAACAATCGACCGAATGTGGCGAGACTTAAAAGCCATTCCTCTGACGGGTCACCACCGATGCATAAACAAGTGGGTGACCTGTGTTGCTTCAGATGGATGTTATTTTGGAGGAGATAAAATAAATTTACCTGAAAATCAAGTCATATAGTGGCAACTTTTGGCAGCATTCTGCAAGAATTTTAATTCGACTTGTTAGACAATTTTCGTTAAAGTAGGGAGAGAGCTTCCTTTGAATAGAATAATTTTGCTGGTGGAAACTCTTAATCATTCTTTTGGATAAGTTAAGAAAGTGAGTCGCCCGAATGCATTATTTGTGTGCCGCGTTATGAAAAAGTTGTCCGAGTTGGACTCGCGGCAAACAATATTTACGTTAGTTTTTAGACAATTAGCCAGTACACTAAAACTGTATAACAGTAGGGCAAATATTTATTTAGGATTGCCAATAACTCTAACGTCAATAATTAAATCCTGTAAAAGGGACAAAGTAGTTTTCTAGCAAAGTATTCGCATGCCTTTTTGGAATGTTCCGTGGGGTATAAAAGGGACGGAGCGCTCTCGAAGTCAGTCTCAGAACAGATTGCGTCGGTTATAAATACGCACCGAAATGTACCAGTTGCTCTATAATTAATTGTGCATAATAATGTGTAATTAAGTGGGAAATTAAAGTCTCCATTAAAGTTATAGAATTGGGTTTCGTCTAGTGCTACACAATCCCGTGTCACGGATCTACGGGAATAGTGTTTATTTCGAGCGGGTGTTGTGGATTACATGTGCATATTCCGATTATAGGAGACTCGGTATTCCAAATAAAGGGGGCTTAGGAAGTCCAAGGTTTTTGCGTAAACCAGTTCTCAGGATTACATTTCTTGCTTGGGCGAACGCAACAGGTGGTCACAAAATCACACCACTTACCACTGTCAAAGCTCAAAACTCTTCATTGCGGAATTTTGAAAAACCGCTAATCTAGAGAAGTTTTCGAGCTACATAGATAACGGCAATTATCTTTAAAAATTGGTTCTTCGAAATTTTTTCATCAGAGGTAAGACTTTTTTGAAATAAAATGCTCAAAATTATATAAAAAAAATATAAACATGGATTTCAGGTTGAAGTATTCTTGAAAAGTCGTAGTTTATCGACCAATGATTTTCTTTTGGATAACGCCCCATGTCATTCTCCTACGATTGAATTGGGAACGGAAAGCGGTAATATTCAAATAATGTTTTTACCCGCAAATGTGACACATTGGTCCAAAATATTATCCGTATTACGAAACTGCAATATCTCAATGTTTTCGTGTCAACAATTGTTGCACAAGGGAATAGTGGAATTGGGGGAAAAGTTAAAAAAAAAACTGATAATTATGATAATTAATGCGATATTAAACTTGCATTCAGCTTGGGAAACAGTTGACCAAAAAGCAATCGCAAAATGTTGGAAAAACATTTGAGCTCCGATTTTGCGGAAGAGCACAAAGAGGATAATATTCCTTTGAGCATTTTAAGTCAATGAACTAACAAGCGGACATCACGACTATGGTGGATTTGCTCCACATTATCGATCCAAGTATAGTAGACTTATCTTTCTTATGCAAACTTCCTCACATTATATTTTTAGGAATCATACACAAGCTTAGAAATTGGATGAAGTCGAAAGCGATTCTAGGAATATGGATGTCTACCAAATATTATCACATGAATCACACAGTGACAGCTCGCAGGAAGAGATAATGGAGACTCGTCACAAAATATCCTCTGCAAAAACGACTTCGATTTTAAACAAGGCACTAGACTGGGCGGAATGCAACGGCACAAAGAGCAATGAAATTATAGCTCTTCCAATTTCACGGCAGAAAGATGTACTTTTACAATTTGAACAACTTTTTCTTCAAACAAAAATTACATCCTTTCTCCAAAATAGCGCACATTTTACTATGTAAAACCTTGTTATAAAAAAAGCAAATCTTACATATTTCGTTTTCTTATAATCACTTTATAACATCTCCCTCAAAATAATGGTTCGAAATAACAAACAAGCTTTTTTGCATTCTACTCCGCCTACTGTATATTCTAATGTTGGAAATTTTTAAATAATGCTTCTTCATTTACTTTTCAAATTATAAATAAATATTAAATATAAAATATAACTGATCCTTCCCATGTGCTTCGATCTCCAGTAGAAAATAATCTCTATACTTTACAGTTTGAGACACCTCAAAGATGACAAAGGTGGGTGAGAGCCTCCCCAGTTGCATCTCAAAAGTGACTGAAGACTGAAGAGAATTAGATCAAGGATGCAATCTGTCATGCAAATCCTTCCCTCTATCATTGCTCGAGAATCCTTTCTGCCTCCAACGCGTGTGTTCAAGCCTTAATTTTGATATTATTATCGATTTTACGTCGATGCACTTTGCGATTTTCCCCATTTCATTTAGACTTTCAGACGCTGATGCGCCGCCAACGCATGATGTATAGGACACAAGTTTTTTGTAGACGACTTGTGGGGGACTGAAGTGTCCCAACTGGAGCCTCCACTTTGCCGAGACTGGTTAAAACGGAGGCATGTAAACGCGTATCGCCAAGATACTTCAGTGAAAGTACGCTGATGATGATGGCGGAACTGCACCATCATCTTTCGCCAAATTTCTTTTGGTTTGCCTTGCCCTCGTAGTTAATCAAAGTCAATCTGGATGGTAATTCTTACCACCCTAACACCGATATTCATTAAAACTTCTTGGTAACCAAATAACAAGTATAAGAAAAGGGTAAATGGGAGAAACAGTTACGCTCCAACGTGGAGGAGCATGTGCGGAATTACAATATTGCCCACTTGTCATGATACTTAAAAGTTAAAATTTGAAATAGGAAGATTCGAAGATGATCTCCAACTAGAAACAAACATTTTTATAATAACAACAATAACATTAGATGGTCATATTTTGAAAGGCGCCAGGCATATTGAACGATCATTGACATTGGTTTGCTTGCCATTTAATACAGCGGTTTGACAAGGCATGCTTCGCTTCGTTGAAAGCGTGCTGAAAAATATAAACTCCAGCACGGGTTAGGCGCAAGGTCATGTGATACCAGGCGTGCAACTTGGTGGCAACAACAGGATCTGCCACAAGTTTCAACTGGAATTTTCTCGTTAATTGTAACATTCTCCCTGATTTTCGGTTTTTGGTATCTGATTGTGAAGTTGGAAAAGGAGTAAAAAGTGTAAGAAGAATCCGAGGTGAACCTATCACAAATGGTTAGCGATGTGCATAATTTGTTAAACACAACTTGCATAGACAGATTCTTTTGTAATTTGCGAAAAAAAACACCTCAACTTTTTGTTTAAGGATTGAGAAGTCCTGACTCCGCATCCACTTTCTATCAAACCGGACTAATTGGAAAGCAGCTTATTTCTACTTTTTTTCCTACGGACCCTTAATTTTTTTTTTTAAAACAAAAAGAAAGACAACTCGCGGTTGAGGCACCATATCGGAGGCAATTTACTCCCGCGTTTTTTTGTTCTGATAGGTTAACTTTTCCACAGATAGTTTTTTAATTGTGAACCCCCACATATGCGGAGGATTACATTGCTCCACGTTGAACTTATGGACGGAAGGAGGGGTCCCTAGACACGTAAAATAGAAGTGCAATTTCTTTATCACCAAATGTAGCCATGCACCAAATGGCATCTGTCATTATTGAAAATACAATTTTCAATTGCGAACTTTTAAATTGTAATTTGGTTTGCTTTTGGTTGAATTTGTGGAATTTCTCGTAATCAATAAGTTAGCAATGTTTCAACAAGCACAATTTTTTTCACTTTTTATTCTTGAAACTTATACTGGCGGGTGATTTTCGCAATATCTCCAAACAATGATACTTTCCATTTAGAAAAATTAAATTATATTAAAATCGGTTGAATGGTTACGAATGAATGAATATGATTTTCATTTAAATTGGGAACAAATTTTGTTAAATGACATCCAATGCATGCAGTAAATTACGTTCTTCTGCCACTTGTTAAGCGGAGTTAAATAGAGGAAATATTTTTTTTGTTAGTTACACACCCAACTCTTAGATTCTAACTCTAAATTATTCTTTCCTGCTTTATTCCATAAGAGAGTGAAACCAAATTTGGGAGCTATACAACCATAATAGGATCCTCATCATACAACAAAGAACTATTGAAATAATTCAAACTTATGATACCCCAAATAGAAATGAAAATTGCAAAGGAACAACCGAAAGCAATGATGGATTACATTCCACGCAAAATGTGAACGTTTAAATTATGAAAGGAGATGATCCACATGCGACACGATATAGAGTAGAGCAGATATTTTCAAGACTGAAAACTTTATTTAACATAATAATATCCAAATGCGAAAGTTATTCTACCTAACTTTGATCGACAGACATTTCGTTGCACTTGTTATAGAAGTTTTTTTCATATGGATTTTGTTTGTTCAAGAAATTTCTTGCTTACGTAAGAATTGAAGATTGATGAGATTTTTATTTGTTCAACATGCTTTGCAAAAAAAGATGTCGGGCAGGATCATCCAAAAACAGAACGAAATATAGAAGAAGAATTTTCTGTGCCCTTGAACTATTGTGTTGACAGTGCGTTTTCTTCAGAAAGGAGAAAAATAACAAATATGTGCACTTTTGTTCTATATAAGGACAGTCGGTATTATGGACATCGCTGCTCCTTGAGGGACAAGCAGTAAGTGCTATAGGAATGTCAAGTACTCCAAGAGTAGGTTATTTTTGGATGTTGCTTTACGAAACTCGTATTCCAGGCGAAACTTTACGATTCCAAGAAGGGAGTTTGTTGTTTTAGTGAGTTTAACTTACTTATGGTTAATAAGTAAAAATAATAATTGTCTCTGGTCTTTTATGGAAAAAATTTATTCTAAATCGTTATTGCACAATTCATATTTTTGAGTCATTATTATTGCAAATTCAACGATGAGTTATTACACATTTTTTAGAGGAACGAGCATGTAAAGTCTTTTATTTTGATACACAATAAGATGGCAAGTACTTCATATAATCGAATCTCATTGGAACGTGGAGCCAAAGTTAGACAGAGGTCAGAGTTGCAGAGCACTATAGGATATGTGAATTGTAAATTTCTTTCAATGCCCACACGGATCGTTAGGAAAGCAATGGATTGATCAGGATGTGATTAGAATAGGAGTGTTCAAGAAAACAACTGTTTGTTCAAAGTAAGTTAATCAGTAAGTTTCCAAGCAAAATGGAAAATATTCAACATTTCGCCTATAAAAAAACATACATCTGCCCCAATAATAGACCAATGAGCACTTATTGAAGAAACACCGAGAAAATGTTATTAGTATACGAGATCATTCGGGAAGCTGTCAATATCTTTTTCTTCAAGCAATTTACTTTCACCACCATTAGTCGATGTTTTCACTTTACGCTGCTCCAAATCATTCGGCGTGTTTTTCAATTGTCGCCAAAAATCAGCTGCCATGAGATCTTGCTTTAAATTCGGACTAATATGAAAATCATTTTTAATCTGACTAGACTCGAATTCTAGGAGTTTAGGAACAGGTTTTTTAAAATGTCCATTCATGTGCCTCTGGGAAGTTTCGGTAAAGTTGCACTCAAAATCGCTTTTATTGCTTGTACGCACAGTTTGCTCTTGAGAAGCTGCAAATTGGGAATCTACAAGTACATTTTCGGAATTGGAAGCTTGATCGGAAGTTGTGTAAAGTTCCGACCATTGATTCAACAAAATTCCCCCGGAATTTTGATGGAAAGTGTTCTCTTTTAATTGCAATGACGACAGCTTACTTTTTTCTATATACTTCTCGTTCTGCTTCAAATTTACCTCCAGGAGAAGGTTACGCAGCTCCTTATCATCAGGTCCGGCACTTATCAGCTTGTCTGACTTTTCGTAGCACGGTTTATATGGATTTGCCATTTTCTCGTAAAAACTATTAGACGATTCCGCTAAAGCGGCTTGAATCTGTTCTGAGAAAAAATCAAACTCTTCTGGCCCTGGATGAGTTTCGATCTCTATTGTGTTGTCCAATAACAAATCGGCTACGTCCAAATAGTAATATTCTGAATTTTTCTGCGGGGCTGGAATTATTGGTTTCGTATCCGAATTCGTATCGGATGTAGTATTGAAGACATCTGGCATGACATCTAAATTTAAACTACCTAGCGTTGAGTCAAAGTCACATTCGAAATCTGCTAGAATCGATGCAGTTGTATCGCCCTTACTCATATCTTGTGCATCATCTAAAGGTAGACCAATGTCCATCAATTCTTGACGAGGGGAATATGCAACATGTAACGTCGATACCTCTTCTTCCTCCAGAACACCCGATTCCGTTTGAGAGCAAGGCATTTCCTTGACAATGCTTTCTCGGAAATCTAACGGTTCTGCTCTATCTTCTGTTATTTCTTCGCATTGAATCGTATCTTCCCCCTCTGCTGCTATTATCCGCGCTTCAATTGATGCGATTATCTTCGCTTCTTCTGGTGATATTAAATCCTCTTCATTTTCTGAACCATCCGTGCTTGACTTTCGCATGTTCTTTGCTTTTATTGAGACAGCCCGCTCGATTGGCACCATATGCATATGTTGTCGAATCTTGCTTTTGTGCTTTTGCAACCACTTTTCCGTGAATAAATCCTTCTTGATGGTCTTAAGCGTATCCAATGCTTCGTCTAAATTACGAATAACATCTAATTCGGAAATTTGTTTGGTATTCTCCTTCAGTTTCTCATATTTATACTCAATTTTATACAATTCATCATTGTCGATGTTCTTGGCCTGCAACTGTTTCGATTCTCTACAGATAAACGAATAATTCCGGCAGTGGGTTATCCTTGAGCATTCTTTCGATGATAAGCACTCGTAGATAAAGGTCATTATAATTTTATTAAGAATAAAATAGGCCTCGACGGTCGGCACTCTAGATAGGCTAGTCAACGCTTTCAGTAGCACATCAATTTCTCCCTCTAATTTCTCCAATTTCATTTTCTGGAGAACCTTCTTCAAATTGTCATCCTCAGGACTCCAGCTGTCAATTGCGAAACGGACATGCTTGTGACTTTTACGTTGTAAACAGTTAGGGTTGCTTTCCGCAAGGCAGGGTTTTTTCTTTTTCGCTTCCGGTTCATTTGAAACGACTACCGTCTCAGGAGCTCGTTTCATATTTATTGGAGGCTTTTTAGAATTTCTTGAGTTAATTTTAACAATGCAGGGTTTAATTGATAAATCAGCTAACTGTTTGTCATCTTTTTCTCTTCCTTGGTCGTTTTCAATTACTTTGTTGTCTGCCGTTGACATTTCATTCTCTATGTCAACTTTCCTACGTTTCGTATCAACGTCCAACATTTCATGGAAATCTGAATCGGCAGATTCACTCTGTGAAGGTTCCGGAGCAGCAGCCGAGGTCCTAGCTACTTCACCAACCAAAGGCGCTAGCTCTAGATCTTCAATGATCTTCCTCTTCCGTAATTTGGTTGTTTTAATATGTTTTTTGATTTGCATTCTATCCCCCTTGAAAACTGATTGAGGCAGTTTTGACTTGGCATTTTCGCTACTAGAGGTAACAGTCGAAACTTTTGTACCATACTTTATTTGCTGATGTTCTTTCGATTGACAACTTGGGACCATGCTTCTTTTTATCTTCTTATGGACACTAACATCCAAACGTCGATCTGTTATATCGTAGCATATTCGTTTCAATTTCGGTGCGTACATAAGCTCTTTTGGACAAAGTCCTAAACTCTTCATCCAAGCCTCCTCTTCTCTTCTTTTGCAATTTTCCATTTTTAGAGTGTTTTCTACGTTTTCGGGTAAATCCAATGATTTACAAATTGTCTTATTGTTCGACATCGAAGATGATTGGAGAGCTTGAAAACGTGGCAGCGAATAGTTTAAAACTAAAGTTTGATTCATAGCAGTCCCGTTCGGAAAATTGAAACGGACAAAGTCGTACGGGTCGTTCTTAAAGTTCAACTGAATGGAAGGTGAAGACTCTCCTAGGCGCCCAGGTCGCCTAGTCAAAGCTGACAAAGAAGAACTAGGAACAATAGACTTCCTTACGTAATTAGAATTCATGAAAGTATTCAAGGCTTCTTGCAGCCTCTGATGATGGGAATGCCTCGTATACTGATTTTCACAATTCAGCGAATTCGCAACAATGCATTTCACTTTTCTGTACATAATTTCGTCAACGTCTACGTATTCCTGACACATGGGCACATTCAGGTCTATTGTAGTTGAAAAATGACTGCATTTCCAGAGTAAAGACAAATGTATAGCCTCATTTGAAATTCTCTGCAAACTAATTTGCAATTTACTTGCACCAGTTAAAATGTCATTTGTTCTAAATCTCGGGACAATCGCTTGTGATCCCAGAACAGGCAAAAGTGCGCTCTCTGAAGCATTTCGTGATTGAATTAGGTCAGTTGTTACAATATGGGGTCGATCTAAGATCGCCATTTTGCAAAGCTCCCCACAATTGGCTTCGTTTATATGTGACTTTCCATTCGGAACATTCGTTTCGTTTATAAGTGATTTTCCATTCGCAACATGCAATTTAAAATTTTTTCGACAAATCGTTAACTTACTTTCGGAATTATCAATTTCAGAATCATCCATATGAGATCTGAATCCTTGTAAATATGAATCGAGATATATTTTAAATAAACTTAATTCCCTTCTAAATGATATTGAGTTTGGAAACGAAAAATCCCTTGACATATTTCGGTTTTGTACGCTTCTAGATCTAAGGCTAGTTAGAGTAAAGGGCTTAAAATAAATACTATTATAATTTTCGTAATTCAAGTTCTTACCTTCGAAATTAAAGTTTATATCACAAAACAAAGCTTCTGAACTGCAAAATACGTTTCGTAAATTCCTAGCATAACGAATTCTACCGGGATAAAAAGGAACTAGAGCCTCAGCAATCGTCGGGAACGCCAGCGTGTCAGCACCCGTTGCAATATCCGCCACATCCTTATGTATTGAGTCCGCAGAATTTGGAACATTTGTAAAGCTATTCTTTAACTCTTCACATTGCATTGCTTCGCAGCTTTTCACAATGATTTCGGGGCTTGTGGTAACTGGTGTGTTTGGAAGTTGAATTTCCTCGGACTGCTCCGCGTTACTTTCCAAAACGGGTACGTTGTCGACGTTAGTGTCGCAGACCTCAATATCCATCAGTACTTCAGGATCATTGCCGGAATATTGAACGACATTTTCTTGCGGTGGTGAACCAGTTGAGTGAGGCGGGAGTGTAAAATCCTTAATGCTCGGTTTTGGTATTTCTGCGACCGCAACATTCGCTTCACAACCGTGAACCCTATGAACATGTTCAACTGGTTGCGGAGACCGCTCGGTATTTAAGCAAGGAATTGCCGAGCTAGACACTTCAGTGCTCGCCACGGAATCTACTCTAGTAATCTCACTATTATTTGTTATTCTTGAGATTTCAGTCTTATGAAGTTCAGGTAGCCTATTAATGTCCAAAATTTGCGCATTATCGGTTGTTGGGTAAGTTTTGTTGGCAACGCTTTCATAAGCCTGGGGAATATACGAAGGAGATGCACAGAAATTCCCCAAGGCCGCATTAAATCTGCTTTTGGTATGGCACGTAGCTGTAGATAAACTGGTAGTGTTACTAACTGTCATTCTTGCCGATGTCGAATCTGAGCTGGTTGGACGCAAACTAGTTTTACTTTCGGGACTGCACTTTTCTGTTGGTTTCTCATCTTCCCAAGGAATTCCAGAGCTCTCCACTTCAAAATTATGTAATTCTTGCGGATTTTTAAGAATATACGGAACATCGCCCAAGCGCGAAATTCGATTGTCAAAATTGGTGGTACTTGAAACCTCTTCTTCTGGGGATTCCGTCGCTTCCTCGTCAGAACTACTCGAGGATTCAATAACAATTACCTGACCCTTCTTCATGCGTGCTTTCAGTTTACTTTCACTGACCGTACTGCTCACATTGTTCTTAGCATTCTTAAAAGGCCAACGTCGAAAATACCTTCTACTTCTCGTAGCGTTTTCACTATGATTATGAACTCGAGATTGGGTCTTATCACATCGTTTATCCTCTGGCGGGTTTTGATCATCACAGTTCCGATTTAAATGCTGGTTACTGTTTTCTGAAGACCTGGTACAGAAGTTTTGATGCTGCACTCTAGTTAAGGGGTCATCATCCTATGAACGTGAAAAAAATAAACGAAAAAATGGATTAATTGAGATCTTAGCATTGACAAAGAACACAAAAAATTGCTTTCTGTCAATTGTAAAAAAAGTGACTATACCACCGTTCAAGGGCTTAAAGGCCTGGGGAAACACGATGAATTCTATGGTTGACTCCAGCAGACAAGAATGATTGGAATACAGACAGTTGCGTGTCATTCAAATTCCGTACAGTATATCATTCAAAAATTGCAACACATAATTTTCTAAAAAAAGTATGATGCTATCTATTTTACAATTGCTAACTCGACCAGATTTTAAACTTGGCTAATAATGTTGATTGAAGATTTGATTTCTTTTTGTGTTGATTGATGAATTTCTTCACGATGAT